>NC_057710.1:128394591-128419577 GCF_004010195.1 Chiloscyllium plagiosum
CCCTCAAAACAGCTCTCTCAAGAGTTAGATTTTCCATGGACTCTTAGGAAGCATAGGGGCATGTGGACTCCGCCTGTTTCTAATTCATATTTTCATATCTTCGAATAAGTTGCTTCTGTACCTATTTCTGCTGTTCTTATATTCTGATGTTTACTTCAGTTTCAGTGCAAAAGCTCTGTGACAGATTAATGATCAAACATAGATCCTTTTATTCCCCCCAATTTTACAGAATGGTTCACATGAATCCTATATACATCTCTTATTCCAATATGCATGACCTTATGTTTCATCATCATAAAAATTTATCTGCTGGCCCATTTGTTTAATTAGTCTAGATCCTTTCAAATGCTGTTCTATTTGTCCCTTGGCAACATCATTTGGTATTGTCGATAAATGTTATAATATTCCAAGTAATAATCTGCTCCAGCTCATTTAGGTATAGTTTGAATAGCAGATGACCTGGAACAGACCCCTGCATGGCTCTGCTAGTCATTGGCTCTAGGCAGAATTGTTAAGATAACTGTTAGTTCTTTGCCTGGAGATTTCTATCAACAATAATTAGCTTTAATAAAATTCGTCCAATTATATTAAATACTCAAGCATTAAAAAAAAAGAAATCTACTTGAACCAACAGATAAAACCACTAGCACATATAATAGTGGTAGAGAATGAAATTATGGCAGTAACATTCGATTAATTCCCAAGAGTAAACATTCTCCAGAATGTTCCCTGTGGTAGCAGATATTCTTTAAGTCCTTTTCAATAGCCAGTGATTTGTACACCCTTCCGTGACTCACCCTTAGCTGTGCTACTCGATAGAAGGAACCTGATTCTAACAATTATGTTCTTCAGTTTCATGATTAGAAAATGTCAAAATAAATTAAACATATTTCTCCGTGATGTCTGGGCTCCTGGGACACAAAAAGCCTTTCAAAAGGAGCTCTTCATCTAGTAACTAACTGCCAGAGAGTCAGTCCATGAAACTTAATAAGTTAGGTTGAAGGTTTTCCAGATTATTGTTGTGAATAAAATTAAGGAAACGTTTTCACAATTTCATTTGAAATAGTCAATCTCTTCTTATTGCAGTCATGACACACAAAAATGTGCACCCTCCCACTATGCACGTTTGATGTCAGATGTACATCTAATTGTGCCGGACAGAGTTGGGTGGAGGCTACATCACCTTCTTGCCCATGTTCCAATTCAGTCAGGAGAGGAAGGCAGCTAATGCCCACTTAAGAGCCTCATTCACAAACCTAGGGGGAGATAGGAATGGGGAATCTCACCAGTGGGCAGTGTAACAAATAAATCTTGGTGCTTTTGCTTGTGGGTTCCTCAGGTGGCTCATTCACCATTTAAAGAAACTCAGTGCCTAAGTGAGGGACCCAGTTTTGGGAATAGGAAACAGCTCTATGCAACCTCCTTTCTGCTTTTGCAATCAACAGCAATCCTCCCGTCGCTTTTCCTCCGATACTATCAGTCTGCAAGCACCCTCAAAACATCACTTACCTGTGCCTAGATCCCTTCTTGTTCTGAGGTCCCAGTGACATGTTAGAATAAAGTAAAGGTTGCTGGCTTTAAATTGACCACCAGCTGTTGGTAGATGGGACTTCTGGCCCCAACTGCATTTCCTTGGGAACTTTGATCGAAGTTAAAGCCTGGTTAAGTGTCTGAATGTTATTAAAGTGATGAGCCTTCCAGAAGCTGAGCAATGTCTTTGTTAAGTCTGATTTCTATTAGGTTTCCAGCCCTTAGCCAAGACTTTGTTACCTCAACAACATACCATCCAATGTCACTAACACAGAGAGTAGTATTTAATGGAGGCAAAGAGGATTTCACCCACTGACTACAGAAATCAAATAACAGTGCCACATCATTTATTGTTGGGAAGATGCACTAAATTAGCCAACAGTCATACCAGAGAGTGGTCAGTAGGCAGCAAGAAGGAGTGTAGGGATGACAGGAGAGTGGGTGACCATTCATCAAAGGGAAAAGAGACAGCAGGTTCGGTAAACTGTAAGACTGTCTAGTCTGCAGCTGAGATCATAAATCCCATATGATCTGTTGCTTCCTGGGTGCAAGGGTTTGGAACATAATGGAACGGCTGGATACACTTCTAGAAAAGGGCGGTGAGCACCTAGTGATTGTGGTTCATGTAGGAACCAATGACATAGAGAGGGACAGCTTGGAGCTCTTGCAAAATCTGTTTCAGAGTTAGGAAATAGGGTAAAACACAGAATCTCCAGGGTACCAAGCTCAGAAATACTACCTATGCCACAAGCTTCACCAGTTATGCAAAGGCAGATCAGAGAGGTAAATGTGTGGCTTGAGGGATATTGTCAAAGGGAGGGTGATGGACTTCACCTGAGCAGAAATGGAACTTATTTCCTGGCCGAGAGAGTAAATACTGTAGTGGGGATGGATTTAAGCTTGTAAGGGGTGTGGAAGGGGAAGGGTTGACTTATGGCGTAGTTTTGGAAGCTCCCGTGAGGGCAAAAGAGAGAAGATGGGCAAACAAGTAAAAGTAAGTGAGAGAAGGCTTTAATGTTGACAGTAACAAAAAATGGCTGCCTTCCAATTGGCAAGAAATAGATACGGTAGGGTTAAATTGTACAAATGTCGATGCACAGAGTATAGTGAACAATCTTGAGGAGTTGGAAACAGAAATTATTCGAGGAGATATGACACAATAGCATTGGCAAAAATGTTAATCAAGGCAGGACTAGGTTTTTGACATCTCGAGTTGTAAGGTTTTTAGTAGAAACAGAGTAGATTAAAAAGGGAGGAGCTGGAGCAGTCTTGGCTAGCAATAGTATCATAGCTGCTGAACAAGGTGGAATCCATATGGTTGGAAGTGAGAAAAAGGAAAGGAGTGGTGAATTTTTCGTGCATTATAATAGACCTCTAAATACTGGGCAAAAAGTAGAAATGAATATTTGTAGGCAAACTATGGAAATCTTCAAGACAAGTAGAGTTGTGATAGTTGGTGACTTCAATTACCCAAGGTTAGACTGGGAAAAAGGCACAGTATAGGGCATGAAAGAGGATAAGTTACTAAAATTTATGCAGAAGTTGCCGTAACAGTAGATTTCCAGTCCTATCAGGGAGGACGCTATGCTGGATCTGGACATACAAAACGAAGCAGGTTAAGTGGAGAATGTCAGTGTAGGGAAGCATTTGGGAGATAACGACCATAATATAAGGTCCAGTATTAACTCGGAAAGGATAAATATCAGTCAACGATTAAGGTCCCGGACTAGAAAGGGACAGATTTTTGGTGTCTGAAAGTCTAACTGGAGCAGGTTGATTGGAAATGATTTTGGTGGAGAAAACAATGGGTGGGAAATGGGAAACTTTCAAAAGAGATATGAATAGGGTGCCAGATCATACATACCCATGAAAAGTAAATAAGGCATATCCAGAGTTTGAGTGTCCTGGATGATATTGAGCATGTTGATGAGAAAATAAGGGAAAAAAAAGCAGATGATGCATATCAGAATAATAATAGCAATAGAAATCAGGAAGCATATCTCAAATGCAGAAGAGAGGCTAAGGATGAAATAAGGAAAACGTGAGGAAATATGGCAGGCTGCACTAAAACAAAGAGTAAAACATTATTAAGACATATGAATTGTAAAAGATCAGTGAAGGCTAGCGTGGGGCCCGTAAGGAACAAGGAGAAAGTGAGGAAGGGCTTCCTGAAGAAGGGCTCATGCCCAAAACGTCGATTCTCCTGCTCCTTGGATGCTGCCTGACCTGCTGCGCTTTTCCAGCAACACATTTTCAGCCCATAAGAAACAAGCAAGGTAAGCAGCTCACTGAGGCAAAGGGTTTGAGAGAGATTATAAGTGGGTACTTTGTTTCTGCCTTTAACAAATTAGAAAATAGTGGCAATGGTCCAGTTGAAAATATGTGTGTTGAACAACTGAGCAATATAGCGATAGATTAAGAGGAGGTGCTAAGAAGACTGGCAGCACTCCTGATAGAGAAGTCGTCAGATCTGGATGAGATGCGTTTTAGATTGCTGAGAGAGGCAAAGCAGAAAATTGCTGAGCCATTGACAGAAATTTTCTGGCCTCTCTGAACATAGGATTAGTTCTTGAGGACTAGAGGATTGCAAATGTTGTATCTTTGTTTAAGAAAGAGGCAAACGTTAACCCTAGGAAACTACAGACCTCTCAGTTTAATATTAACAGTGAGAAAACTGATAGAGGTCATAATATGGGATAAGGTAAATATACATTTAGAGAGAAATAAGTTAATAAAAGACAGTCACCATGGCTTTGCTAAAAGCAGGCCATGATTGACAAATTTGAGTTCTTTGACGAGATGATACAGGCACTGGATGAGGGTAATTCTATGGAAGGATTTTCAGAGAGCATTTAATACAGTGCCACATAGCAGTTTGGTTAGCAAATTAGAAATGTTTAAAATTGTTGGGTCCTCGTCAGCATGGATTAGATGTTGGCTAAAAGATAGAAAACAAAATGTAGGATAAATGGGCATTTATCAGACTGGAGATAAGTTGAAAGTGGTGTTCCCCAGTGATCAGTGTTGCAATCCTTGTTTTTTCTGATTTATATTAATACTTTGGAGATGGATGCTGATGACAAAATCTTGAAATTTGCAGGTGATACTAAGCTAGGGCGAGTAGTGAATTGTGAGGATAATGCTGAGCAACTTCAAAGGGATACTGACAAGTTGACCAAGACGGCAGCATCTGACAGATGCATTTCAATACAGAGAAATGTGAGGTAATGCATTTTGATAAAAAACATGGAAAGACAACACAGCCTCAACGGTCCAACTTTGAGGAGAGTAAGGAGCAGAGGGACCTTGGAGGTTCATATGCATGCTTCTCTGAAGGTGGCCAGGAAAGTTGAGATAGTTGTATGAAGGCTTTTAAGAGCCTTGGGTTTATAAATAGAGTCATAGATTATAAAAGCAACCCCTCTACAAATCATTGGTCAGATCACTTTTGGAGTATTGGGTTTAGTTCGGCGCACCTTATTTATTTGATTTGATTTATTATTGTCACATGGTACAGTGAAAAGCTTTGTTTTGTGTATTTAAAAGGCACATAGCTTGTTAAATAGCCTGATTCACCTGAACATCAACTCTATTGCCCTGACATTGACAGTATGAAGGAATCCATCATCTTGGTGGTTCAGTTTGCAGCTTTTTTTTGATGGGAATGAACAGGTGATTTGAAGTATTTTGGAAGGAACTTGCAGGTGGTGTTCCCAAGCATCTGCCACCTTTGTTCTTCTAGATGTGGATGTTAGGTGGATTGGCCGTGATAATTTGCCCCAAGTGTCCTGGGATACGCAGGCTCAGTATGTTAGTCATGGGGGTTGGAGGAAGGGTGGGATGCACTATGGAGAATTGGTTGGACTCAATGGACTGAATGACTTCCACACTGTAAGAATGTCATGAATTCAGTGAGATGGAAACGGTCTTGGGTATGGAAGGTGCTGTCTAAGTACCTCGGTGAATTTCTGCAGTGAATCTTGAACATAGTGCACGCTGTTGCTACTGAGCGTTGGTGGTGGAGGGTGTGGAATTTTGCAATGTTGTGCCAATCAAGCAGGCAGCTTTGTCCTGCATTGATTGTCTTTCTCTGGTTGTATGCAACCATCACCTTTACAGATAAAACATAATTTTCTAGATTTGGTAGAACATAAAGTGAGACCATAGTGACCTGACATAAATTTTGTGTGTGTTAACAGAAATCTAAATAGCAAGCAAGCAGCTTCATGTGACTTTTTGGTTTTGAGATAAAACATGTCAGTAAAATTTACTATTACAAGCAGTTGTAAGTAACTGATGCAAAGATTCAACACCATGGATATGGTGGTAGAGGTGCAGATGATCTGAGAGGTGATGTTAATGCTTTCTTTGATGATCCTACAGTTTGTTTAGTGAACATGAATGTCTATGGTATGCACACTTAGGAATAAGCTTCATTTGCCAATTCAAATCTTGGTCAATTGTCCCATATTACCCTTTGTCTGTGTGGGTAGGGGTGTGTGTGTGTGTGTGTGTGTAATCTAAATATTGCTGCCTATCCCTTTTCCATGCTTGATTTTGTGGAATTCTTCCAGCAGAATATTAAAATTGTCATCAACAGAGCGATCCAAATGGACCACATGCCATCATGGATCCTTCCTGTACTCTCCTTCAAGGAAAACAGGAATGTAAAAGTTGAACAAGTCTTTAATAATCCCTCTCCTTTTTATTTATTCAAATGGATTATCACTGTCAGCACTGTTGGGACAACTGGTATAATAGACAAGGGCCCCTTGTACCATTCATTGAATGCAGTGGAAAGGCAATTCTGACAGGATGCATAATGGATAACCAACAGTTTCCTGTCTGCAACATCATATACAGAATGAACACAGAACAAGTTGAAATTATTATTCAGTGAGATTAGCTTTTGTCACTATATGTCTGAGTCAGGGTGGTATGTAACCCCTCATCTTTGGAGCACTGTGACCACAGCGCATACAATGTGCAAATATGTGGTAAAGATTTTTCTCATTCTTTTATGGTTTGTGAACTTCACGGACATTTGTTGTTGACGTCTGATCGCCTTTGCGAAAGTCGTACTCTTGAACCACTGCATTCCATGAGGTCTGGCTTCACTGACAGTGTGTTAGGCATTTAATTCCAGGGTTTTAATCCAACGAAGGTGGTGCAACAGTGTGGTACATGTCTCAGACTTCAAAAGTACTGTTAATGGAGCCTTGGTGAGTTATTGATCTGCATTTTGCATGTGGTACGTTCCACTTCCACTGTCCATTGGTGCCAGGGGAGGTGGGGGAGGTGGAGGTGGGGGTGGGGCATAGATGGGGGCATGAATACTTAGGATGGAATACTTATCATGTGGAGACCTTGCAAATGTTCTTTGGCAATGTATTCCAAAACTCTGCTCATCCTTGCTTCAAAAGAAAAGGACAGCAAGCACGTCTGAGTACCTGCATCTTAATTTTCTTCCAACACAATTCAGTTTATATCTGCAGATGATAGAGAAGAATCAAAGTGACGTGGGATGGGCAAACTCTGGGGTGCTGCAGCTGAAGAAAGAAAGCAGAGAAATCAAAAGCCAATAAACCCCACAAATGATGTTTCTCTTTGTAGGTTTTTATGGATTTGAGGTGGATTTTCAGTATTTTCTGTTTGTGTTGTACCAAGTAGTTTGTACTGACTCTCTATCATCAGCCACAGACATCCAGAATTAAATTTATAGATTACTTATGCTTGTTCTTTGGTTGGTGTCCTGTCTACAGTGGTGAACAGATGAAGGTTGTCGAATTATAGAAAAGACTGATATTCCACATCATTTTTTATTTAGCAGTGATTGAGCACTTAACTAGAAAGTTACATTGAAAAGCGGAGTTGTATAAATTCAATATATGGTCATAAAATATTCTTTGATGTGTTTTCAGTCTTTGAAAATTGAAACTTTTTGTCTGCTGATTAAAATTAGATACGACTGCAGGAACCGAGAAGAAACTAGGATAAGCTGTTTGGCAAGGTTCTGTTGATCGGCCATTACTGAATCTCTTGATATCTACAGTGTCTTCAAAATTCAATAAATCTGTGTATGCAGTAACATGACACTTTCAGAACTAGAAGATTTGAAATAGTTTTGGTAGGTCATATAAATTGGACATGGTACAAGACAGGGACAGATGCTTGGTAGCTTTGATTGCTTTCAGAGTGGAAAAGTCCAGAATGTTCCTTGTAATTAACTGGAATAATGAAAGAGCAAGGCAGTAATCTGGAGCCTCATGGGTAAATATAATTGGTTTTCCAGTTAATAATTGAACTCTTTTTTAAAAACGGAGTCAGTACATAATTTATTTGCAATATATTTGGATCTGAAATCATAGATGCTTCTAGCAAATTTTAATTTCCTGCAGTAATTTGCAAGAAACAGGATTAATGACAATAAACTGGTGGAATTATATAATGTAATTATGAAGAAACTAATGGTTACCTGGAGTAATTACAAAGCTGAAATTTAATCAAAGGGTTTGGCTGATGTTAGAAACCAGGATATATACCTCAAATGATTTATAATAGTCATTTGAACGCTTGGAATAGATTAATTACGCTATGATATTGCATACTATTTTATAATCCACATTATTAAAATGTTATATTTTGAGAATGTGAATGCAATACAGTACTGCTCTAGAGTTACTCAGACCAATCAGAAAACAAGGTTAAAGAGTTGTCACATTCCACCAGCAGATACAAACAGAGGTTTGAATGTCATCAATGGTCTTCATAGGCTATCAGACCGCTAGAATACAACTCAACTAATTTTCAAATCTAATCAAATTTCACACTTCCCTCCACTACTGCTTCATTGTGCAAATTGCTTCCACTATACCCAACCTGATTTTCAGTCCCACTTATCAATGTCTACTATGTTACTGGTTATGATCTTTATCTGTGCTCATGTTTACCCTGGTTCCACTTTTCATCTAATAGGCTCAATGTCTCATCTCTTCCCTATCTCCCCTAAAGAGACCTTTGTTGAAGAGAAATCTGAAATTGTGTCCTCTGATAGCGCAGAAAGATGTGGATCTAAATCACTGTTGCTTTTGCTGTGTAGGGAACTCAATAGCACAGGCCCGAGTGTAGAGAATCATTCCTCATTTGTAAATCACTACATCCCTATGAAAGAGAATTAGATCAAAGCTATGGCAAATGGAAACGTTTAGCTCAGTTGCACATCACTATTCCTTAATGGAAAGGGGATGATTTGGTTATTCCTTTCTCAGTTGTGGCTACAGTCTACATTGTGACAGTTGACTATGATTTATCTTCTGGATATAATTTGTATATAAATCTCATTCATGCACAGAATCTGCTGGTGAAATCATAGCTCATATCAGGAGACCCTGCTGTTGTTGTAAATTCTCTTTGCTGTGGTTCATGGAGATTCTTGCTTAAAAAAAAGCACTCTACTGATTGCTTGTTCTGGGGCACTGTTTAAGTTGACCCTGTTTAAATGATCTGTGCTGGCTGTTGTTGCTAAATAAGTATTTAGATAAATATTTCTGATTATTTCAGGGTACAACAGGACCTTGACCAGATGGGTGAATGGGCTAAGGAGTGGCAGATGGAGTTTAATTTAGATAAATGTGAGGTGTTGCATTTGGGTAAAGCAAATTAGAGCAGGAATTCCACACTTAATGGCAGGGCGATGGAGAGTGCTGCTGAATAAAAAGACCTTGGAATGCAGGTGCATAGTTCCTTGAAAATGAAGTTCCAGAGATACAAGGTAGTGAAGAAGACTTTTGACATGTGTGCCTTCATTGGTCATAACATTGAGTATAGGAATTGGGATATTGTGTTGCGTCTCTATAGCTTATTGGTGAGGCCACTTTTGAAATACTGCTTACAATTCTCATCACTTTTCTATAGGAAGGATGTTATTAAACATGAGAGAATGCAAAGAAGATTTACAAGGATGTTGCTGGGATTGGAAGGTCTGAGCTAAAGGGACAGGCTGAATAGGGTGGGGATGTTTCACTTTGGAGCATTGGAGATTGATTAAAGACGAGAGATTTATGAAATCATGAGGGGCATGGATAGGGTGAATAGCCAAGATATTTTTCCAAGGGTGGGGGAATCCAAAACTAGAGGCCATAGATTTAAGGTGAGAGGGAAAAGATTTAAAAAGGACCTGAGGGGTAACTTTTTCATGCAGAGGGAGTTGTGTGCATGGAACGAACTGCCAGAGGAAGTGGTGGAAGCGGGTACAATTACAACATTTATAAGGTATCTGGATGGGTATATGAATAGGAAAGGTTTAGAGAGATATAGTCCAAATGCTGGCAAATGGGAGTAGGTCAGATTGGGATGTTTCGTCTGTTTCCATGCTGCATGATTCTATGACTAAATAAACCTACTTTGCATACAATTAGTGTTTTCTGCGAGTTCTGACATTAACCCTGCCCTTCTTACAACTCATGACTTACACAATGGTGTCAGTGGACACATGGGGCAGAATTTATCAGAGGCAACACTGCTCTCACTAGCAGGGAAAAATCCGGGGTGTGGGCATTGCAAGAAAGGGATGGTGGGCACTGAGGGTATATGCACTTCAGCAGGTGGCATGACTCCTGCTGTATTTTGCCAGTAGTAGTCAATTAAGTGACTGTCATCAGAGTTGAGATCCCATTAAGAGTGACATTCTGTCCTGAAGCACTGTCAGCCTAATCAGGGGCTGGAAGTTGAGCCACTACTACAGTGTAATAGAGAGCAGCAGCTATTTGGAGCTGCATCCGAAACATGAGGACTAATCAATGATCATTTGTACTAAGTAGAGTTTGCTTTTACTAAGTTCAATGAGATAGGACCCATGAGATAGGGTGGGAGAGTGATCAGACAGGGCACCCATAGCTGCTGCAAGGCCTCACCTCGGTATCTTTGGCTGAGGGGATAAATCACAAACAGGCAGTGCAAAGCCGGAATGCTGTGAGGGTCGAGGTAGACAGATCAGGTCTGATCTTAGATTGAAACTGGGCTTGTTAGGTCATTTTTTTTGTTGTGTTTTGATTTTAACAGAGTTCTATCATTAAAACATATGTACGCAATATTGCAGCTTTTGTTTTTAACAATAAAACAAAAGTTTATAAAGCAAAAGAAATGAAGATAAAATAAAATAAGCTTACTTGCTTATAACACAAAGTATTTGAAACGCACGACAAAAACATTGTCTCATTAATCCTAAAATACTTCTTTATAATATCTAAACAAAAAAAACTAACATCCCTTGTGCAGTATCCAAAAGCATCCCTTGTGCTGTACTCACGCCAGAGAAAAATAATCTTTTGCCAATGGCTTAATAAGCTGAAAATAAATATGACTTTATGGGGTGGCACAGTAGTTCAGCAGTTAGCACTTGCTGCCTCACAGTACCAGGAACCCAGGCTCGATTCTAGCCTCGGGGCGACTGTCTGTGTGGAGTTTCTTGTATCTATATGGGTTTCCTCCAAATGCTCCCGTTTCCTCCCACAGTCCAAAGATGTGCAGGTCAGGGTGAATTGGCCATGCTAAATTGCCCATTGTGTTAGGTGCATCATTCAGAGGGAAATGGGTCTGGGTGGATTACTCTTCGGAAGATCGTTGTGGACTCGTTGGGCCAAAGGACCTGTTTCCACACTGTCAGGAATCTAATCTCTTTAAAATAGAAATACTGCTAGTTTCTTCCCAGAGTAATCATGCACCTGAGTTTAAACTTTCATAATGGTTTGATCCCAATTGTAAAACATGTTAAGGTAAACAAAAATCAATTTCTGTTGTTAAAATTGCTGTCACGAGCTGTTTTAAATGAATCATCTTAGCTACAGAAGTACTTATAACTTAATGATTAATTTGATACAAACAGAAAATCTATATGTCACAAATCCAAAATCCAAAACCCAAATATAAAATTATGATTTTAAAATCATACATATAAATCAGACAAGTTATATCACAATGGTAAATAATTGAGACTGATCCTTATCGAGTATGTCTTTCTAACCTGAAGAGTATCCACTGGACTTGACTCTTTGTTCTCTGTGTTAACTAATTCTCAGACCATGATAATACATTGACCCCAGTACCATGAGCTCATATATTTTGCAATATAATTTTATTTGGCACCTTATTGAAAGCCAAAAACTACAAGTTTCTCTTTATCAATTCTGCCATATCCTCAAACAATTTGAGGAAATTTGTCAAGTGCAATTTTTCTTTAACCAAACCATTTTGGCATAGAGTCACAGAGTCATAAAGATGTACAGCATGGAAACAGACCCTTCGGTCCAACCTGTCCATGCCGACCAGATATCCCAACCCAATTTAGTCCCACCTGCCAGCACCCCGCCCATATCCCTCCAAACCTTTCCTATTCATATACCATCCAAATGCCTCTTAAATGTTGCAATTGTACCAGCCTCCACCACATCCTCTGGCAGCTCATTCCATACACGTACTACCTCTGTGTGAAAAAGTTGCCCCTTATGTCTCTTTTATATCTTTCCCCTTGCACCCTAAACCTATGCCCTATAGTTCTGGACTCGCCCACTTTGTCTATTTATCCTATCCATGCCTCTCATAACTTTGTAAACCTCTATAAGGTCATCCCTCAGCCTCCGACTCCAGTGAAAACAGCCCCAGCCTGTTCAGCCTCTCCCTGTAGCTCAGATCCTCCAACCCTGGCAACATCCTTGTAAATCTTTTCTGAACCCTTTCAAGTTTCACATTTTTCTTATAGGAAGACCAGAATTGCATGCAATATTCCAACAGTGTCCTAACCAATGTCCTGTACAGCCGCAACATGACCTCCCAACTCCTGTACTCAAAAGTCTGACCAATAAAGGAAAGCATACCAAACACCTTTTTCACTATCCTATCTACCTGCGACTCCACTTTCAAGGAGCTATGAACCTGCACTCCAAGGTCTCTTTATTCAGCAACACTCCCTAGGACCTTACCATTAAGTGTATAAGTCCTGCTAAGATTTGCTTTCCCAAAATGCAGCATCTCGCATTTATCTGAATTAAACTCCATCTGCCACTTCTCAGCCCATTGGCCCATCTGATCCAGATCCTGTTGTAATCTGAGGTAACCATCTTCCCTGTCCACTACACCTCCAATTTTGGTGTCATCTGCAAACTTACTAACTGTACCTTTTATGCTCGCATCCAAATCATTTATGTAAATGACAAAAAATAGAGGGCCCAGCATCGATCCTTATGGCACTCCACTGGTCACAGGCCTCCAGCCTGAAAAACAACCCTCTACCACCACCCTCTGTCTTCTACCTTTGAGCCAGTTCTGTATCCAAATGGCTAGTTCTCCCTGTATTCCATGAGATCTAACCTTGCTAATCAGTCTCCTATGGGGAACCTTGTCGAACGCCTTACTGAAGTCCATAAAGCTCAAATCTACTGCTCTGCCCTCATCAATCTTCTTTGTTACTTCTTCAAAAAACTCAATCAAGTTTGAGAGGCATGATTTCCCACTCACAAAGCCATGTTGCCTATCCCGAATCAGTCCTTGCCTTTCCAAACACATGTACATCCTGTCCCTCAGGATTCCCTCCAACAACTTGTCCACCACTGAGGTCAGGCTCACCGGTCTATAGTTCCCTGGCTTTTCCTTACCACCCTTCTTAAACAGTGGCACCACGTTTGCCAACCTCCCGTCTTCAGGCACCTCACCTGTGACTATCGATGA
Organism: Chiloscyllium plagiosum; assembly: GCF_004010195.1. Taxonomy (NCBI): domain Eukaryota; kingdom Metazoa; phylum Chordata; class Chondrichthyes; order Orectolobiformes; family Hemiscylliidae; genus Chiloscyllium; species Chiloscyllium plagiosum. The sequence goes on from NC_057710.1 coordinate 128,407,843, forward strand.
TACAAATATCTCAGCAAGAGGCCCAACAGTCACTTCTCTAGCTTCCCACAGAGTTCTCGGGTACACCTGATCAGGTCCTGGGGATTTATCCACTTTTAACTGTTTCAAAACATCAAGCACTTCCTCCTCTGTAATCTGGACATTTTGCAAGATGTCACCATCTATTTCTCTACAGTCTATGTCTTCCATATCCTTTTCCACAGTAAATACTGATGCAAAATATTCATTTAGTGTCTCCCCCATTTTGGTTTGGTTGTGTTAAGCTTTTCCAAATGTTCTGTTATTTCTTCCCTAATGATGCACTGTAACATCTTCCCAACACTACATGTTTGACTGACATAAAGCTTCATTTTTTTCTGGCTTCCTCCCTTCTTGAACAGGGGTGTCACATGAGCATTTTTCTAATCCACTGGAACGCCCTTAGAATGTAATGAGTTCTAGTGAAAATTTTGGTTAAGGCTACCACATTGTCAGCAGTGACTGCCCTTAAAGTCCTTGGATGCAAGCCTTTAGGTCCTGGTAATTTGTCTGTCTTTACTTGGTGTGTCAAAGACTCCAAGAGTATCATACTTACTTTAGCTTTTTTTTAACATAATCAACTTTCTCCCTCTTTATTAACTTTTGAGTCATTCACTGCTGGGCTTCGAAATAAGTCTTAGCTCTCTCACCATGGATTTTCACTGTTTTTTTCTGAGTTTTAGACTCATTGACTGCCTTTGTTAACTATAGATGGTTCATTCCTTGCTTTGAGTCCTTATTTTTCACTAGAATAAATTTTTATTGAAGCATTACAAAATATTGGCCATCCATGCAGGTCATCTCTTCCATTTATGAAGCTGCTGATTTCACGCTCTCAGTTTGTTTGAGAATTCGCTGTCCGCACTCACCCTCACGCTGTTTCAAAAGCTGCTCTTTTCATTCTCAGTTATGCTATTTCAGAAGCTCAGATGTGTCACTTGCATCTCTCCGCTGTGACCAGGCTGTGTAGAAGATTAATGTGACTGTGACCTTTACAGCCAGTGCCAGTGCAGTCCTCACCCTGGTGTGAGGTTTCAGTTCATCTAGTAGGAAACTGCAGTTGATTGATTCACAGTGATTCAGTTATTGCTCCTGTTAAAGAGATATTATGAGAATAGGGGATGGATTGGGCCTTCTATAGACAGCCCTCTTTCTTCTCCTTCCTTACAGAGCGTTACAGTAACAGAGATGTACAACACTGAAGCAGACTCATCAGGTCAACTTGCCTATGCTGACCAGATATCCTAAATTAATCTAGTCCCACTTGCCAGCCCTTGGCCCATTTCCTTCTAAACCCTTCCTATTCGTATACTCATCCAGATGCCTTTTAAACATTGCAGTTGTACCAGCTCCACCACTTCCTCTGGCAGATCATTCCATACACGTACCACCCTCTGCATGAAAAGGTTGCCCCATAAATCCCTTTTATATCTTTCCCTTCTCACCTTAAACCTATGCCCTCTAGTTTTGGACTCCCCCACCCCAGGGAAAATACCTTATTTATATGTTTCAAATGCACCAATATGTTACCAGAATGTTTTTAAATATATTTTCTCAACTCAGCATTGTTTCTTTGAGTTGATCCTCTACTGTTTCCTGGCCCTGATGACATTGCTGCTTTCCGATTCATATCTATCTAATATTGATTCTTCTGAGTACATGAACAATGCTATTTAGCCTTGTCTTAGCTCAGGCAACCTTGTCAGTGCATCTTCAGCCACTTCCAGAGTTTCACTTCTTACTGTACCTTCTGAAAACAAGTCTGTACAAGCACAATCGAGCAAAGTACAGACTGAAAGATGTACAAATCTAGTTGACATATACTCTAGCAGAGCTGACTTATAATCATCCCTGTCAATCGTTCAGGTGATCATATCACCCAAGGTCTCTGCTGAAGAATTATTTCAGTTGCCTTTTGTTTTGAGCTCCCTGTTGAAACATATTTAACGATAAAATATTTATAACTGCAACTGCATATTGAAACCTATTTCACAATGAATTATTTATGTCCAACTCTACTCTAAACACAGGCAATCATTGTATAAAATATTTATCTTCAGTTCTGCAAGGAAAATGTGCCATCCCAATGCACGGAATATCGCTTTCTTGGTCCCTGCTAAACCTGCAGTTTTTTGCTTCCTGTTTTCGTGCTCCCCTCCCCCATCCCCCAGCATCTATACCCCACCCCCTGACACTAAACAAACTGCCATTTACTCTTGCTGGAGAAAAGCACTGGATGTATGCATCTGCCCAGTGGTTGGGTATTTTAAAAAGGCACATTTCTACAACAGGCATTATTAAGCCATTCAATCATCATTAATCACCAATTTTTTCCTATACAATGCAGACCTCCTCGAAACTGGCCTTCTTCCTAACAGTGTTAAATATGATGCTGGATGGAGAGTGACTTCTGATGGGAATGCAGCAAAGCAGGCTCCCATGTTCTCATACATAGCATCAGAGGTACAAGAGGTGGTTAGATGTCCTTTTTTTCACAGGAGGCTCTGCAACCAAACTTTCAGAAGCAATGGAAGCAAATACATATAATGATTCATGCAAAAAAAATGTAGCCATGACTTCCCATGAATGGTGAAAGTCCGAAAGTTTATTCCTTCAACCTATTTTCCATTAACTGCACCATTAACCGCATGCACTGCTCCAATTAGCAGATCGCCATTGCCCTTGTTCCTGCAATCTGTATGAACTATGATAAATATATCTCCCAATCATTGCCTCACCTCAGACTTGCTCACTTTGCTCTGCTCACAACTCACACATACTTCCAACTAGACAACCATGAATCCATATCCCCCAAATACATGATACTAACTCAGTGATATTATTCTCTGCAGTTTGCAGGACAAGGTGACATAAAACTGAAAGCAACAGCATGGAATCAATGGGAAGAGCTGCATGTTCTCATCCTGGTGGGGAAAATAGTATTTACCCAACCTTGGACTGGTCCCAAGTGCGACTGTGGTTAACAGCAGTACTAAAACTGTCGATGATGATGATACACTCATACCTTAACAATATTCTCACATTCACCTTCCCACTCACTCCACAATTTTCTCATTTATAAGCTGCAGATGGTGTAGTACACAGCTCTTGTTTTCTTCCTCTCCCCTCACCATAAAGCCAGTCTTGTGCCGTTCTCCTTTCAGATGTTCCAATGACAGCAGCCTGGCTAGGCGGGGCTGGAGGACCACAAAGTGCTGGAGGAGCAAAAGACTGATGATGAGGAACTCCAGCTCGCTGAGACTTGTAGTCACCAGCTGTGGTATGGGAAATGTACGTACTTTATTGGGTTGCATAGAGATGGGATATGAACGTAGTGAGGCATTAACATGAGTGGCCAGCAGCCAAAGTAGAAGGAAAAGATCAATGCAGATCCAACTCACAGTAAGGCAAAGCTACACACAACTTCTGCAGCAGATTAGGACATTGTTGATGTGCAGCATAAGGCTAATGAGTATGCTTAGTAAAATATTTGGATTGGCAGGCTTGCCAGAAACTTGCTGTTACTTTCCCAAAACATGGAAAAGTTTGTCTTCGAATTGTAGAGTGATTTGGGTGGAGATTGGAGCCCATCCTTCACACATTGGGAGAGGTGGCTAACTGCAAGTTTTAGGCGTAACCACAATGTGGTGTCTGATGGCTGATGACTCAGCCTCCACCATAACACAAGCAGAAGCCAGCTGATATTTGGCTGCTGTAGTAGAAGATTAAGTTCAGCTCACTGCCAATCAGGTTCAGGCTGCTTCCTTCATGGCTGCTGATGGCAGTGCTGAAAGGGGATGGCAGCATCTCATTGCAACTCAGTAATTTCCACCAATTGTTAGGATTGCTGAATTGTGTCTCCAAGAGAGTTTCAATGACGACATGGAGCACCAACCTACTGGACACCCTGGCATTCAGTCAGTGCCCCATCTATTGCCCACGAGGCAGTTATCCTAAACTTCTGACACTTGACAAAGTTGTGACGTCTATGGTTAGAATTGCATTCTATCCTGAAGGGTCATCTACTGTGTCCTACAACAGCCTCTGCACTGCGTAAGAACAAATTATCAAGCAAGGAAACTTGAAGATGGAAACTAAGAGAATATGTGAGGATGATTAGTTGTGCCTTTTACAAAATACTAGATATTTGTTTGATAAGATTGGTTTGGAATTATTTTTATTTTGGCCTTGCCGCTAAGAAGATGTTATGATGTTCAGTGACAGAGACATGGTAATGGGTGAAACCATCGATTAACAGGGGATCTGGATTGCATTCACTGATAGTGCAGTTGTATAAACCAATCACAAACAACTCCATCAGAAATGTTGCCTTCTCTCTTCCTTCTCCTTTTCCTATATCCGTCGGTGGCCAATGAATAACAATTTAAGGCTCTCATCCTGATACTGATGGGATGTAACTAGCAACAGGAGAAACCCAGGTCAAGCAGCATTGGATGAGCAGGAGTGGGGATACCTCTTAGCAAGTAGCTGGGCCCCATCAGAGATCCCTTCCCAGTTCTATGCCCGTAACCCGCCTCTTGAACTGATAACTCTGTACTTCCTGCCCCTGCCATCCTTTCCTGAAGTCTTGACTCCAGTGTCGAATACCTTTCTGCAGGCCTCCTTGTAGTACCAGCAGTGGCCACCACTCTTGCTGATGCTGCCAGTACTGAGGAGCTGCTGCTGGCCTCTGATTGATCAGTCGCTGTCTGTGACAGGACCTCCTGTTGCTGAAGAGTGGAAGTCCTGCCTCAACTCAGCTAACAGACTATGGGCTGTTAAATGACTGTATGGTTAGCCAACAACTGAAGAAGGGGACACAACAGATTTTATACTTGGCAGCATGACCACATTCATCACAAATAAAATCCAGTCAATAAATGCAGCCTGGATGATATGTGACTGTCTAATTGCAGCTTTGCTTATTTTTCTTTGGTCAGTTAGGGATAACTGACAAATTGCAGTCTGGACTGCCATTCTCACACTTGTTGCTGCAACATTAGTACAATTCAGCATTCTGTAATTCAAAAATGGCACCATCAATGTGCCACATTACTCTGCCTGATTCACCACTTGTATTGATGGGAAAACATATTGGACTGTGAGTGCACTGAAGCATATTGTGCTATCTGGCTATTGTGAAAAGCACCCTATAAATTCAAGTCTTTCCAGCATTTCTTTTCTTTTGCGATGGCAGTACTGTTTGCAACTGATACGATTGTACACAAGCAAAGTACCGGGGATGTGGAAATAGAGAGAGTTGAAAACATTCAACAGGTCTGTCAGCATCTATGGAGAGTGAATCAGAGTTAATGTCTGAGGTCAAATGGAAGTTTATCAACATTAAGTGTTAATTCAGTTTCTCTTTCAACAATTGCTGCCAAACCTGCTGAGGATTTTAGCTTTTTCAGCTATTATTATAATGAAATGAGACTCATTGCACTACGACATTTTTACATGGTGGCTCAGTGGTTAGCACGCTGCATCACAGCACCTGGGACCCGGGTTAAATTCCAGCCTTGGGTGATTGTGTGGAGTTTGCACATTCTCCCCGTGTCTGTGTGGGTTTCCCTCTCACAATCCAAAGATGTGCAGATTACGTGAATTGGCCATGCTAAATTGCCCAAAGTGTTCAGGGATGCATAGGTTAGGTGCATTAGTTAGGGGTAAATGTAGAGTAATAGGGTTGGGGAAATGGGTCATGGTGGGTTACTCTTCAGAGGACCTGTTGGGCCAAATGGCCTGTTTCCATATTGTAGGGATTCTATGAACTTAGCTCTAAGTCGGAACATGATTTTGCACTCCAAAGAATTGATTTTTTTTCTTATTTCAAAAATATACTTTATTCATAAAATTATTTGGATCTCTATGTAATTGGTCATGCCATTCTTGTGCATACATTACATTGCTTTACATACAGACATCGAAATTTATTTTTCCTATGTACAAGTCTGTACATTTACTATCCAGCTCTTCTGCTGAGGCATCGGCGGAGCCCAAATGACTAGGTGGGCCCCCTGTTCTTCTTTAGGCAGGCAGACGTTACACGGTGGTCTTGCCCCACCGTGCCTGGGCGGTAGCTGCCCCAAGCTTCAGCGCGTCCCTCAACACGTAGTCCTGGACCTTGGAATGTGCCAGTCTGCAGCACTCAGTCGGGGTCAACTCCTTCAGCTGGAAGATCAACAGGTTTCGGACTGCCCAGAGAGCGTCCTTCACTGAGAGTCCGGGCGTGCATATAGGATCTCACAGGCAGAGCCCTTCTTACCACCAGCCAAGCCATGTCTTGGTGCTTGTTGGAAAGTTCTGGCGATGAGGCATTCTGCCAAATGTCTTTGACAGTCTGCTCAGGGAACCGCTCGATAGGATCCGCCCTCTCCTTTTCCCGAAGGGTCTCAAGGACACCATGTGCTGACCACTTCCTGATGGACTTGTGGTCAAAGGTGTTTTTCTTCATAAACTTTGCCACAAAGGACAGGTGATACAGAATGGTCCAACTACTCGGAGCGTTCCACGGCAGCGAGGCCAGGCCCATCCTTCGCAACACCGGGGACAGGTAGAACCTCAGTACGTAGTGACACTTGGTGTTTGCGTACCGGTGATCCATGCACAGCTTGGTGCTGCCTCACACAGGGCCATCAGGGTGAGGGTGGCATTGGGTGTGTTTTTTTCCTCCATTGCCCAGGTCTTTATACACTGTGTCCCTTCAGACCCGGTCCATCTTTGATTTCCACATGAAATGGAAGATGGCCCAGGTGACTGTGGCGGCACAGGTTCTGGGGATAGGCCAGACCTGTGCCACATATAACAATACTGACAGTACCTCACACCTGATGACCAGGTTTTTTCCGGCGATGGAGAGCGACCGTTGCTCCCATCTGCCCAGTTTCTGCCTCATTTTCCTGATCCGCTCCTCCCAGGTCTTGGCACACACCCCAGCCCCACCGAACCAAATGCCCAGCACCTTCAGGTGGTCGGTCCTGACGATGAAGGGGATATTTTGCACTCCAAAGAATTGAATGCACGAGCTATAGGGAATGCTGTTTTTTTGGCAAGGGCCATCAGGTGGATAAAATATAAAGTCAAGGACTAGCCTTCCCCTTTCACATGTAGTGAACGATATTACAATGCAACAGGAAGGGCACTTTTCTTTTTTGTAACCAAGTTTTACCTGCCAACCAACTCCGTCTCGTTGTTTTTCTCATGTTTATGGAAGTATTTAGGTGCCCATTGTTTGGGCACATATAGAAGTATGTAGACAAATGCTTGGTCCAATGGCAGCATGCATGATACCTTTACTGTGCACTGGTCCATTACACCATCAGTATTTTAAGATACTATGAGAGTTCAGAGAGAGTGACTGAATGACAGAGCTTTACAATGCCACCTTAACCATGACTATGACATGCACCCCTTGTACATGTAGAATGCACAAAGTGAGAGCTAGGCTGCTGCATGTAATGGGATCAAGTAGACCCTTTGCCTTGTTAAACAGTGCTTTCATCGTCTGGACTGTTCTGGAGGAGCCCTATAATACTCACGGGGCAGCACAGTGGCTCAGTGGTTAGCACTGCTGCCTCAGTGTGCCATGGACTCAGGTTCGATTCCAGCCTCGGGTGACTGTCTGTGTGGAGTTTGCACGTTCTCCCCGTGTCTGCGTGGGTTTCCTCTGGGTGCTCTGGTCCCCTCCCACAGTTCAAAGATGTGCAGGTCAGATGAATTGGCCATGCTAAATTTCCCATAGTGTTAGGTACATTGGTCAGAGGGAAATGGGTCTGAGTGGGTTACTCTTTGGAGGGTCAGTGTTGGGCTGAAGGGCCTTTGCATACTGTAGGGGAATCTTATTTGTCAGGATTTGTTGCATACTGGAGAAATACACTACAGTGCGATTACAGTCCTGAATGCTGCCTGCAATTAACTCATCTACTGCATTATCAGTGAATGCAATTCCCTATTCAGCAACGTTTTCATACTGCACCTTCCTCTGAAGGGCCACGTGTTGCATGAAATGAGAAAACTGGTCTAGTATCTGTTGCCATCTCTGTTTCATATTAGGGCAAGCTGATTTGATTGCTCTCAAAGTTTTCTTGAGGGATCTGATGCTGCAGAGGATGCTAGGTGAAGAATTGGATTTTATCAATCTGGTAAAAGGTGGTTTTCACTAATGAGGTGAGGTGCATTGGTAAAAGATGCTTCCCAATGAGAATTAAATAGCGTAAATTTGGAAAGCTAGGTTTGCTACAGTAGTATCCAAATGTATTCAGCATTCATCTTAACAGGTCTGTTGATACAAGCATTTGAAAAGAATAAGATGTTTTTAGTGTAAGAAGAGAGATTACAGTAGGTTGATGATGGACCTAAGATCTATTATATATCTGGACGCTGTGGTTAGAAATGGTAAGTGATACAGCAAAAGCAAGATTTGAATCAAATTGCAGTAGTCAATATGTAGAGACCTTTCCCTCTCTAGATCTATGAATATATCACTTCTGATAAAATATAAACACTTTCCTCTTGAAGAAATTGCTGTTTTTGAAAAAAACGTAAGCACATTGTCAGAAACAGTTAAAATGATATGATTTTCCTGTCAAAATGTATGCAGCAAGCCTGGTTTATGGCACAGTTGGATTACAACACCCTTTTGAAACTATTGTACTGGTTCTGGCATTGAATGTATCTGTCTTGATTGCTAATGGTTTAAAATTTCAAACATGTTTTTGGAACATTAAGTATATAAACACAAATACACAGGTTTGGCAGTCATCAAAATCCTATAGGCTAACTGTGCTCTGCAGAATGGGAAGGACTTGTGAAATGTAGGTGAAAGTGGGTATTGCAGATGTTGGAGATTAAAGTCAAGATTAGAGTTGTGCTGGAAAAGCACAGCAGGTCAGGAGCGTCAGAGGAGCAGGAAAATTGATGTTTCGGGCAAAAGCCCTTCATCATTGTTGTAGAAATCTGAAACATCAACTCCTCCACCTCCTGATGCTGCTTGGCTTGCTGTGTTCTTCCAGCTTCCTGCCTGTCGACTTTGCTGTAATGTGGGCAGACAATTCTAGGCTCAGCAAAATCTCACAAAAACAATGTTGTAATGACCAGGTTTAGTCACAGGGGACATCAGACAGTAATTGGTGTACAGTACTTACATTCAAATTAGGAGCAGGAATAGACTATTTAGTCCCCTAGTCTGTTGCACTGTTTAGGAAGATCATCTCTAATTTTTGTGGTCTTAAAGCCATATTCACACTTATACCTGAAAATATTTGATGTTACCGTAAACTATTATGAAATGAATAATTAGAATGGTAAATAAAAGTCACTGATATGAGAAAGGCATGGGGAGGGCCAAGGAACTAAAGGAAAGAGAAGACAGATCTCTGAAGAATTCCTGAAGTGATAGGAGGATAGGTCATGAATAGATGGTTTATAAATTTAAATTAAATTCTGCTGATTGAGTTTGGTAATTTCGCAAACATGCTATGATCTATAGTCATGTTCCGATGCCTTGATTATTTGGCGTAGTGGCTCATGCATCCGATTTCTTTTCAGTCAGACCTCATGTCCTCAGTGACTCATTTGGACCAAAGCTTTCTGCCTTTAACATCAGTGACATGAGTGAAATGATTCATTCCCTAAGTCTTCAATGATTATTTTCCATAGACTGGCTGTTTGATTCTAAATGTTCCTGTGTTCAATTTCTGTTATTACAAAAGTACAGTGAGGAATTGCTGCAGTGAGATCATGATGAAGTTGTGAAATAATTATTTAATTTGTTGGGGTTTCTTATTCAAAAACAATAATGTATGAATATTTGTGTTATATGATTTTTATTTACACTGTTTCATCTATACTCACAATTAAAGTTAAAGTTAGCCCGACCCACAAAATATAAAATGCATATACCACTGAATCCCTTTAATATAGTTCACATTTCTGATGTTTTATTTTTCTTAACATCTCATCCATGAAGAATTCTTCAGCCAATGATCCTTTAGTTCTGCTCCACTTAACCTTAACAACTGTTCTCCAGCAATCCTCTTCATGTGAGCATTTATTTGTTCCATGTGCTGTTTGATTCTATATTTACAAACATTTTATAGCTCCTTAAACCTTCTTCAGTTGTACACATGCACAGTCATTTTGAAGATCAAGGACGAAAAAACGACTCATTTAAGTTACATCTCCATCCTTTTTTAATTATGTGACCATATCATAAACTTACTTGGTACTTATCCAACGATGATATTTGTGGATTTTATAGATTTTGATGAAATCCATTCTTTTGCCCATGTCCCCTTACATTAACTGAAAGAACTGTGAATGCTTTAAATCAGAAATAGTTCTGAGGATGGGTCACTAAACCCGAAACATTAACTCTGATTTCTCTCCATGACCTGCAGAGCTTTTCCAATGATTTTTGTTTTTGTTCCCCTTGCATTAACCTCATTTATTTTTTTCGAAATGAGGTAACTCTAACGCCAGATTTCTATTGACCAAGAAAAGAAAATTCAGCCTTGCTTATAATATTATCAAATTAAAACATTTTACAGATTAGTGAAGGTTGCATTGAAGGCATAAAATTGTGAAGGAGATAAAAGAGGAACAGTGAGGGATAAATTTGGAACTTGAAATCAACACAGGAATAAAGATAAACAGTGGATTGGAGAGGATGATAATTGGGTGTTACAGCTCTGTACCTGAGAATGAAGCAAATTAGTCCTAGGGCAATACACAATAGACAATAGGTGCAGGAGTAGGCCATTCTGCCCTTCGAGCCTGCACCACCATTCATTATGATCATGGCTGATCATCCTCAATCAGTATCCTGTTCCTGCCTTATCCCCATAACCCTTGATTCCACTATCCTTAAGAGCTCCATCCAACTCAATCTTGAACGTATCCAGAGACCTGACCTCCACAGCCTTCTCGGGCAGAGCATTCCATACACCCACCACTCTCTGGGTGAAGAAGTTTCTCCTCAACTCTGTTCTAAGTGGTCTACCCCTTATTTTTAAACTGTGTCCTCTGGTTTGGGACTCACCCATCAGCGGAAACATGCTTCCTGCCTCCAGAGTGTCCAATCCTTTAATGATCTTATACGTCTCAATCAGATCCCCTCTCAGCCTTCTAAACTCAAGCATATACAGGCCCAGTCGCTCCAATCTTTTAGCATAAGATAATCCCGCCATTCCGGGAATTGACCTCGTGAACCTATGCTGCACTCCCTCAATAGCTACAATGTCTTTCCTCAAATTTGGAGACCAAACCAAATATTCCAGGTGCGGTCTCACCAGGGCCTGCACAGCTGCAGAAGGACCTCTTTGCTTCTATACTCAACCCCTCTTGTTATGAAGACCGGCATACTATTAGCTTTCTTCACTACCTGCATGCTTGCTTTCATTGACTGATGTACAAGAACACCTAGATCTCGTTGTACTGCCCCTTTACCTAACTTGACTCCATTTAGGTAGTAATCTGCCTTCCTGTTCTTGCCACCAAAGTAGATAACCACACCTTTATTGACATTAAACTGCATCTGCCATGCATCTGTCCACTCACCTAACCTGTCCAGGTCACCCTGTATTCTCCTAATATCCTCCTCACATTTCACCCTGCCACCCAGCTTTGTGTCATCAGCAAATTTGCTAATATTACTTTTAATACCTTCATCTATATCATTAATGTACATTGTAAAAAGCTGCGGTCCCAGCACTGATCCC
>NC_057710.1:128419980-128541128 GCF_004010195.1 Chiloscyllium plagiosum
ACTTATCAGCCTTCAGACCTAACAGTCTCTCCAACACCATTTCCTGCCTAATATAAATTCCCTTCAGTTCAGGTCCTTCAGCCACTATTACATCTGGGAGATTGCTCGTGTCTTCCCCAGTGAGGACAGATCTAAAATACCAATTCAATTCTTCCGCCATTTCTTTGTTTCCCGCAATAGATTCATCTGTTTCTGTCTTCAAGGGCCCAATTTTAGTCTTAACCATTTCCTTTCTTTTCACATACATAAAAAAGCCTTTACTATCCTCCTTTATATTTTTAGCCAGTTTACCTTCGTACCTTTTTTTTTTGCGTATTTCCTTCTTAGTTATCCTCTGTTGTTCTTTAAAAGCTTCCCAGTCCTCCGATTTCCCACTCATCTTTGCTATGTTATACTTTTTCCCTTTTGTCTTTATATGGTCCTTAACTTCCCTCATCAGCCACGGCCACCCCTGCCTCCCCTTAGGATCTTTCTTCCTTTTTGGAATGAACTGATCCAGCAACTTTTGCATTATACCCAGAAATACCTGCCATTGTTGCTCCACTGCCATCCCTGCTAGGGTATTGCACCATTGAACTTTGGCCAGCTCCTCCCTCATAGCCTCATAGTTCCCCTTATTCAACTGAAATATTGTCACTTCTGATTCTAACCTCTCCCTTTCAAACTGCAGATTAAAGCTTATTGTATTGTGGTCACTACCTCCTAATGGCTCCTTTACTTCGAGGTCCTTGATCAAATCCGGTTTGTTGCACAACACCAGATCCAGAATTGCCTTCTCCCTGGTAGGCTCCAGCACCAGCTGTTCTAAGAATCCATCTCGGAGGCACTCCACAAACTCCCTTTCTTGGGGTCCAGTACCATCCTGATTCTCCCAGTCTACCTGCATGTTGAAATCCCCCATAACAACTGTAGTAATATCTTTACAACAGGCCAATTTCAGCTCCTTATTCAACTTATGCACTACATCCTGGCTACTGTTTGGGGGTGTGTAGATAACTCCCATTTGAGTCTTTCTACCTTTAGAATTTCTCAGCTCTATCCATACTGACTCTACATCCCCTGAGTCTAGGTTCCCCCGTGCAAGGGAGTGAATATCATTCCTCACCAACAGGGCCACCCCACCCCCTCTGCCAGTCAGTCTGTCCTTACGAGAGCACGTATAGCCTTGAATATTCATTTCCCACGCCCTGTCCACTTGAAGCCATGTCTCAGTTATCCCCACAACATGGTAACTGCCAATTACCAAATGAGACTCAAGCTCATCCACCTTATTTCTAATACTTCGTGTATTCATATATAATATTTTTAATTTGTTACTCCCCTCATCCTTCCTATCAATCCCTATTTCACTTGACCTTACGGCATGATCCTTTTTTGAGTTTTCTGCTCCATTGATTCTGTTGTCTTTCTTGACTTCTCTTGTTCTAACTTTCCCTTTAACTTCCTTCTTAAACATCTAGTTTGTCCCCCCCCGCTATTGAGTTTAAACACAGCTGTGTTGCAGTGGCAAACCTACCTGCCAGAACGTTGGGTCCCACCTATTAAGGTGCAACCCGTCCCTCTTGTATAATTTGATCCTTACCGCTAAACATACCCCAGTGATCCAAGAATTTAAATCCTTGTTTCCTGCACCTGTTCCCCAGCCACACATTCAAGTCCATTTTTTCCCTGTTCTTGTCCTCTCAAGCCCGAGGAACTGGAAGCAAACCGGAGATAACCACCCAGGTTGTCCTGCTTTTCAGACTTCTTCCGAGTTCTCCGAAGTCCCACTGTAGAATGTCCCTCCTCTTCTTCCCGACGTCATTTGTGCCGACATGCACCACCACGTCTGGCTCTTCACCTTCGCCCTTGAGGATTTCCTGTACTCTGTCTGCGATGTCCTTAATCCTGGCCCCAGGAAGGCAACACACTGGGGCAGCAGCACCCAGTCTATTTTCTCTGGGGCTCAAAAAGATCACTGGGCGTGTACTGGATTCTCAATCGTCTCAACCAGCCCTGGTTCTTGTCAATGTATCAAAAATGGCGATCAGGCCACTTACATCATTGCATCTCAATTCCACCTTAAAAGGGATTTAAGATCTGAAACACTGAGTACACCGGTGGGTAGGTCCACTCCAAAGCATAGTCACCCTGTTGCTGATGTTAAGTTGTTAGTCGGACGGAAAATGTCCTTTTGGAGGTTGTTACTGCTCCAATCATGCAGCTTAAGGGAGTGAACATTGACTATTATCTTGAATCCTGATGCCGACACAAAGAGCCTGGCCAATGGGAATGAACGGCCCCCAAACAGATTTTCCATTGAGGGTCTTCCTAAACAAAGGGCACTGTGTTTCATTGCTTTTGTCAGATTCTTGCAAGCTCATAGCTCATACTGAGTTAGACAATTGACCGAGATTACACGAGCCCTCATCACTGAAAACATTCACGGTCGGGGTATGCAATATTCACCCCAATGTTTCAGGTACCCATTTATACTACTGCTCAGCACAAATTCATTACATCATGTGTCCCATGATCATGAAGAGTGCATTTATTTAGAGTGAGATTTTCTTGCTAAAGATTTGCAACTTTTGGCTATCACAGGAACCCAGTTAGTGCTCAGACCAACACAGTTGTCTCCTCAGAAGCCTCTATATACTCATGATGTATGGGGGTAGTGTGCTCTGCCCCATACTTACCATTACTGAGTGGGTGGCACCACCTTGGTGGGACCCATTTGGGCTTCACTTTGGAGTGGTCAGCTAGCACGACGAGATGCCCCACTGCTGCCCACCTTTGGTCAGATGGCATCTTGGATTGTACTCCTGCTGACATGAGGATAGAGTCTGGTGGTGTACAGATGGCTCCCCTCCAGCCAATTCAATCCCAGCAAAGACTTAGGAAGAGCCTCAGAACAGACCTGCAACTCACTTCATGTCTTCCACAGGCATCAGGTTTTGAACTGACCAGGCCACTCTGCAAGAAGTGTCAGGAGTTCAGTGCAGTACAGTGTGCTGCCGTTGCATGCACTTTAGGTTATAGTGTGGAGAGAGTGCCCTCAGGATGTCTGATCTGCTCAATTACACCACTCTTCCTGCACCTCCAGTAGCTGCACATTACAGCCTGTGCACACAAGCAGAAAAAGCTAAGGGCCAGATTTCCTCAAGGCCCCTGAGCCAGAAAACTGATTAACCCTTCAAAGATTTTATCAGCTGTTATATTTTGCCTTTTAAGGCCAGTTTGCAGAACATACTAAAAATAGGCATCAGCGGAGAGAAAGGAACAACATTTTCTCTTAACTAAATGTCCCTTTCCAGTCCACAAATCTTCATGAAAACACAGGTGACTGAGACAGGTCTAGATTTGGTCCAGCTCTGCTCGCAGCATCTGGCAGCCTCATTGATGGCAGATCCAAGCCTCACCTTTAACCCAGGGAAAATCAGAGATGGGTTTACTGCTGCCTATGGGAATATTTACCCTGAGGTGTAACATTTGAATGTGCTGCATTGCCCCAGTGCTGTGAAATCTCAACTGAATCCTCAGAAAATGTGCCACAAACAAGACAAGATAAAATGCTACTGGTAGAATGGAAACTGCAAAATAAAGCAGAAAAGGAGATAATAAGCAAGTGGAACAAAATTAAAGCAGGAAACAATAAAAAAAATTATGTTCTTGTGCTGTGTTGTTAGTTCTTTATTTTGTTCTATTAGTGAAGAAAAGGAAAACAACTTATTTATTTCACTGATAATCTAAAAGAAAAGGGATTTCAAAGCATATAACTGAAAAGCAAATTAACAAAAATGTACTTTTACTTGTTTTTTTTCATGAAACGTTTCAAGTCAATGATGTTGTTGATCTCCTTACACTACGTACAGTGAGAAAAAGTCTGAAAAGTTTATGTCACTCTACTACTCTTTCTATTCTCATGAATTTCACAAGTGAAACTATGTGAAGTAAGTTAAAAGGGAAGTTGAGGGTAAACAATGATTACATCTGAAATGAAAAGCTTCATAAGGTTAATTTCAAACAACATTTTAATTACGACAATTGTACTTCAAATCGATATGATCACTTCTGATGATCTTTGATCAAAAAATAAAGTAGTGAGGAAACAGCAATTGTTTTAAATATACTTAAAAAGTACTTTTAAGAATATGTAACAGGTGTAAAAGAATCAGTTTTAATTTTGGTAAATGATAAGAAGGACCTGTCCCTATATCCTAGTAATCCTTGACCTGGAAGCAGAACAAACAGGATGGAAGATAAGAAAGAAGTTATAAAGTTAGCAGACACGATTGGGAACTACTGACAAAGGACAGCTGCAATCAAAGGAGCTAGAACATGAAGATGATAATCATCAGATATAAACACAAACAGAAAGCAGGCAATGATAGAGGGGTATACGGAATTCTTATGAGGAGAAGAATCAGCTTATTGTCAAAAAGGATTCAGTTTTTTTCTTGTTAGGAAAGGAGACAGGAACTCTTGCAGGTTCTGTGCAAACCTGATTTAAAAAATGGCCTAAAACCAGGGATACTGTGTGAATAGCCCATAGATGCTAACGAGCTGTGTGCTTTCCCAGAAGTGGCAAAATTATGAACTGGGTTGCTATTTGTTGATGAGTTGAAAAGGATTTCCATCAGGACTGTTGTGGCCTCAGAGAGAGAATGATTGCCGAAGTATGCCTTCCTGATGATAATCATACTTCTGAAATTCAAAGATAAAAGCTGTTGTCAGATAGGACTCCTAACTTATTCTGTGCAAATAAAAAACATAAAATGATGACCCTGTATGATTACGTGGGATCACTTTTGTGCAGAAAGTTATGCAAGTATCTAAGGTTGTGTACCATGTATTGTTATTGTATCCATTTCTTTTACTTGAAGTATCATCTGCCTGTTACATTAATGCAGAGTTCTGTTACATTAAAGGTTGCAAGAGTGAAATCTTGGTGACAACTTTGTCTTTGATATATTTGGTAAAGCTGGTTATTTTGGATTATACTTACCCCATGGGAGCAGTAACACACTATTGAAAATTACTCCTTTAGCATTGAGTTTGATTTACAATTTTATGTTCAAAATTTAAAGAATAAACAAACTCAATGCAAAACCCTTTTATGCACTCAATATCAGATCTGTTCAATATATGATTAACTTTCAGTTCTTTATTTCTAAGCATTTAAACTGTGGGATTGCTACTTATAACAATGCTAATACAGGATTACTATTTGAATAATCCATTTGTATGATAATTCATGTAAAACCTTAAAAGAGATGTAATAAACTTATCTGTGCCTATAAGCTATAATATTTTATTTTTAAATGCATTGTAGAATAATGTATTTATTTCTTCTTTAACTTCACTTCCAGTCTCCCAGTTAATTATATTTATATTTTAATTTATGTTGACATATTTTCATTTAGGCTGCACATGCTCATTCCTGATCAAATGATCCCTTTACCAAAAAGGTAGAAATTCTGGAAATATGTTTTATATATATATATATATATACACACACACATATATATGTAGAGAGGATTAGAATTAGAATTTTCCAATTTTTGCATAAAACATTTTGTTGAATGAGATTCATGTCACTCAGATGACTCGGATGACTTTACTCATGCCATCTTCTGCTCTTCATTTTGGGATTTATGCAAGTTAGCTCTTGGGCACATTTCTCAGAGTTACACAACCAGAGAGCTGCGAGAGCTCACCAATGTTGGAATGTTCTGGCTTTCATGCCTCTAGGCCAAATTTAAGACCCGCCCATTCCTTATTCAGGTGCTGCAAACCAGGAACTGGCCCTCGTACTGGAGTGTTTAAGCATCAACATTCAAGACATGGCCCAGAGGAAAAGATAATTCATTCACAGGCAGGGATCTGGAGCTGTTGGTTAATGTGATGTTGCAGAGGAGGGCAGTCTAGCTGACCACCAGAAGAGCCCAGCCCACCAGTCCTGACTAGTCTGCAAACAAATTGTAGCATAGATCAGTCAAGAATACTAAGTGAAGCAGGGTGTCCAGCAGTACAGGAAGAAAACCGGTGATCTTCTGTGCTCTACAAAGATAATGCCATCACCTTTTCTCTCTTATCTCACACTCAACTTTACCTAACGAAGGAGCAGCGCTCTGAAATCTTGCGATTACAAATAAACCTGTTGAACTATAACCTGGTGTCATGTGACTTCTGACCTCACATTCAAAGGGCAACCACTCACACTAACTCTGCCACTGCGAATGTATCTCACCTATGCTCATGGACTACAGCTCTCAGTACTGAATCCATCATGTCCACTGAATGGCTCTCAGCCACCTCATCTTCCCAAACAACAAAGCCTTTCTGCCTTCTATGCTTCTTATTCATTCACTGGGGACATCTCAGCATCTCTCCACCTTATGCATCACCACTAAATGCTTTTTCATCCGCTTCCACCGTATTAATCCCTCCCTCTGTTTCTTTGCAGTGAAGGCATGCCCACCCAAAAGAGTGATGGCTCTGTCGCATCTTGACTAACCTACCTGGAATTCTCAGACTGCTTGCACTTGTCCTGCAAGACTGACTGTGGTCCAGTTGCAAAATTATAAGGACCTGGACCCACAGACTCTAATGAGACTGAGTGCCTGAGTAATCATAGCCAAGGCCTTTTAAAGGAATATGATGTGGCCCTTGACTAACTGTGGCAGTAACCCTGACTGACTATAGCCCCCTACAGTTTGCTCAGGGCTGCACCCCTTTGACTTTCATACATGGCCATTTATATAAACGTCTGACATTTCCATATCAGGTGCCACACAGTGACAGGTCCACCCCTGTCTCTCTGACTGATATTCAGTGTGCTCTATATCCCAAACTGCCTATTTTTCCCTCTGCGAATGTAAGCTACAGGATGGCAGCCTATATAGGAGCACTACAATCCCTGTATGCTAAGAAAGCAATTTGAACCACACATGAGTTGGTAACTTTCTAATAAACATGAAAATGAGTGAGTACTAAATGAGCAAGACAAGAGCCATAAGATGCATCTTATGTAGATACATAAGATTTATGTGTGTCTCTGTGTAGAAGGATGCATATCATAGGTGCGCCTGAGATTCAAAGTCAAGAGTTGAAATGGTATCTGAGTTGTGCTGAGACCAGGCATGTTGATGTAGTGAGGCTCCTGGTTTGCTGATGGTAACTTTTGTGGACAAAGGTTTGGGAGGGTTGGTGGCCATAGAGCAAGCAGAGACATTGTTCTGAAGAAGCAATTGGATGCTGTCCAGGATAAGCATTCAGTGAGTTGCAGATGCTAACTACCCATTATGAATTATATATTGGGAAGTTGCCTATCTAGTTTCTTGCTGGAGAAGTGGAAAGTTAGAAATATCATATTCATAAAGGTGAGTTGGAGCTTGAAGGTAAAATCAGAAAGATTTTCTTGATGCTGAGAATCAATTTTTTTTTAAATTCACCCCATAACGTCCCATCATTCTTGCCATTATTCAAACCAGACTGGATGCTACAACTTCCCAAGCAGTGACTGCAATATTTCTGCTTTGGGACTTTCTCATGATCCCAATACACAACTTCCAAGATTCACCCGGTCTCTGATTATTCAAGATTGAAGGATTTGCCCCAAAGAGTTTACAAAAGAATATAGAGAGGTAAGTAGGCAAACATTTGGCAGATGGAGTAGGGAGTCTTCTTTAAAATTATGGTTGCATTCTTGAAAATTGATACTTTAAGTGTAGCATGGTTTCCCATAGGAAGCAAATATCGAAGCCAAGTTAGGCTCCTGTGGATATCCTGTGGCCTGAAAAAAAAATTAAAAGCTGAAATCCTGTATCATACGTGTACAACACTAGCTTTAACTGAAATAGCTTGCAGGATAAAATAACTTATTAAATGATAAAGAAATGCCAAATTAACTGAAGCAAAACCATTGCAATTCACATTGTGGGTTTTAAAATGTGCATTTCTGGTAACTCATTGAGCAGCTTTTTTTAACCAAAGCAACAAATCTGAAATACAAAGTGGGTGGTATTTATTATACAATAAAGTTGAAATCATGGCCCAACATTTAACATAATCCCAACTGATAATATTATAGTTCCACTTCAACAGCAACATCAAAAAGAAGAACAAAATAAAAAGGAAGTTGTACTTTTCCTGGATGGAGATTTGTGTTCTTTTCTGGAGGTGCTCTTTTCTGCTTTGCTTTATCTTTGGTAGTTACTGGAGACATGGCTGTAACCAGTGATAGTTGCTGCTGTCCTTGGTACATGATGGTGCAGAGCCCTGGGTCTGGGTTCTAAAACTGAAAGGCCATAATTGCACTAAACACTAAGAGCCAGAATTATCCACAGCTGGTAATACAGGTTAAAATGAAATGATATTAAATGGGGTGACTTAAATTGCGGACCTACTTGTATAATATAGAAAAATGTGAACTTATCCGCTTTGGCAAGAAGAATAGGAAGGAAATGTACTATTTGAATGGAGAGACATTGCAGAACTCTGAGGTACACAGAGATCTAGCTCCTGCTGCATGAAACTCACAACATTCGTGTGTAGGTACACCAAGTGTTCAGGAAGGCCAATAGTATATTGTCATTAATTCCAAGGGTTATGATCCTATCTGATTATAATACTGGACATATCAGATTCAAAAATGGACCCTCATAAGTAACGTCCATTAGTTTTAATGTTGCTCTCTGTTTATCATGATGATCGGTCTCTGAACATATCACAAGCAGCTGTCAGTGTACTTTTAACAAAAAAGTGCTCGATACGCACAAAAGGTGAAATACGACTATATTACACTATACAAGATCTATTTGAAGTAGTTTTATTACAAATATCTAATTTAGTCCTTTTACCCACAACAAAAACCCTATAGATGCTCAAACCTCAGTGAAGCATTGTCCTGCCTCCATTATAAATCTCTTTAGTCATGGCATAGCCTAGAAGCATGGCATTCCAACCGGAACTCTATCAACAAACGCATTGACTTGGATCCCATTTACTACCCCTTGAGAAAAATAACACAAAATGACATCATCACAGGAAATGACATCACCAACGCAAGGAAACCTAAACATATAAATAGAAAGTGGGCCATACCATCAGTACTTCATTCAGAGGCTCACTGAAGCTGTTACCTCGTATGGTGACAAAACGTCTAAAAACGAACCTTCCAGCTCAGTGAGCAAACCTACATGCACAACCTCAACCTGAGCTACAAATCTTCTAAAAAAAACTCTTTAGTCAGTTGGCATCACTGCAATATGTTTCTGGAGCATTCTTCTCACTGACTTCTAAAAGTTTTCAAAGTAAACAGATGGCCTTTCTGTACATTCAGCTTCCAATAGTTTACCGGTTAGTGTATTTACTAGTTTAGCTCTTCAGCTGCCATTGTATTGTATCCACATTGACTCATTGAACTTTCTTGATGTTTTCTGTTTAGAAATTCAGGACTTTTTCCACAGCCCAGACTGCTTGGACAGCACTAATCCAGTAGCACTTTTTCACGCTCACCGAACTTGCACACCCTGCCTGACCTCCTGGATGATTCTGTCTTTTCTAAGGGACTCGATAACAGTTGCTAGGTAAGAACATTTTTATTTCTTCTACACTTATTTCCAATGCACTGAACTATTCACCTTAAGGTTGCTAAATGCTCATTTAAATGCAAGTGAACAAAGCTTCATTCAATCTGTTGCCACTCACAGTACTCAAAAACGATGCCACCCCTTTTTAAGAATACAATATAGAACCACATATCAAACTTAAAGCTCTACATAATTCTTTCACTTTACAACACAAGTTTCCAAAAAATAATAACAATATATCATTACCCTTCATCACACCTCTCAGCAGAAATAAAAGGTGCAACGATATCTTCCAGAAGCATTTTTTGTTTCTCTACTACAATTTCCTCTTATTATTATAAATCTATTCTGTTTAGAGGGGACCCTGATTTACAAATGTCTAACTTAGGAATGGTCATACTTAACAATGTGATTGCATACAGGGGTGTAATTCTAAAGAACTGACATACAAAATTATAAGTACTTATAGGCAACAGATCAGATCTAAGCTCTGCAGTCCTGTTACATTCAGTTGTGAATGGTGCTGGACAATTAAACAACTCATTTGAGGAGGAATCTCCACAAGTATCCCTATCTTCAACAATGGGTGAATTTTGCAACAATGCAAAAGACCAACTAACTCCCATACCAATACTTATGACCTGCGAAAGCTATACCTGGGCAAAGTTTTGACGAAGTTTAATACAAGCTGGAGAAACAATACCTCAAGTTCCACCAAGGCACTTTATAGGGTCTAGGACTCAATAGTGAGCTTCAGAACTTCAGAGGATGAAATCTGTCCTCATTTGTCCTTCTGATGCAACAATCTTCAGCCAGAATTACTGAGCAGAAGATCCATCTCAGCCTCCTCCAGAGATACCAAGCATTAAGGATGCCAGTCTTCAGCCTATTTGATTTACAATAGCTGATGTTAAGAAATAGCTACAGACATTGGATACTGCAAAGGCTATGAACCCTGTTAAAATTCTGGCAATAGTACTGAAGGCTTGTGCTCCAAAACATGCCATAATCCCTAGCCAAGTTGTTCCAGTACACTTGCAACAATGGCATCAACTGAAAATGTGGGAGCTTGCACAGGCAGATATGTTCTGTGCACAAAAAGAGGACAAATCTAACGTAGCCAATTACTGCACTATCGATCTACTCTTGTTCGGTAGTCAATTGATGGATGGGATTGTTAACAGACCTATCAAGAGGCACTCTCAAAGAAATAACTTGTTCACTGATGCTTAGAAACATTTCCCTTAGAGCAAGGTGGAAAGTAAAACTAAACCAACTAACTCCCATGCTAACATTTATGACCTGCGAAAGCTACACCTGGGCAAAGTTTTGACGAAGCTTAATACAAGCTGGAGAAACAATACCTCAAGTTCCACTGAGGCACTTTATAGGCTCTAGGATCAGTAGTGAGCTTCAGAACTTCAGAGGATGAAATCTGTCCTCCATTGTCCTTCTGTCACTCCCACCCTCCCCCTGACATCTTGGTTATGTCCTTGTAGATATTGTTCTTAGCAAAGTCAGCACATTTTCTCCTTTACGCACCTTTGTTCACAACCATTTTAAATCCCTTTTTCTCCATTACAATCATGAGCATTTCCTTTCACTGGGTATCCTCAAAATCTGTTCCCCTTGCTCCTCTACCCCTTCTGTCAATAGCATAAACCAATACTTTCAGTTCTAAAGGAGAGTCGGATCAGGTTAGAAATGTTTCTCTATTCACAAATACCGGTTGTATTGAGTTTCTCCAGTATTCTCCATTTATATTTCACATGTCTGCTTTCATTTATGCTACAAGTAATATCCTCAAAAAATTTCTTTGTTAATACTAATAATTGTCAAATACTATAACTATGAATACTATATTTACTAATACCTTTTTTTTATTAGTACAAATGGAAAACTGCTTAATTATGTCCCACACACAAAAAACAGGACAAATCCAATGACTGCTGTGACTCTCAGTCATCAATAATGTGATGGAAAATGTCATTAATAGTGCTATTAAAAAGCAGTTAATCAGCAATAACCTCACACTGACACTCAGTTTGGATTCTGCTTGGATTCCTGACTTCATTATAGCCTCATTTCAAATGTGCATTAAAAAGGTTAATTTAAGAAGTGAGGTGGGAGTGTTTGCCTTTGATCAAGGCTGCATTTGACTAAGTGTGACATCTATGAGCCCTAGCAAAATTGGTGTCGATGGGAATCAGGGAGGGTATGCTCTGCTGGTTGAATTCATGCCTACCACATGGAAAGATGCTTGTGGTTGTTGGAGGTCAGTTATCTCAGCTCCAGGACATCTCTACAGGCATTTCTTCAGGAGAGTGTCCTAGACCCAACCACCTTCAGCTGTTTCAAGAATGACCCTCCATCCTTCATAAGGTCAGAAATGGGGATGTTCTCTCATGATAGGACTATGGTCAGCTCCATTCTTGACTCTTCAAGTACTGAAACAGCCCTGCCCAAACACAGCAAGACCTTGACAAAAAGAAGGTTTGGACAGACAAGTGGCAAGTAACAAGTGTGCCTCACAAGTGTCAGGCAATGGCCATATCCATCAAGAGAGAATTTAAACATTGGCCATTGACATTCAATGTCATGGTTATTACTGAATCGTAAACTATTAACCTTCTGGTGGTCACCTTGGACTGGGCTAGACATATAACTACGGTAGCTACAATTGTAGGTCTGAGGCCGGGAGAAGTATTATTAGATGGCAATAAGAGATAATACAGATTGTGACATTACACAGTGATGCCAAACTAGTCAAGTCAGTAGCATTTCTATTTCTAACTAAGCATTGATTTGGGCTGGTAAGTGGAAGAGAGATATGATACACTTTACTGATTGTTTCACGCACAAACTGGATAATTAGCATATCCGCTACTCTGTTGCGTATTATGATAGCCTTTTAATTTGAAATATCAAATTGAAAAGATGATTTTTTTCATATTTGAAGATATTTGAAATGCTTCAAGAAGAAACAAGTTTATAAAAGTCATATTGTAATATATCCAAGTTTTTCCTCATTTCTGTCCTTTTTGCTGTACATACAGCCTCAATCAAAATGTGAGGCTCATTGAGCAGCCTGATTTATAGCAGCAATGATTGGCTTTTCATAAACATGATTGATTCTCATTTTGTTGTTGAACAGTCTTAAACTGTTCAACAACTGACACTGGGGGATGAAAAATGTACATTATTACTTCTGGCTTATTGAGATCTGAAATGATAGACTGGATCTACAAAAGAACATCCAGACAAAAAAAATCCTTTATCTCAACTAAACTATTCCAGCACCAGATAGAGAACTATGTTCTGCACATAATTGAAAATACTTTTTAAGCCTGCTTCTATTTTAGTTATAAAATCATCAGTTCAGACATCCTGGAGCTTGCTAATTCCATCAGCATATACACATTTCTGAGTCATGTCTGCACCGGTTTGGTCAGTTCTGTTGGAGCTATACAGCTGTACACACAAAGGTCTTCTATACAGTGTACTGACTGCTGTCCCACAACCTGCTGGGGATCCAAAACTTGACTACAGGGTGAGCTACATGTGAGATATGAAGTTGTTGCATATTGATACAAAACACTGGGAGGCAGTCACTGACTGACTGACTGAGGCTGACTGTCTACAGGGACATCAGAAGAGCTGACTGGCTGAAAAGGCAGCCCAAACAAACAAAAGGTCAGCAAATCCTCCACCTTGTCAGTCCAATTAATAAATTTTCAGTAAGTGAAATTGAGACTGTTCAGCAAGAGTTACACAGACCATCGTTACACAGTGTTAAAGACCAAGGCACAAACCATCATCCCTCAGAACTGAAAACTGCTAAAGCCAATTAAAACAGGATAAATATTTCTGAATAATATCTAGCATTAGTGAAGTTAATGAATCTATTTGTCATTGCTTCTACATTCTGATATTTGCGCTGCTACATAATTACAAAGACTCAAGAGAACTACTTCTTGAATATAAGAACGGGCATTATGCAATGGAATAAATAATATGCAGAGTAAAGCAACAGTATTCTAAGAGCTGGTCAGATTGCAATCGTAACTCTGAGCACACTATCAAGTTTGACTCAATAACAAGGATGGGCATCAAACAGATTCTGGACCAACTCGTTCCTTCTAAATGTAAATCCCACTGTGGAGCAATAAAGTGTATGGATTTTCAGACATTTCAATTAGTATGCAGTGTTCCTTTTTTCATAGCAAAGAAAGGATGCATGGCTCTTTTATGTACATATTTTAAATCACAGTGAGAACTAATCAAAAATGGTATTTTCTCCATTTTCTGATCATCTAATGGCAAATGTGACTTTTCTTACATTATTAAGAGAAATATTGGTCCTGTTTCATGACAGTCTATTGTAAACAAAATAGCTGACCTAATGAAAACAAAACAAAAATTTGATTTATCTTAGTTTACCTATTAGATTGGTGAATAAATTTGCAAGATTTTCTCTGAAAGACATAAATATATTTCACCAAATTGCAACACCAATATCAAGATATTTTCTTCATTGCACATTGAGAATGGGGGTTCTTGACTGGTTTGCATAAGATGGAAATTATCTAAATTAATTGAAAGTTGCCAAGACAAATCTAATTAGAGACAAAAACACTGCAGATGCTGGACTCCAAGGGACAAGCAAGAGGCTGGAAAAACATAGCAAGCCGGGCAGCATTGGGAGATGGAGAAGTCAACGTTTCGGGTCTAACCCTTCTTCAAGTCTGAAGGTGGGTGCAAGTGGAGCTGCAGAAAAAAGCAGGGAGTGGTATTTGGGTGGGGATAGGATGGGTGGGGATAGGAACAGAGTGGTGAGGTAGTGATAGGTGAACACAGACAGCAGGCTGGTTGATGGGAGGAATGAATCCAGTTTGTGACTGGAATGAAGGTCAGTCAGAGGAATGGAAGGGAGGGGGACGTACTGGGAAGGGAGTTGGGGGATGGGAAATGAGGTTGTTTGATGTTGGAGAACTCAATATTGAGTTGTCCAGGCTGTAGGCTACCCAGGCAGAAGATGAGATGTTGTCCCTCCAATTTGCGGTCTGATTCACTGTGGCAATGGAGGAGGTCAAGGATGGTCATGTTGGAAAGGGAATGGGAAGGGAAATTAAAATGGGTGGTCAGGTTGGCCCCTGTGGGCCTGGCTGAGATGCTCGGTGAAACTTGCCCTGAATTTACATTTGGTCTCCCCGATGTAGAGAAGACCACATCGGGAGGATTCGATACAGTGCCAGGTTGGAGGAGAGGCAAGTGAACCTCTGTCTCACCTGGAAGGACTCTTTGGGGACTTGGGATGGTGTGCTGGCAGACTTTGCATCTTTTATGGTTGCAGGGTACGGTACCTGGGGGTTCAGGGGATTGAAGGGGAAAGCGGCGCGAACCAAGGATTGGTGATGGGAACAGTCCTTGCAGAAGGCAGACCAGGGAAGGAAGGGGAAGATGTTCTTGGTGGTCGGGTCTGGTTAGAGTTGGTGGAAGTGTTTAAGGATGATGCTTTGAATGTGGAAACTGGTGGGGTGTGAGGAGAGGGTAAGGGGCACCCTGCTTTTATTGTGCTTGGAGGGGAGAGGTTTAGAGCGATGGATCGGGGAATGGAGGAGGTGCAGTGAAAGGCTGTCTGGATGACAGAAGGGGAAAAAGGACGATGTACAAAATGGCTGGGCAGCTGGGATGCTTGGGAGTGGAATGTCTCCATGACTGAACAGATGGGACGGAGATGGAGAATTTGGGAAAACGGAATGAAGTTCTTGCAGGATACTGAGTATGAAGTGGTGTAGTCCAACTAGTTACAGGGGTCTGTGGGTTTAAACATCTGTCTGTGGTCTGTCGCTGGAGACAGAAATGAAGAAGTCAAGAAAGGGGAGGGAGGTGTCTGAGATGAACCACGCGAATTTGAGGTCAGGGTAGAAGTTGTTGGCAAAGCCGATGAACTGCTCCAGTTCAGCTTGGGTTCAGGACACTACACCGATGCAGTCATCGATGTAACGGCAGAAGAGTTGTGACCCAGTGCCTGTGTAGGTACTGAAGAGGGACTGTTCGACATAGCCGACAAACAGACAGGTGTAGCTAGGACCCATCCGGGTACCCATGGCCATCCCCTTTTGAGGACTAGTTTGGGGAAGCAGAGAAGGGTATTGGTGGAAGGGAACTGGATGGGTCTGTATAAAGATTTATACTTTTAAGATAGAATTGAACAGGAATATAATCTCTCAGAGGCTAGTGAATCTATGGAATTCCTTACAACCCTGTTGATGCAGGGTTATAAAGTATATTCAAGACTGAGATTTTTTAATCAGTAACAGAATTGAGGATTATAGGGAATACCAATCAGAACACTCTCCACATTCTGAAGTTTTGGGCCAGATTTTCATGTCCAAGTCAAGAAGCAAAGGCGGACCTGATTCTGATGTCACAATGCTGCCTCTGTCTCAAAACTGTCCATGAGGTGGGATCTGTAGAGAAAATGTTTAAGGCATATGTAGATGTGCCTCTGAGGTAGCAAGTGATTTCACTGAGACCTCTATGGTCCTATGTTGGTGTTCTGCTAAAACATTGGATTCAGGAGGTGTATAATGGGGAATAAGGAAATAGCAGGGAAACTAGAAAAATACTCATGCCTATCCTCACAGAAAGCAATACTAAAAGTCTCCTGGAACTAATTGAGAATCCAGGTATTGCAAGGTATTATTATAGAAAAAATACTAAAAGCATTCTTGGAACTTAAAGAAGATTATTCCCTGGACTTGATTATTTACATATCAGACTGTTAAAAGAGGCTATTGTCATGATAATGGATGCATTTTTGGTCAACTTTTAAAGTTCTATAGTCTTCAGAGAGATTCCTGCAGAATGCAAGGTGTCAAATGTAACCCTACTACTTAAGAAAGCAGGGAGAGAAAGCAAAGAATTATAAAATCAGGCCAAGGGAAAATGTTAGAATCTATAATAAAGATCATGATAACGAGACTCTTAAAAAATAATGGTAGGATTGGACATAGTCAGCATGGATTTATGAAAAGGCAATTATACTGATCAATCTTTTGGACTTTTTTATGGGAGGACATAACTAGCAGAGTAGATAAGGGGAAACCAATGGATATGGTATATTTAGATCATCATAAATATTTTTAATAATGTCACATACCAGAGGCTAACAAAAAAAATTACAGCACATGGGATTGGGGAATAAATACTGACATGTATTGACATTGGATAATGGACAGAAAACATGAAATAGAAAATAAATGAATTTTTCTCAGTTTGGCAGTCATATAGCACTGGAATCAATGCTTGAACCCAGCTGTCTTCTCATTCAATCTATACTATCAATCTACAATCTATAACAAAAATTTGGACGTGGGAGTATATGTAAAATTGCCAAGTTTGCAAATTACTCAAAATGAGGTGGGACTGTGAATTATCAGGATGATAATGTTTCAAGAGGTTTCGAGACATTAGGTGAGTGAGCAAAAATTGGCAGATAGAAGTCAATGTGAGAAATGTTAGGTTATCTACTTTGGTAGAAAAAACAGAAATACAAAATAGTCATTAAATAATTGGAGGCTTGGAAATATTGAAAATACAAGGGACCTGGAGTCACTGAAAGTTATCATGTAAGTACAGAAAGTAATTAAGAATGTGAATGGCAAGTCAGTCTTTAACAAGAGATTTTGAATAAAAGAGTAAAGATGAATTCCTTCAGTTGTAGAGAAAGTGGGGCCTGGCCTTCTGCTTGTGAAAATTCCAGCTGTCCTATTTGGCACCCATCTTTATTTTGGGTCCTTTTTCCAATTGGGACCATAAAAATCCAGCCTGCTTCCTATCTCATAAATCTGGTATCATTTTCGTACTTCCAAAATCCTTAAAATCTCTTCTTAAATATGAAATTCCTAATCTTCCAAATTGTAACATTTTCTGAAGAATGACATGGCAAAGCCTGAGGTGAGTGAGCAGGTGTCACAGATTACATTGGCTTCAGGACAATAAAGGGAACAGAGCAGACAGTGACTGTTTGTGTTTTATATCCCCTAGAAATGTTGTGAATAATGAAATAGGTCATTGTGGTTGCAGTTTGTGTAGAGTAAATCTTATTTGGCAAGTATCTATTTAAAGGGAAAGAAATGCCTCTTTTTTAATGATGCAAGCAAGAATGGTGGTTATTAGGATGTTTCAGCATAGCTATTGTCCCCCAAACAAAACATGGTCTTCTACTGTGACCTACGGCAACTCTCCTAGCTCCTGCTAGCAACCATCTGAAAGCAAAGCTGTCCATGTTTCTGCTCTACTGGTTGTGTCAGACTAGTCTTTGATTTTATTATTGCTACTAAACTGCTACTGAACTCACTGGAGTGAGTGAACAATTTCTACTCATAGTGGAATGCAAGAAGCCAGATGAGCTGTAAATATTACCTGGTGAGCTTGCACTAGATATTAGTCCAATTGATAAATTCGACAATCAGATAAATGACACCTAAATGGCATCACCTATCAAAGTGATTTGGACCCACAAGATACATTAATGTCAGAATATATAAGAAAGTGACACTAACACTCAAATCTTGTGTTTTCAAGGAGATGTTGTTTCATTCTAAATTTCCCAGTAGCCAACTTTGACTTAGGATGGAACAATGTATTGACCTAAATATCATTTATATTCCTTCCTACAACTCTGGCAGTAAGACTCTTTGCCTAATATAAAGACAGATTACGATCTTGACACTTTAAAGAATCTTAAGAATTTTCAGGAGAGTGGCAATCATTTCTGAGGCAATGATGGTGATTCCTTTGTGTGGTTAAGTACACTTAGGTAAGTAAAAACTGTTAGGGATTTGTTTTTGGGTTTTGGACTCTCAGAATGCAAACAAGTTCTTTCGATTGCCTCCGTTAATTGCTCTTGCCAGCAATTTTCCAGCTCAGTTACTCTTTCTGGTGAACATGCCCTGAACCTCAAGGATTTTAGACTTTCCACTAAAGAGTTCAGGTCTTGAGTTAAGTTTCTCCATTCAGAGCAGCAGTCCTTCTCAAGGTTTGTTCGAAATGCCAGCTGTACTCCTTCCTAACTCAATGTTTATTTATGTAATCCATTTGCATTAGGAGGTAACTGCTCAGAGGTCTGCTCCCATGTGAAACTTTGTTGACATGTGTGGATCAGAAAATCAGGTGCAGAGGTCGATAGGATTAATTCCTGGTGTTTCTCATTTGATGTGCCTCCAAAAATCTAACCATGCTTCCAAAAAGTAATGAAAATACCGGAGATAGCCACCTGAAAACTGAGTCAAAAACTCATATTAACATTATGGGGTGAATTTGATTTCGAGCATTATTTTAAAACTAATGTGAACAAGCCATTTCCTTCAATTACATCTCCTCTTGTTTTAATTTCTATAGATGTCAATGGCAGTCAGGAGAAATGTGAAATGTTTGGACAGGAAATTCAGCATCACCTGCTTTAGGCTATTGCAAAGCATTAAAGTGGATCCCGGAGTGTAAATTCTGTAGCCCAAACAGTCACACAGAAATTGCTGCTTGGGTCACAAGGGGTCAGCGTTGAATCCCAAAAGCTGTGTACCTACACAAATCAGCTGTAAAAGTATTCTTCAATTGTCGAACAATTTAAATGGTTAAAAAAAAGTATACTGAAAGAAACATTTCCTTGAAGAATTTTCCACTGTCGATCGATAAAACTTTTAGAAATAAAAATAAATATTCTGGTGATTCTGGTAAAATTTAGGCTGAGCACACCTGTGGGGCAGATGCACTCGTGGCCATAGACCAGAGGCAAGCTGCTCTGAGTTTTCTAATATAGACTTTGCTTCCTATTTTGTCTAAGCTCCCAGCCCATAGAAAATTAATGCAGGGGAATAAGGCCTGCAGGCTGGCTGACAGTTACGCAAATGAATCAGCCAGCCATATGTTAAGGCAAGAGGTTAGACAATGCACAGAAATGATGCAGTCTGAATGGGGAAGATTGAGGACAGTTGTGGCTGCATGAAAATAGACAATTGTTCATTTTGTGAATAAACTTCATGGGTCTCACTCGGCACCACTGAAAATTGTCTCACACAGGACAGAAAAAGAATGGTTGAGGTGTCCATTACTTTGGCGATTTCCACAATCTGTAAATGCCAGTAATCCAATTTGCAGGCATACAATGGCCATAAGTAAGTAAAAGCTTGTCATTTGTTTCTGTAACTACTGTGGTGAAAGTTGTTCCAGAAAATATTGTTAGAGGACAGAAGTTTCAGGACATATATAAGTTTAATGTGTATACTATATATATTTAACTTAATTTCTCTCTCAAACATATGGACTTTTTTTTAGATTCCCTACAGTGTGGAAACAGGCCCTTCAGCCCAACAAATCCACACCGACCCTCCGAAGAGTAACTCACCCAGACCCATTTCCCTCTGACTAATGCACCTAACACTATGGGCAATTTAGTATGGCCAATCCACCTGACCGGCACATCTTTGGACTGTGGGAGGAAATCCAGGCAGACACGGGGAGAATGTGCAAACTCCACACAGACAGTCGCCTGAGGCTGGAATTGAACCTGGGTCCCTGATGCTGTGAGGCTGCAGTGCTAACCACTGAGCCACCGTGCTGCAATCTCATAAACATTACAGTTGCTTTAATATGTGTTAGGACAATGTATCCTACATTAATACTCATTATAGATTGCAATTGATTTAAAGAATCTGTTATTAGGCTAAACCAAATGGAACTGCTTCATTTTTGTTACAGTTTGTTAGTTTTATCTGCAATATTTGAATAAATTGTTTTTTCTTAGCTGTTAAAATATCAATAACAGTATTTGTTATAATGAAAGCAATTTTAAGGGATAGCAGTCTTAAAAGCCATCCGGTATAAATATTTATCAAACTATGTTAGACCATAAGACCATTTCCGTTATTATCATAAAAAACTTTGTCACATCTTGTGCTGAAAACTGTGTCTTGTAAGAGTCTCATAGAAAGTGTAATGTAGCACTGTTTTATATACTGGAATGCCATTTTAACTCAAAATTATAGAATTCAGTGGAAAAATCCTCAGTTTAAAATGGCAGCAATAGAACAACACTGTATTTACATTGAAGCACATGGGACCTAGGTGCCAAGGTGCAACTTGGCAAGGGGGACAGGTAAGTGATGAAGTATTTAGGTTTGTTCGCATAGGTGGAAGATATTGCGTCCAGCAGGATGGTTATCAGCTTTGTGGTGGCTGTAAGGTCAGACAGAAGTGCAGGGGGACAATGGAGTTTGGATCCATTGGCAGTGATAAAGGGAGTCAGGTCCAGTGGTGGTGATAGAGTGTGAGGGAATCAGGGGTTGGGGGTTGTTTCGGTGCAGAGTAAAGGCTGAATTTTTGGTCCACAGAGGTGTGTATTGATTTGCCACAGTCACAATGGGGTTGTTGGGGATCCTGGGTTGTGTGTCATAGAGTCATAGAATTGTACAGCATGGAAACAGACCTTTCAATCCAAGTCGTTCATGCTGACCAGTTTTCCCAAACTAGTCCCATTTGCCTGCCTTTGGCTCATAGCCCTCTAAACTTTTCCAATCCATGTATCTATCCAAATATGTTTGACAATTAGTAATTGTACCAACCTGAA
Organism: Chiloscyllium plagiosum; assembly: GCF_004010195.1. NCBI lineage: Eukaryota > Metazoa > Chordata > Chondrichthyes > Orectolobiformes > Hemiscylliidae > Chiloscyllium > Chiloscyllium plagiosum. The sequence continues at coordinate 128,441,188 of NC_057710.1, forward strand.
CCTCTTCCTCTGTCAATTCATTCCATATACGCACCACCCTCTGTGTGAAAGAATTACTCCTCAAGTCTGTTTTAAATCTTTCCCTTCTCACCTTGAACTTATGCCCACTAGTTTTGAACTCTCTTATACTGGGGAAAAGACCTTTGCTATTCACCCTATCCATGTCTTTCATGATTTTATAAACCTCTATAAGTTCACCCCTCAGCCTCCAACACTCTAGGGAAAAAAGTCCCAGCCTATCCAGCCTCTCCTTATCACTCAAACCCTCCAGTCCTGGTAACATCCTTGTAACTCTTTCCTGCACCTTATCCAATTTAATAACATCCTTCCCATAGTAGGACAACCAGATTTGTATGCAGTACTCCAAAACTGGCCTCACCAATGTCCTGTACTGCCACTAGTAGATGCTAGTCACTGCCAGGGACTCGCATAAAGAGGGCCAGATAATAGAATCTGTTCACATCTCCCTTCTCTTCCAAATTATCAATATTATCAAGGTTATCCTTGTCTCTTCTAAACACTCTGCTGTGTCTGCCAGCTCTCACTGTAAAACACACCATGAGCTGTATGAAATGTATGGAATGAGCTGCCTGAGGAAGTGGTGGATACTGGTTAAAATTACAACATTTAAAAGGCATCTGGATGGGTACATGAATAGGAAGGGTTTAAAGGGATATGGGCCAAGTGCTGGCAAATGGGACTAAATTGGGTTGGGATATCTGGTCAGCATGGACAGGTTGGACCGAAAGGTCTGTTTCCGTGCTGTACATCTCTATGACTCTATGACTGTGACCTTTACATTTAAATCAGGCCCTTGTGTGTCCACTCTAGGAGCTCCAGCCAATTGTGAAATCTGTAAAGATGAGAAATCACTGTGTGCTAAAAAAACTCAGGCCTCATCTTAGTGCTTCGACACAAACTCAGTTGCAAAAGTTCAAGAAATTGATAATAAATACATGGCCCAGGTTTTAGATGGCCAGAGAGGTGATATTCCACCAGAGATGGGAATTGTGCATGGGGAACTTGTGGAAGCGCTATCATAGCAAATTCCAAAGGCATTGCTCAGAAGATTCAAGATTCTGCTGGATCACTTCTCTACGCTTGGAACCCACTGAAAGAGTTCATTTAAATTGGGGACTTCAAACAGTTCTGATGAAACTAAGTAAAATAATTACTCAGGAATTGCTAGACTAGCTATAAGTACATGGCTGAACTCCTGAGTAACTATTTTACAGCCGTAATTCAGACACCTCCAGTTACATCTTCCCAAGACCCTTACAAACTTCAAACTCTAACTGAAAACTGCATCCCCTCCCAGCTAGACAGGGCGTTAAAGAAGGTGTTTGGTATGCTTGCCTTCATTGATCAGATCATTGAGTATAGGAGCTGGGAAACCTTTATAGATTTCACAATTGGCTGGATCTCCTAGAGTGGACATACAAGGGCCTGATTTAAATATAAAGGTCACCATCGCATAACAATCATGGTATGTTTTACAGTGAGAGCTGGCAGACACAGCAGAGTGTTTAGAAGAGACAAGGATAACCTTGATAATATTGATTATTTGGAAGAGAAGGGAGATGTTATCAGGTTCTATTACCTGGCCCTCCCTGCACGAGATTCTGGGCCTTTCACACAGTCCCCTTCGATTCCTGGCAGTGGCCAGCACCTACCTCAATTGCTGCTCTCTCCTTCTGGCATAGACACCATTCCAATTTGCTTCAAGTAGGAGAAATTAAGAAACAAAGCCTTTGTGAAAAGATAACCAGACCTCGCTCCCTCCTAGATTGTGGCTCAGATGTGCTTTGCACTTTGTATCACCCATGCTCTGAACCCACACCCTCCCTATAAAGTCAGAGGCAATACTTCAAACTGTAGGCCTTTAGACACATCTCAAAACATAACTTACAAGGAAATACATTCTTGTGTGCTATTTATCAAACTTTGTTCCCACTGTTGCATTGATTGAAAACTGTTGTAACCCCCGCAGTAAAAAGAGAATTGGGGGAAAAGTTATATCAAAGCAAGGGGAGAGGAGAGAAGATTAATAAGACTTAGGGGAGTTGGGGAAGATGGTGGGAGAGGAAGGGTAGGTTCCAGAGCCTGCCTTTGGGTTCACCAAAGTTTCAGTTCCTGACCCCATTTGAGATTTCAACTCCAATGTTGGAAAGCTCTGTCCTAGAAAGTAGTGCTATAGCACGTAAGTGTGACCATATCCATCAGGGAGTAAATGTATTAATGAGTAAAGAAATGAATGAAGAAAAATAAATTATCCCATATCTGTGGGCTTGAGAAGATCTCTCACTTCACTCTGCTGCATATCATTTCTACTCTCCAGTCTCAGAGTTTATCTATTTGAATGAATTGATGATTTTAAATGAAGTGAACCCCTCTACTCACCATGTGTGGTCATCTGTAGTCAGTGTTTTGGTTTTATGCAAATTTTAATTTCAGGAGCTTTTTTTATGAATGCTGCAGGCATTTGGTGTTCTTAGTGTGCTTCTAGGACACACTAATCACTTTTAGTGTGTTATAGGGCAAATGTGTTACCATGGCAACAGCAATGGATGTTCTACTGAGAGCTGGAGGTGTCAATATATTTGGAAAACACATGAACAAATGATCAGAGCTAATGCTATTTCCAAATGGACTTTTCTATGTCAAACCATCATTAAAAGAATGGTTAGCACAGAGGCAGTACAATAGAAGTTAATGAAATGAAGAGTTCTGGAGTAATGAAAGACGCAGAGGATTATATTAAATAGGAATAGGTGCATATGACAGAAGCTTAATGGATACACAATTAGGACAGGATAATTTCACAGAATCCTGTGTGGAAACAGGCCATTTGGCCCAAAAAGTCCACATCAACCCCCCGAAGAGTAACATACCCTGACCCATCCTCCTACCCTATCACTCTACATTCCCCCTGACTAATGCACCTAACCTACATATTCCTGAACACTATGGGCAATTTACCATGGCCAATTCACCGAACCTCCACATCTTTGGATTGTGGGAGGAAACCAGAGCACGTAGAGGAAACACATGCAGACACGGGGAGAATGTGCAAACTCCACACAGACAGGTGCCTGAGGTTTAGAATCAAACCTGGGTCTCTGACGTTGTGAGGCTGCAGTGCGAGCCACTGAGCCACCGTGCCACCTCTAAATGATCCACTAAATGAACTGATTTTAAAAAATCAGGGAATAAATGACCAGCTATAGGTCAGCATTTGAAAAAGCAGTTGGTGAGAGAATATAATTTAATCAAGATAGTATTGCCAGTTCCTGCCAAAAGATTTGTACATCTCCAAGAAACAAAGTCCATTCACAATAGCTTTTAAGAATCGAAGTTTCAAATTTTAGGGAGGTTTATTCCAATCTTTAACTGTAACTTCAGTGGATAATGAGGAGTATATTTGTTTCTACAATGTTACAGGGAGTGTGAGGCTGGGAGAGCCCCTGTAGAAATTCCAGTGACATTAACATCAAGTTCACAGGTGAAACAGCTTACCAACTTACCAGCAAAGCCTTGTCAAAGTCGATGTATACTGCCTCAGCCATCATCAACCGTACTGTGATCTCAATTAAAAACTCAAAGCAAATTAATTTACCAGAAATTTACCCTTGACAAATACTGCCAACTTTCCTTAATTAATCCACAGTTATCTAAGTGACTTTTAGTTTTGTCTCATACCTAAAGTTTTCTCACCACTGAGGTTAAACAGACCAACCTGTACATTCTGGGCTTGTCCTGACACTTTTGTTTTAAGAATAGAGTGTAACATTTGCAATTCCCCAGTTCTCTGGCATTTGACCTACATCCGAAAAGGAATTAGAACATTATGATCAATGCCTTCTGAATTTCCACCTTTGCTTTCCTCAATATACATTGATGGATCTCATATAATCTTGGCAACTTTTAAACTTTAGTTATAGCCAGCCTTTCTAATACCTCCTCTTGATTAATTTTTAGCACATTGTACATCTCAACTGCATTCTCTCTCAAAATGACTTTGATAGCCTTTTCTTTCTTGGTGTCATCGATACCCATTGCTCTCAGATTTGAGGATTTGACATTTGATGGACTCTCAGTCTTCAGTTAGTTAACCAATTATCTACCTATGTTAACATGTTACTTTCAACACCATGAGCTCTTATCCTATAAAGCAGCCTAACATGTGGTGTCCTGTCAAATGCTCTCTGAAAATCAAAAAAAATTACATCAACTACGTTGCTTGTTACTTCCTCAAAGAATGCCAATAAACTTGTCAGGCATAATTCCCCTTCATGAAGTTAACCTGACACTACTTGAGCAGATTACGTATTGCTATATGCTCAGATACCACATCCTTTATAATAGGCTCTCGCATTTTCCAAATATAGACACGAAGCTAACTAGCATGTCATTATGAACACGGGGAGAATGTGCAAACTCCAGACAGTTGCCTGAGGTTTAGAATCAAACCTGGGTCTCTGGCGTTGTGAGGCTGCAGTATAAGCTGCTGAGCCATCGTGCCACCTCTAAATGATCCACTAAATGAATTGATTAAAAATAATTTGTTTCCTTCTCTTTTTATGTGAAAGTATTATGGTGTCAATTTCCAATCATTTAGAACTTTTCCAGAATGTAATTATTCTTGAAAAATTACTACTTGACCATTTTATTATTTTTGTAGCTACTTCTTTTAATGTCCTCGGATATATCTCATCAAGTCCAGGACACTTATTGGTCTCTGAACCATTAGTTTTCCTAGCGCTTTTTCTCCAGAAATAGTTATTGCTTTTATTTTGACTTCTCTTTTTTCCACTTCACTAATTTGTTATTTTGGAGTGCTACTTGTGTCTTCTACTATGAACACTGATGCAAAGTATTTATTCAACTCCTCTTCCATTTCCTTGTTCCCTAGGGTTCTCTAAGAAGGCTAAGTTAACTTTGGTTTCTCTCCTCCTTTTTGTATATTAAAAGACGTTCTTGCTGTCCATCCTGATAACGTTTGCAAGTTTGCCCTCAAAGTTTATCTTCTTCTTTATTATTTTTAGTTATTTCTTGTTTGTTTTTAAAACTTTCCAATCTGGCTCCAATCTTTGGCTTACCACTCATCCTTAACATGCTGAATGATTTTTCTTTCAATTCGATGCCAGTCTTAACTTCTCTGTTCCATGGTTGGTTTGTCACCTCTGAGAATCCTTCTTTCTCACTGGGTATATCTTTGCTGTGAACCATGAACTATTTTCTGAAAGATCTGCCATTTTTCTTAATCATGGTGAGCTGCTTTCCTAGTCTGCTCCAGCTATCTCTGACCCATCCCTTTGCAATTACCCTCATTTAAGCTTTGCACATTCATCTCTGACCCAAATGGCTCCTTCTCAAACTGACTACAAAATTCTACCATTTTATGGTCACTGTTTCCTAAAAGATCTTTCAGTCTGATATCATTTATTAAGCCTGCTTCATTACACATCACCAGACCCAAAATAAACTATTCGCTAGTTACATCTATAACATATTGTTGTAGGAAACTCTCAAACAAACCAACATCATTCCCCAGAAAAGATGTTGCAAAATATCCTTCCACATTGAACTGGAGACATGCTGATGTAGAAACTACTCCTGGATACACTCTAGAAATTCTTGACTTTCTCTGCCCTTTACATGATTATTGTCCCAATCCATTTCAGGACAATTAACAGCTCTGCAATATAAGTGCTGAGGTCTCTGAAATTTCCTTGCAAATTTGTTCCTCCATACTTTTCCCAAAACTCCTTGCAGCCAATTGAGTATTACAGAAAGATAGAGCAGAATTTAATGCAATTGACACAGGTCCAGCTCATTGCTTGGAATAACAGTGAAAACCTCTAGCACTTTTGAAGGAGATGCCTATCAGATTAAATGACCTGACATTTAACTGGCCAGCATCAGATCCATGGGCCAGAAGTCCCACCTGCCAATAGATTTCTGATAGACAAATGTATGAATATCTCCTGGCCATGAGAAAGAGTACTTATTTTATCCAATGAATTAAACACAAGTGATTACTGTACAATGCCTGGAACTTGGTCCCTAATAGCACTACTGATTGGGGACAGATGTTCGCAGGTAAAGGGACGACTGCAAATGGGAAGCCTTCAGAAATTAGATAACGAGAATCCAGAGAAAGTATATTCCTGTTAGGGTGAAAGGAAAGGCTGGTAGGTATAGGGAATGTTGGATGACTAAAGAAATTGAGGGTTTGGTTGAGAAAAAGAAGGAAGCATATGTCAGATATAGACAGGATAGATCAAGTGAATCCTTAGAAGAGTATAAAGGCAGTAGGAGTATACTTAAGAGAGAAATCAGGAGGGCAAAAAGGGGACATGAGATAGCTTTAGCAAATAGAATTAAAGAGAATCCAAAGGGTTTTTACAAATACATTAAGACAAAATGGTAAGTAGAGAGAGAATAGGGCCCCTCAAAGATCAGCAAGGCGGCCTTTGTGTGAAGCTGCAGAAAATGGGGGAGATACTAAATGAGTATTTTGCATCAGTATTTACTGTGGAAAAGGACATGGAACATATAGTATGTAGGGAAATAGATGGTGACATCTTGAAAAATGTCCATATTACAGAGGAGGAAGTGCTGGATATCTTGAAACGCATAAAGATGGATAAATCCCCAGGACCTGATGAGGTGTAGCCTAGAACTCTATGGGAAGCTAGAGAAGTGATTGCTGGGCACCTTGCTGAGATATTTGTTTCATCGATAGTCACAGGTGAGGTGCCGGCAGACTGGAGGTTGTCTAACGTGGTGCGACTGTTTAAGAGAGGTGTATTTGGAAAGGCAAGGACTGATTAGGGATAATCAACATGGCTTTGTGCGTGGGAAATCATGTCTCACAAACTTGATTGAGTTGTTTAAAGAAGTAACAAAGAAGATTGATGAGGGCAGAGCGGTAGATGTGATCTATATGGACTTCAATAAGCCATTCGACAAGGTTCCCCATGGGAGACTGGTTAGCAAGGTTACATCTCACGGAATACAGGGAGAACTAGCCATTTGGATACAGAACTGGCTCAAAGGTAGAAGATAGAGGGTGGTAGTGGAGGTTGTTTTTCAGACTGGAGGCTTGTGACCAGTGGAGTGCCACAAGGATCGGTGCTGGGTCCTCTACTGTTCATCATTTATATAAATGATTTGGATGTGACCATAAGAGGTATTATAGTACGTTTGCAGATTACACCAAAATTGCAGGTGTAGTGGACAGCAAAGAAGGTTACCTCAGATTACAGCAGGATCTCGATCAGATGGGCCAATGGGCTGAGAAGTGGCAGATGGAGTTTAATTCATATAAATGTGAGGTGCTGCATTTTGGGAAAGCAAATCTTAGCAGAACTTATACACTTAATAGTAAGGCCCTAGGGAGTGTTGTTGACCTTGGAGTGCAGGTTCGCAACTCCTTGAAAATGGAGGCATAGGTAGATAGGATAGTGAAGAAGGCATTTGGTATGCTTTCCTTTATTGGTCAGAAGATTGTGTACAGGAGTTGGGAGGTCATGTTGCGGCTGTACAGGACATTGGTTAGGCCACTGTTGGAATATTGCATGCAATTCTGGTCTCCTTCCTATCGGAAAGATGTGAAATTTGAAAGGGTACAGAAAAGATTTACAAGGATGTTGCCAGGGTTGGAGGGTTTGAGCTAGACGGAGATTCTGAACATGCTCGGGTTGTTTTCCCTGGAGCGTCGGAGGCTGAGGGATGACCTCATAGAGGTTTACAAAATTATGAGGGGCATGGATAGGATAAATAGACAAAGTCTTTTTCTTGGGATCAGGGAGTCCAGAAATAGAGGGCATAGGTTTAGAGTGAGAGGGGAAAGATATTAAAGAGACCTAAGGGGCAATTTTTTCACACAGAGGGTGGCATGTGTATGGAATGAGCTGCCAGAGGAAGTGATGGAGGCTGGTACAACTGCAACATTTAAAAGGCATTTGGATGGGTATATGAATAGGAAGGGTGTGGAGGGATAGGAGTGCTGGCAGGTGGGACTAGATTGGGTTGGGATATCTGGTCGGCATGGACGGGTTGTTCCGAAGGGTCTGTTTCCACGCTGTACATCTATATGACTCTACGGGTGTACCTGCACCAAAAGGACTGCAACATTTCAAGACAGCAGCTCACTGCCATCTTTTAAAGGGCCATTAGAGATGAGCACTAAATATTGGTCCAGCCAGTGAAGCCCCTGAATGAATAAAAAAAGCTGTAGTGCAGACATCAGTAATTACAACTTGCTTTCAAGTTTAAAATGGTGGAAAGTATTTAAAGGTACTTTTAAAAATCAGATTTTAGCACATCTGGGCACTAGATAATATATCAAACCTGGAGTGCACTGTAGTTAATGTTGAATTTGTCAATCCTGTCTGCAAGAAGAACACACAAATTATGGTTCAGTATTTAAGTACAACTTGAGAGATAGAATGTATTTTTCACTTAAATGCACAATTCAAAGAAATAAAAAAAGGTACTGAAAACAGTGAGTGTATTAGGCTAAAGAGGAAAATAATGTTCTCGGCCGAAGACCTTAAGACGATAAGAAATAGAAACAGGAGCCGACCAGTCGGACCCTTGAGCCTGCTTTGTGATTAAGTAAGATCATGACTTATCCGTAATTCCACACATCCACTTCCTTGTGTTTTCCCTGTAACCCTTGATTTCCACGCTGATCAATAATCTACCTACCACACAATCATATTATGTGTATATAATGGAATCCTTTCACCAGAACTGAAGCATATTCAAAATGTAACAGTTTTCAAGCCAGTCGAGGGGAGGGAGTATAGGTAGAATAAAAGTGGAAGATATATTGGCAAAATTTTAGATGTAGGATGGCATTCTGACTGGCTGGCCAGGATGGAAGATTCACCCCTCTTCAACACATAATGGACCCAGGTGATCCTTGTAACACACAACCAAATTTTACAGCCTAGCTGGATGTTGAAAAGGTAACTGTTTCCTGTAGGGGTCCCAGTTTTCAAGTGCAGCATTCACATGGAAAAACAAGCAGTTAGTACAACAGTTTTGTTCTGTGCGAATCTTATTTTTACTTCTGTGGCAACATGAATGATCTAAAACTGGAGTAAATCTGGAATGCTGAAGGTGTTTCGATGTGCTATCACTAATCAGCTGCAGGTGGACTGTGTTTGAGGAGATTTAGACGTGATCTCTCTTCAGTAAAGGTATGCCAAATTATGTCAGCAGCAGATGGTGGGCGTTTTCACTGAAAGGTGGTTTGGCAGCTGCCAGTGTTGTGCCTCTAGGAAGACAAGAAATCATCCATAATGACAGAAGGTTTGGTTTTAATCCCAGTTTGACCAACTACATTTCACTTTGTCCCTGCTGCTGTAAACAAGAAATTCTGACAAAGATTAAAAGAAATTAAATCATGCCTCATGAGAAATCATAATTCCTTGAGACTAATTTATCTTCCTAAACTTGCCAGCATCAGTATGTAGATTGGAGGTAGGCAAATTGGAGAGAGGATAAGGGGGCGCTTTTAAAATGGCAACCTGTAATTGGTGTAGTGCCACAAAGATCAATGTTGGAGCCACAATTATTGACAATGTATAGTAACGATTTGGATGAGGAAAGTGCATAACTATAATCAAGTTTGTAGATGACATAAAAATAAGTGGGCAGATTAGGCTGATGCAAAGAATTAGCAGAGGCATATGGACAGGTTAGGAGACATACTGATGCTGGTTTAGGAAGATAAATTAGTCTCAAGGAATTATGATTTCTCATGAGGCATGATTTAATTTCTTTTAGTCTTTGTCAGAATTTCTTGTTTGCAGCAGCACGGGCAATGCGAAATGTAGTTGGTCAGATGGAATATAATGTGGGAAATTGAGGTTGTGCACTTTGACAGGAAGAATAGAGAAGGTGAATATTATTTAAATAGAGAGATACAGCAGAAAGCTGCAGAGCAGAGATATTTGGGAATCCTCATGCATGAATCTCAAAAAGTTATTGCACATGTTCAGCAGGAAACAGGAAGGCAAATGGGATAGTGGCCTTTAAGCTGTGAGTAGAGATTACACGATTAGGCCTGTTTTCCCTAGAATTTAAAAGGTGAAGGAGTGACCTGATCAAAGGCTTCAAGATAATAGCAGGAAAAGACAGGATGGATAAAGATAAATTATTTCGACTGGTTGAGGATTCTAAAACTAAAGGGCATAGTTTGAGAATTAGGGCCAGACCTGTCAGGACAGACGTTAGGAAACACTTCCACACACAAAATGTAATCGACATTTGGCTCTTTCTTCCACAAATTGTAGGAGATGCAGGATTAGTTGTTAATTTTAAATCTGGGACATATAATCATTTATTAAGCAAATTTATTAAGGGAGATGGGCCAAAGGCAAGTAGATGGAATCAGCTACAGATCAGCCATGATCTCAGTGAATGGTGCAATAGGCTTGAGAGGCCTACTCCTGTTCCTCTGGTCCTTTATTTCAAAAGGAATAGAGCATAAAAATAGGTAGGTTTTGCTAAAATGATACAAGGCAATAGTCAGACCATAGCCAAGACTCTATGAATAGTTTTGGGCCCCTTAACTAGAGAAAGATATACTGTCATCAGAGACAATTCACTTGGCAAATCCCAACTACAGATGGACTGGCCTTTGAACAGAGGTTAAATAAGCTGGGCCTGTACTCATTAGAGTTTCGAAGAATGAGAGGTGGCTTTATTGAGACATGCAAGATTCTTAAGGGATTTGATAGGGTGGATGTAGAAAGATTGTCTCCTCATGTTGAACTGTCTAGAATCACAGGGCTTAATCTCAGGATAACAGGTCACCCTATTAAGACAGAGATGAGGAGAAAATGCTTCTCTCAGAGGGTAGTGAATCTGTGAAATCCTTTATTACAGAGGGCTATCTAACTTGGGTTATTATGTATGTCCAAAGCTGAGCTGGACGGATTTGTATCAGTAAAGGAATCAAGGAATATGTGGAAAAGGCAGAAAATTTAGTTGAAAATGATCAGATGTGCAATCATCTTCTTGAATGGGGGAGCAGATTCAATGGGTCAAATGGCTTACCTCTAATTTGACATTTTATCATCTGTTGTCTTATCTAACAAGCCATAATGGCATTGCAAATTGGAAATAGAGACTTCAGTGCAGCAGAAGAGACCTAGAAATATGTCAGAGTCACTTCTGTTTAATAACCTTAACATTAGGGCACTTAAAATGAGTGCTGCCTGCTTTATTGGATTGAGTTTCTCTGAAGGCATCGAAGACACACATATCAGAAGTGCGATAGATGTTAATTCCAATATTTAATCATTTGTAGAATTAGGTTGGCACAGTTCCTGAGTCACCACATGAAATTCATAGTTAGCAATATTGAGTGGAAAGCACTCTTCGCAACGATATTTAAAGGACTCATTCATTGTGTACAGGTGATTTCATACTTGCAAAGTGTTTATAGAAAAGAATTAAGCTCATTTAATCCAATGGTTTCCTTGAGTTGTTTAAATTCTGCACAAGTATCCTGATACCTTGTTCATTTATCTTGATCTTAATAATTTTTCTATGGGCTTATACCACTTTTTAATTAGATGCATGCATAATATTTATTAACTTATCTATAGTATGGAAACAGGCCATTCAGCCCAAACCAACCCTCCGAAAAGTAACCCATCCCCCTTTAACTAATACCATGGGCAATTCACCTAATCCACACATCATTGTGACTTTAGGAGGAAATCCACACAGACATGGAGAGAATGTGCAAACTCCACACAGACAGCACCCACCCCAGGCAGGAATTGAATCAGCGTGCCTAGCACTGTAAGGCAGTCATGCTAACCATCGTGTCATCCGACACAACTGCTCCTTGAGACAGGCAGTTTACAAGGATGCCTGGGTTTCTTAAAATCTCCACTGAACATACTCTTGATTTTTTTATTTTGTTAGCTACTAATTCTTGTCTTTCTCTGTAGTGGAAATATAGTCTTTACAATTGCGCTATCAAGCACTTTCACAACCTTATAACCTCTGCCAGGTCACCCTTCAGTACTCTCTTTTCCAACTAGAACAGCCGAGCATGTTTGGTCTCCCCTGATAAGCATAATGCCCTTCTTCTGGCAGACTTATAGTAAATCCTTTTTACATCTTCTCAATATCTTCCTTAAAATATAGAGATCACAAATCTGCCCAAAAGTAATATTTTATTTCTAGTCAGTTGCTCATTATTCCTTTGAAATCTTGGTTAGCTCTGAGATATAAAATTATGTGCTATTTTTGCCATTTTAAACCTGATCGCTGACTCCCAAAGTATTTATTTTCGCAATGATGGCTTATTTGTTGCTGCTATTAAAGACATGCAGTTGAGGGTGGTCTGATTGGTCTGACTTTGTGGTTGGAGGATGGGGGATGTAATGAAGAGACAGGAATATGTGGGAAAAGTGAGAGAAAGAGGGCTCTGTGCAGGATGTGGACTAACTGTGTAACTCTTTACTCACAATATGGTCACTGAGCAAAGAAGCTCTATCATTGCACAAAGTTAAAAATCACACAACATTAGGTTATAGTCCAACAGGTTTAATTGAAAGCACTGTTTTTGGAGTGCTGTTCCTTCATCAGGTGGTTGTGGACAAAAGCTCCGAAAGATGGCGCTTCCAATTAAACCTGTTGGACTATAACCTAGTGCTGTGTGATTTTTAATTTTTTACACCCCAGTCCAACACTGGCATCCCTAAATCTACAGTTAAACAAATTGAACTGAACCTGAGTCTCTTGGGTTCCAGAAGATGTACCCTCTTAACATCCCTTGTACATAATTTTGTTGAATAAAGTCTCTTAATGTACACCTACAAGACTGTAGACCTAAACTTACTGTGGCATTACCTAGACTGAAGGACCCAGATGCAAGTGACAAGGTACACCTGAAGTGGTGCACCCAAAGCAAAACAGTATTTTGAGTGAACAATGAGACCAGACCAGAGAACACCCCAAGAAATAGGGAAGCACCTGAAGGGAAACACAGCAGCGAAAAAACACAGCGAGCAATGGACTTTAAGTCCAATGTATTCTGGGACGTATATTGAAGCAGTCAAGCAACTTTTACACTTCTGACTCTTTGATTCCTTCTCCTGGTATTGAGTAATCTAACCAAACAGCTTCAGAAAAATCATTATAGGTTTCTGAAAAACATAGAGATTTTGTGTGAGTACTTCATATGTTAAAAAAAAGACATCAATTTCATTCCCTGCAGCTCCCAGGCTTAAGTTCAGAACTGTTTGATGTCCTGTCTAATACAACCAACAAAATGACTTAGAGTGTTAGTTTAATGGTTACTGAAAATAACTCAACAGAGACCAGCATTGCATCACCAAGTCACCCTTTACTTACACGTGGAGAGTCTTTGACACTGATCCAGCTCCCTCAGAGTCCACAGGATGTCTGACACTCCTGTTCGTATCTGTCAGCCAGGGCTCTCTGATTGGACCAGATTAGGAGTCCCAATCAGAGAACTCATATTCTATGAGGTCCATCTGGCTGACCTCATTACAATTATTGCATCCCTCCCCTACTGAGGATATAAGCTAATTTTTTCTTGTAGCTCCTCCTGGTCATTTTAGCATCAGGTCAGGTTCCTCCAACTCTGCCTCTGATTTGGACAGCCTAGCTCGTCTCTTATACCCGGACTATTTTGGAAAAAAATCATTCTCTTCTTCAGTCAGCAAAGACATCAAGGCAGCAACATCAGCCATGTCCATCTCAGCTATCTTCAACACTCGACAGAGAGGGAGAGCCCGCCTGGGTACTGGAATGGTCAGAAAAACAAAGAGTTGGGCGCGTTTTGCTCCCACACTGTTTGCAAGTTTGCAACTTTCATATGTTTCACTTGCTTGTTCAGGACCATCACACCTACCCAAACATTATATGTCTCTGGACCTGACCTCATGGTGACTGTGCCTTGTACCCATGAGGGGCCATTCCCATGGTTCCTACATCAAACTTTGTCCTCTGACTTAAACTCTCTCTCTCATTGAGCAGAGTTCTCTGTCTAGCATTGGCATTCCTGATGTCGTTTCACCCAGTTCCCTCCCCCCAAGGTCTGGGATGATGAGATTTAACCTGGTGCAGGGTCTTCTCCTCATTAGCAATCTGCTGAAACTAACCCTGTAGTTGTATGAGGGGTGGTCCTACAATAAAATAGGAACTGGGACAGTTGGTACTGAGTGAAGCTGTAAACTGTTTCTTTAAGCCTGCCTTCAAAGTTTGGACTGCTCTTCCTGCCACACCATTGGATGATGGATTGTATGGAGCTGTCTTTATGTGCTGAATAATATGTTCAACTTTTAGAAATACTCAAATTCCCTGCTAACAAATGAGTCCCGTTATCTGTGACCAATACTTCTGGGAGACAGTGTCTTGCAAAAGATGCACTCAGTTTTTCTATGGTTCTCCCTGTGTTTGATGAGCTATCTCTATGCATATCCATTGACTTTGAGTGGGCGTCCACAATAAGTAAGAGCGTTGAGCCTATGAAAGGACCTGCATTGCTAATCAAGTCCAGAGTTTACCCAGATATTCCCACGAATGTGGGGTGCTGCTGGCGGAAATATTTGTCCTTGGTAGCACTCTGGGCACTGCCTCACCAGTGTGGCTATGTCTGCATCCAATCCTGACCACTAGACATAGCATCCTGTCAATGTCACTATTCTGGATAATCCAGTGTTTGGCTATAACCTTTGCTCAGGACAATCACTCTTGCTCCCTATAATAAAATGCTGTCCTCTACTGTGGTCAGGCTTTCCTGGGTCCAAAAATGTTTCAATTCTGGTTGTGATGGTCGTTTGGTTTGCCCCATCACCATCGGCTGATTCAGTTTTGCCAGGATCGGATCTTTCTGCGTCCAAAAGTCTGATATCGTCAGCTGTGAGGAAGCGTGTCCAGAAAATTTGAAGCCATTATGGACTCTTCCACTGGTGGTACCACTGGTGGTGTATCTGACTGTGAGGGTTGGCTCTATGCATCCGCAATTGCTACTTGGCCTCCCAGACGGTATTCTGAATTGTAGTTATATGCACCTAGAATTTGGCCTGAAGCGATGGGTGGCACTGCCTTGTCCCCTTGAAGTAGATTCAGCGGGGATTTGTGGTTATTAAATTATGACCTGGGATTGACCTTGTAAAATGGTCTCCATTGTCCCCTGAAAACTGCACAGGCTGACAATACCCCAAATGGCAGTCTCATATATTGGTACAGATCCATATGGATATTAATTGTAACATACTTTTAATAATTTCTAACCTCAATTATGCAAGTACGGATGGCTCATGTCCAGCTTTGTGAAGGATAGCCTCCCCTGCTAGCTTTGCGTACAAGTACTCTATGGAAGAGATTGGATATATATATCCAGCTGTGAAGAGCAGTTTACTGTTTGTTTAAAATCCCCATAATGGTGAACCGACCCATTGGGCTTCACAATCAATTATGACCTGTTCTGCCCATTCCACAAACTGGACTGGTTTGATGATTCCTTCACTTGTCAGCCTCCTGATTTCTGCCTCTACTTTTGCCTGTAGTCAAAGTGGCACAGGGTGGGTCTTTCAGAATCGGGGAATTGCTTCCTGGTCAACATGCAAGATGGCTTTGGTCCCTTTGATAGTCTCTGGTCTTTTCTGTTGAAACTTTATTGCTGGAACAGCACAGCAGGTCAGGCAGCATCTAGGGAACAGAAGATTCGACGTTTCGGGCACATGCCATTCCTGAAGAAGGGCATGTGCCCGAAACGTCGAATCTTCTGTTCCCTAGATGCTGCCTGACCTGCTGTGCTGTTCCAGCAATAAAGTTTCAACTTTGATCTCCAGCATCTGCAGACCTCACTTTCTCCTCTGGTCTTTTCTGAGAAACTTCCAGGTATTTAATTAGGACTTCACTCAGGCAGTCATAGAGTCATAGAGATGTACAGCATGGAAACAGACCCTTCGATCCAACCTGTCCACGTGGACCAGATATTCCAACCCAATCTAGTCCCACCTGCCAGCACCCGGCCCTTATCCCTCCAAACCCTTCCTATTCATATACCCATCCAGATGCCTCTTAAATGTTGCAAATGTACCAGCCTCCACCACATCCTCTGGCAGCTCACTCCATACATGTACCACCTTCATCTGCCACTTCTCAGCCCATTGGCCCATCTGCTCCAGATCCTGTTGTAATCTGAGGTAACCCTCTTCACTGTCCACTACACCTCCAATTTTGGTGTCATCAGCAAACTTACTAACTGTACCTCTTATGCTCGCATCCAAATCATTTATTAAATGACAAAAAGTAAAGGACCCAGCACCGATCCTTGTGGCACTCCACTGGTCACAGGCCTCCAGTCTGAAGAACAACCCTCCACCATCAACCTCTGTCTTCTACCTTTGAATCTTTCTCCACCAATTTTGCTGCATCGAGCTTGCGCGTGAGCCTTTTACTACAATCACTGGTAACTGAACCAACTGCTTCTCAGAAGAGACTGGAACCAAAGTTATACCAAAACAACCCTCCACCATCAACCTCTGTCTTCTACCTTTGAATCTTTCTCCACCAATTTTTCTGCATCGAGCTTGCGCGTGAGCCTTTTACTACAATCACTGGTAACTGAACCAACTGCTTCTCAGAAGAGACTGGAACCAAAGTTATACCCTTAATCCGTAAGGGTTCCCAAATAATGGTATGTTGCCAGAAAAGCAAACCTCAACTCAAAGACAACAGTTGCGAACAAATTTGTTCAGTCGTGTGGTTTTCTCTTGTTGCCACTGAAATAACTCCATAGCGGCTGATATCCCATCACCAAGTCAAGCTTTAATTACATGTGGAGAGCCCTTAGCACTGATCCAGCTCCCTCAGAGCCAGTTCTCGGAGTGAAGAGGATGTTGAAAACTCCTGTTTTTTTTTAACTGCCAACCAGATTAAGGAACTCAGCCCCAATCTTTGATGTCCACTTAGCTGACCTCATGACAATCACTACAGTTACAGCTTGAGTAGTGTGAAACTTTAAGTTGCTCAGGTCTCATGCCAGCAACCACAACTGAATAGACAGAATGCTCTGCCAATCACCTGTTGTGCACATGCAATTCAAAGCAAAGCCCCATGTTTTTAATGAAAGATTTAATTACATTCTCCCCATAACTCTCAAGGTAATGTAAGGGAGAGATGTGAGTTGGTTCTGTCTGGTATTTTTGGCTTTTTATTTGTTTTACTTTCAACTGTGTTATTTTCATTTAACTTACTAAACTAGTGTCAAACACTTGTTATGAAAATACTTGTTAGGTGATGTGAAACATGACAGAACATAGTCGTCATAATGTTTGTTAACAGCAGGAATGAGAAGCTGGCAGTATGGGCAAAGAAACGAATCCCAGCGACAGATCTCTAATGAAAGTGGTTGCAAGAGAGAAAGAGGAAATGTTCTCTGTTGAGCAATGGGAGGTATGCATTAGAGTATAACATTATTTCTTTTTCATGGCTGGGTAAGGCATTTAGGCTTTATTTCAATAGTTATCATATTGACTTTTACTGGAGTGCATTTTTTAAAGTGTTATATGTTTCCAATATCAGTCACTCACTAGCTAATTAGTTTAATGAAGATAGGGAATAGAGAATAGGAGACATCAGCAGATGTCTGAGTACTTTGTGAAAACACTGGATAGCAATATGTTGGATAAAGTTTTGAATAGCTGGTCTATAGATTTTTTTTTTAGTAAATCATGCATTATTCTTTGGAATAGCCATATTCTCTATTACCTTTTACATTGTGTAAGGCAGTCCTTGCACCATTCATCACTAATGAACTTCTTAAACTAAAATGCTCAGAATTTCTGCTCCAATGCCCTAAAATGTAGCAGTAACTACACCTCAAAAAGTAGTTCATTGACTGTAGAGTGTTTTGAGATGTCTTGTGATGCTGAAAAGCACTAAAGAATGCAAATCGTTATTTTATAACATTCGAGGAATAGATCCATTTTGACCCAGTAACATGAAACAAGACAAGGTTAAGTTGCTTGTTCCTGTATTAAAGCTTAATGCTTGGTGATACCACGTTGATTTTAACTTGTTGGCATGGTCAATATACTGTCTGAATGCAGATTGGGTCTAACAATGAGAGCTTGCTACCAACCACAGTTGGCAGATGGGGAGGAGGTGGAGTGATATCGGAATGTATGCACACTGCAGCTTTATGCTTCCTATGTACAGCCTTGCAGAGCGTACTAGAAATGTGACTATTGTGCAAATGATTTTCTGACTATGTAAGTTAACAATAGGAAAATCAAGCACTTTGCATCTACGATGATGATGGCAGGTCTGTCACACATGAAGCTCATGGGAAGACCGGTCACTGTGGTAATTTGCTTGGCCTTTGGTCACTGAAGAGGCTTGACTTTGATTTGGAGCTTCTTGAGCAGTTAGGATACAGGGACTCCTATTTTGGAGTGACTGTGGTACAAGCAGACACCTCCCAATTTCTGTACCTTTCTTCAATAATCTTGAGTATATTTGTTTAAAACTTGTAGGTTTTTTTCTCTTGCCTGACTATTCTACGCAATTTCAATATTCAGCTTGTGAGGGACATCTACATAGCTAGTCTATGAAACATTGCTGGCAGTCACTGTGTTTGTACTTTCTGGAGAATGGCTCACCATAAAGGACTGCATTGTTATCTGGAACCCTCCATGCATAAGCCACATCTTACCCAGTGCATTTGTCATTATATTCAATGCTGGGCAGGTGAGGTATGTTGAGGACTTGATTGTTTATAATGTAGCGCTGCCAATTGATATCCATAACAAATTGAAGACAGTGTTGATGGAAGTGCTCCAGGAGTTGCTGTATTGATTGTAATGAGTCAGCCAGTGGACCTCATAGAATACGAATTCCCTGTTTGGGGCTATGAATCTTGTTCAGACAGAGAGAGGTAGTTAACAGATAAGAACAGGAGTGTCAGAGGTTCTGTTCCCTCTGAGAACTGGCTCTGAGGAAGCTGACCAGTGTCAAGTACTATGCATGTAAATAAAGGGTGATTTGATGACGGGATACTAGCCTCTGTGGAGTTATTTCAGTTGCATTTACTTTCTGCCTATGACCAATGATTCCAATCTATGCAAGAGGTTGTTTATGGTAAATGCTTTATATACTTGGACATTGCTGGAGATGTTCAGTGAATGGTTTGGTTGAACATGCAATAAAAATCAGCCAAAGAAGCTAATTAGTTTGGGTGGTTAATTATCTATGTTGACATTGACAACGTTTTGGATAACAAAGCCTTCTCAACGACATTGTTCCAATGTATTGAGTTTACAGCTGTCAATTCAATCTTTGGTAGATTGTAACTTCTTTGTGGTTATAGTTGGCACAGCATTCCTGACCAAAGACATCTGCTGCCATGGAGAATCATCTACAACGAGCTGCATTGCCACTTCCTGATGTTCTTGCAAGCTTAGTCCTCGGTAAACAGATGCTCCACAATCAGCTCTTCTGTGGTTTTGTTTCAACAAAAGGCAAAGAACATTACAGCACAGGAACAGGCTCTTCGGCCCTCCAAGCCTGTGCCAATCCAATAGTTGTAACAGACTGAAGAAACTGCTGTCCAGAAGTATATGCAGGAGTGCCAAAGCTGCCTCTGCCTCTGAGAGCATCCTGCTGAAAAAAAGTCAATGTCAGAACATACACTTACTGCACATCATCAGGGATAAGAAAACTGAGAAAGTTCTATTCTGTTTGACCTGACTTTTCTAGACCTCGTGAAGCTGTTGGAAAATAATGGGATAATGATATTTCCCATTCCCTTGGGGATTGTACGCATTGGTGAGAAATTTGGGAAAATACAGTGAAAATGGAAAACAAACTATCAGATTCTCGATATTGAGAAAACAACATCTAATTTCCCCCTCAAGATTTAAATAAAGAGTTCAGAATCTCACTAATTGAGTAGCAACTATCTAATTTCACTGTATTTGAATCTCTGTCTGTGCATTCTCCTCCCCTTCCCTGAGAAACCAGATGGCACCAATTTCCGACATGAATGTCAGAGCAGTTACCTGGTTACAGCAGCTCGCTGGTTGCTTCTTCAGGTGTCCATTGAATGCTGTCTTCATAACAGCACTTCACATGCTCCCGTCCTCTACCACCCTTACTCCACGCGAGTGGGCATTACCAAGCCCCAGCCTCATCACATCAACATACCTGCTTTAGGAACAACTAATACACCACTTCAGCCCTTCAGGGCTTCACCTTGGAGCTCAGGGACACTGATAACTTGGATGTTATTGCCAAGTCACAATATCCGCAGGGACGCACACCTATCTCAAGCAGCCACATACAAGGCTTACGTTCTTTTTACTCACTCACTTTGTGCTGACTGGGAAGTTGACAGATTCCCTGTCTTACATTGCATTTCAGCACAAACGTCTCTTCGGTCCTCAGATCAGACTGCCAGCCTCAGTGCATTACTTTTTACTGCAGAGCGTGAGGCAGGCAGCTTAAGGCACTGAGCAGAGTAGAGGGTAGACATATTACTGTACACCAGCATGTTACATCAATGGTTTTCATGAGAGACAATTACTTTGACCTCTATATGGGGAGAGTATATACGCCATATCGGCATTGCAATTCAGCCAGCTTGGGGTGGGGGTGGATATTTAGAATATTAATGTTTATGTAAAGAGAATGAATAGAAACGGGGATGGGGAAGGGCACAATGCCAGCAGCACAAAAGAGACCATGAAGGATGACCAGAAGGGAGAAACTTAAAACAATTATGATCATTGAAGAAAACTTACAAAAAAAAATTAGGACTAAAAGGTGATGGGTGCCCAGGTCCTGATGGACTTCACCCTACGGTCTTAAAACAAGTGACTGTGAAGATAATGGAGGCACTGGTTTTAATTTTCCAAAACTTCCAGCTTCTTCAAGAAAGGAGGGAGACAGAAAGTTGAATAATATTGACCAGATAATTTGATGTTTTGTCACTGGAAAATGCAGGAATCTTTAGTATGGAAGTTATGGAAGGGCGTTTAGAAAATCTCAATGCAATAAGGCAGTCAACTTGGTTTTGTAAAAGGGAAATCATGTTTTATTAATTTATTGGTATTATTTGGGAAGATTGAAAAAACGTAAGATGTGCTGTACTTAAATGTTCTGAAGGCATTTGGAAAGGTGACACTTTAAATATTACGAAGCAAACTAAGAGCTCATGGATAAGGAGTGACATATTAGTATGTTGAGACAAATGGTTATCCAAAAGGAAACAAAGAGCATTTGATTTTCAGATTGCTAAAATGTGATGAGTGGAGTTGCACAGGGATCAGTGCAAGGGCCTCAATTATTTGCAATTCATTTCAATGATCTTGATGAAGGAATTGAATGAATGATTGCTAAATTTGCTGATGAAGGTTGGAAGGCAAGTTGTGAAGAGGATGTAAGGCAAAGATTATAGAAAGATTATTGAAGTGTGCAAAAATTTGGAAGATGATAAATAATGTGAGATAGTGTGAGCATGTCTATTTTGGCAGGAAAGATAAAATAGTATATTATTTTTACTAGAAACCCTAGCAAAACTCGAATCAGTGGGAACTGGGGCAAACTCGCTTACTGAACAGTACAATTTCTTATTCTCTAATGTAACATCCTAAAATAGATTTCATTTCAGGATTCTACTTGCATTTTAATAAAAAATAATTAAGGTTTCCAAAATAGCTATTTCCAGCCTATTTTTAAAAGCAGTTAATCAGCCTTCAGACCCTGCATTACATCAACTGGGCTTGACCTGAAATGTCAATTGTTATCTATTATTGGCAACTTCACTACTACATCTCTCATGAACATCAACAAGACTCCACTGGTGACATGGATTAAATCCAAGGGAATGCAAAAGACAATACCTGAATGACCAACCCAGGCTTGGGAACATTTCCAAAGCAACATGAGTTGGCAAAGTCAAATGGTAATCTGTATGTGAACACTTCAAAAATCAATAACTGAAATTAAGTTGAAATGATATGACCAAAACTGCAACTATATTTATCACCCAAGGGTTCAATATTTTAAGATCAGGGCACAATGGTAGCAGGATGTAATTATGCAAAATACTCAGATTAAATTGTGACCATGCCTTTTTGATTGATGTTATTTTTATTAACAACATTGATCTGGGAGTTGGAGAAGGTTCATAGAAATGCTGGAATCAAGGAGAAATGTGCATTGAATGCACTCAGCATCGCTAGGGGGCAAATGATGGAAGTGGTTATGATTAGATTAGATTTCCTACAGTATGGAAACAGGCCCTTCAGCCCAACAAGTTCACAGCGACACTCTGAAGAGTAACCCACCAAGACCCATGCCCCTATATTTAATCCTGACTAATGCACCTAACATTATGGGTGATTTAGCATGACTAATTCACCTGACCTGCACATCTTTGGATTATGGGAGGAAACCGGAGCACCCAGAGGAAATCCATGCAGACATGAGGAGAATGTGCAAACTCCACATAGTCGCCTGAGGCGGGAATTGAACCCGAGTCCCTGGCGCTGTGAGGCAGTAGTGAGAATCACTGAGCTTATCACATCATTTCCCCATTGCTATTGTATATTTCTGGTGACTGGTAACTGATAGAATTGCTACCTGCCTCATTGCATACCAGTTTTCACCAAAAATAAACAGCTGACCTGCTCACACTTCAGACCTTAAGCAGCCTGATTGTATTTATCAATTCTAATTGCAGGATGCTGTACTTTAGTTAATGGAAAGCAGTTTAGCTCAGTTGGCTGGATTATTGGTTTGCTAGAGCAGTGTGTTGCCCACACTGTGGGTTCAATTCCCAATCCTGGTTTGAAGTTGCCCCAAAGGACTTTCCTTCTCAAACTCTTCTCTTATCTGGTGGCCCTCAGGTTAAATCGCCACCAGTTGCTTCTCTCTAATAAGAGTGCAGCCTCTATGGTCTGGTAAAACTATGACAGGCACAGCAAATTCATTTAATAGGACTGTAATGAAGTCCATCTTTGGGTGGATATTTAATGTGCACTGGTCTGAAATTTATGCAATGTTGTCTACAATTCTCACATTATTTGTCAAACTGTCACATGCAGTGCTGCTTCAAAATTCAGATAAATACTTTGCAATTGGACAAGGTTCCCTAAACACGGGCTGTCATGTAAGTTCTCACTGATTCTTCAAAATGACTGAATTCTGAAAGTTGGATGACAGTTTAAAAGATGTTCATAGAGGGCAACATGACAATGCGTCATTTGGGTTTCAGTAATCTGCCATAGCTTGTAGATTCAATGTCCCATAATTCTGCATTTGTTAAGTTGATGATCCTTTGAAACCATTGTGGGATTCAATGATGTCAACTGTTTTTCTTTGTCAGAAGGATAGCAAAATAAAAACAAGAGAGGCTCATGGGCAACCTGAAATATTCACGCAGTTAAGTAAGCAGCATCATTGGGAGGAGAGAATTGGTCTGCTACCCTGCTTTTTGACTGAAGTTGATATCTGGGATGAGAAGACCAAAGTGAGAGGATATTGAAAAATATATGAAAATACCCTGGAGGGAAAAAGCCTTGAGACTGCTGTGAAATGTACAAACATATTTAGCTTTGGTAGGAAATGCAATTATCTTGCTTTTAAAAACAGATTTCTCTGCATGACTAAGAGAAGCCAGGCTTTATAACTTACAGTCCTTTTATGTGTTTTACTTTTATTTAACGATAGACTTGGCTGAATTCTCAAAAATTCAAAATGATTCATCTTTTGACTATTTTCAATCTAGCATACACACTTGATCAGTTTTATTTTGTAGTATTAACACGTTCATCCCTAGAGGAACAGAGTTCTTTTGTTTTAATCTTCTTCCCAGCAAGAATTTTGTAAGGATGTTTGCCAGCCTGCAAGCTATTTATAAAATTTGTCATCAACACAATTACTTTTCAACACATCTCCACGATGTTGCTGAGGGGCCCCTAGGTTTGGTTCTGCTCTGACTTTCAAAGAGTCTTCCCAGTGAAACCGGCAGTGCATGCCTGACAATTGAGTAGAAATCTGACAGCTGTTCACCTCTTGGAGTGGTTCAACAGTAAATGGAAGAAATGAGATGTCAACTTTCAGTTTTCTAAATAAATTGTTCTGGGTTTAGCACCTTGGCAAGGGGGCAATAACCTTACAAAGCTTTGGTCTAAAATATCAAAGATCTGACTGTCAAGGTTATTGTTGGCTTTGTCTCTTGAACAGAATTGTTTTAATGTTTTGATGGTGCCATTTCATTGACATGTTTTTGAAACAATGGGATGTATCATAGACAGAGAGATGTTACACCTTGTAATAGAGTGAAGATTACCGAAACACGTGTACAGCCATTAGTTGGTAATGATGTATTACAACTTCTTAACTTTTCTTTGTTTAACCCTACTAAC
Organism: Chiloscyllium plagiosum; assembly: GCF_004010195.1. NCBI lineage: Eukaryota > Metazoa > Chordata > Chondrichthyes > Orectolobiformes > Hemiscylliidae > Chiloscyllium > Chiloscyllium plagiosum. Next base: position 128,465,637 of record NC_057710.1, read on the forward strand.
AGAGAATTAGTTAATCCTGTGATCTATAAATGAATTTACCTGTAGTGCTAAAAATGTAATTACAAATTCTGCATAACAATATCACACATCAATGTTATCACTGGTCAAGAAAGAAATGGGATTGAATATTTGCACTTTTGCCCTTGATGACAATCCTTCATTTTAGACACATTAGAATGTCTAGATCATTATAGTTATATTTGAAATAACTCCACAAAGACTGGTATCCCTCCACCAATTCATCTCTATTTACACATTACCAGTCCTTGATTTCAGTATTGCCTCATTTGGAGTCAAGGACTAGAGTGTTAGTATCTCTGACACATACCCTTGTTATCTGTCGGCCAGGGCTCCCTGGTTGGGCCACATTAACAGCTCCAATCAGGGAACTCATGTTCTATGATGTCCAGCTGGTTGACCTCATTACAATCACTACAATTTTTTTTCAAGTTTCCTGTCTAGATTAGTTCTGTGCCAATTTCCCTTTTTCATGGTAATGCATCATTTGTCAGAAGTGTGGCTAATTGCAAATTAAACAATGACCTGGATCAGAAGAGGGGGAGGGGAAGGGAGAAGATTTGATGGAAATAGAAGGAAGTAAAATTAACAGAGGTTTGGTTTGAAATGTATGCCTTGAATGAATTTTATGACAATTAGCTTGGCAATTGTAAAAGTTTATCAGTGTAAGGCAAGCAAACACACTCTAAATGTGGATTATGTGGATCTGTAAGTTCACCATATATATCTTTTACATTATACGAACTACTGTTGTAGAGATTCAAGAAAGTTACTTCATCCATTGTGCGTTTTCTGGCTCTATGAAAGAGTTATTCAGTTATTCCCACTGCCTTGGTGTCAGAAAGAGCCAGGCAGGTAGAAATGTCAAGTTATCTATTTTGAATCAAAAACTGAAAAAGTATAATTTTAAAGGTGTTATCGTAAAAGGCATTTTGAGGGATCTGAGTGTTCATGCATATAAATTATATAGAAAGCTAATATTCAGGTTCATGAGCTATTAGGAAAGTAAATGGTTTGCTACACATTAATAAAAATATAAGTTTAAGTGTAAAAGTAAGTAAGTCTACTGTAATTGCATATAGTTTTGATGAGCTTACATCTGGAGTACAATGCACAGTTTTGATCCCTACATTGAAAGCAAAATATACTTGCCTCAGAGGAAGGAATGCAACCAAGGTTCTCTAGATGGATTCCTTGAATGTGGAGATTGTCTTATGAGGGGACTCTAGGTAGGCTAAGACGACTTCCCTCAAAATTTAGAAGTCTCAAAGGTGATCTCATTGGAAGTGCTTGACAAGACAAACGCTGAGAAGGTTTTTCCCCAGCCTGGGGAGTCTGGAACCAAGATTCATAGTGTCAGTATAGGGGATCACCCATTTCAAAGGGATGAGGAGAAATTTCTTCATTTAAAGAGTTATGAATATTTGGGATTATCTACTTGTGAAAGCTGAGATATTGACTATTTAAGACAGACATCTACAAATATTTGAAGAATAAAGAATCAAGGCGAATTGCAATATGGTGAGAAAGAGGGATGGATATAGAAGACCATCCATGGTCTTACTGAATGGCAATATTAAATTCTTGCTCCTATTTCTAATCTTCTTGCACAGAGAATTGACTGTCACTTGACCAGTGTAAAGGGTGTTGTTCTGAAATGAGGATTAACAACAAGACTTGAAGGAGTGGAAGGGGCTCAGGTGAATACTTCTTTGAAATTTGCATTGCAGGTTGCCAGGGTGAATAAGAAGGCATTTAGAATTCTTACCTTTATTGCTCAGACCTTTGAGTATAGGAGTTGGAATGTCATGTTAAGGTTGTACAGAACATTGATGAGGCCTCTTCTGGAGTACTGTGTGCAGTTCAGGATGCCCTGTTGTAGGAAGGATATTATTAAGTTAGAGAGGGTTCAAATAAGATTTACCAGGATGTTGTTAGGACTAGAGGGTTTGAGATACAAAAATAGGCTGGAATGGCTGGGAATTTTTTCACTTACATATAGGAGGTTGAGGAGTGACGTAATAGAAATTAATAAAATCATGAGAGGCACAGAGGCATTGAGTCATAGAGATATACAGCACAGAAACAGACCTTTCAGTCCATCTCATCCATGCTGGCCAGATATCCTAAATTAATCTAGTCCCATTTGCCAGCACTTGGCCCATATCCCTCCAAAGCCTTTCTATTCATATACCCATCCAGATGCCTTTTAAATGTTATCATTGTACTAGTCTCCATCAGTTCTTCTGGCAGCTCATTCCATACACGCACCACCCTCTGTATGAAAAAGTTGCCCCTTAGATCGCTTTCAAATCTTTCCCCTCTCACCTTAAACCTATGCAGGCCAATTTTGGATTCCCCAACCCCGTGGGAAAAGACGTTGATTATTCACCCTATCGATGTCCCTCATGCTTTTATAAACCATTATAAAGTCATCCCTAATCCTCCAACCCGCCAAGGAAAATAGCACAAGCCTACTCAGCCTCTCCCTATTGCCCGAACCCTCCAACCCTGGCAACATCTTGTAAATCTTTTCTGAACCCTTTCAAGTTGCACAACATCCTTCCTATAGCAGGGAGACCAATAGATATGGTGAATAGCAAGGGTCTTTTCCCGAGGGTGGGGGAGTTCAAAACAACTGGACATATTTTAAGGTGTGAGGAGGAAAGTTCAAAAATAACACGAGGAGCAATTTCTTTACAGAGAGAATGGCTCATGTGTCGAATAAACTGGCAGAGGAAGTGGTAGATGCAGGTAGAGCTACAACGTTTAACAGACATTTGGATAAGTTCATGAATAGGAGGCATATGGACTAAATGCAGGCAAGTGGGACTCTTTTAGTTTGGGAGCATGGTTGGACCAAAGGCTGGTTTCTGTGCAGTATGACTCTAGGACTCCATGACTCTATGAGCAAAATTGGAGTGTGATTAAAGGTGCCTTGGCAAAACAGGACAAAGACTGGGAGACATTGGAGTGGAGCAAATGTGGTGTGAGATAACAAGCATGGTGGCAGAAAAGGACCAAGCACAAGAAGAGCTGAAATTAAGAGTGAGGTCAAAGTCAGCACAGATAAGAATGAGTTAAGATGGTGTAAAGAAGAAGTATTGAGGTAAGGGTCTAAGGTAAGGAGGAAGCAATCAGGTTTTACATCTTAACTTTGATTTTGAATTCTTAATTAAATATATTGGGTCCATGCTCCTAATTTAAAGAAGCATGCTATTACAGCTAACTAACTAGATGAGTTAATGGATTTTAGGAATGCAGGAATTTGCCAAAGAAATGAAGTCATTCTATAAACAGCAATAATTCAATGTATTTGGCCCTTGATTCAACAACTTTCTTTCATCTCTCATGGCAATACACCAGGACAGTGGATTCTGCAGGCAATAGTACTTTTAGAATGAATGCTTTGTAAGATACTTAGCTTGCATCTGGCTAATGTTCGCATTCCAGGTGTGAGATGTTGAAATCACATGTTTACTGCAAAAGCCCAGGGCAATGGATAATTTCTGCTTACTCAGGACAAGAATTCACACATAACACGTGCCGTCTGCATATGGCTCAGAGACAAAAGGGTGAATTTTCAATTTGCAGGATGGCCAGAGTAAGTTAAATATGTTTGCAAAAAATGGGAAACACAACCCCTTTAAGGGGTAATTTCCCTTTTTGATGTTTTTAATTAATCTGCTTGAAGCATATCTCTGGGGGCAGAGTCAAACTTGAATCCAGGGCTCTCTGGCTCAGAGTAGGGATACTACCACTGCATCACAAGAGCCTTCAGCACAGAGTCCCATTTTGGAAAAGAGTTGAAGCATATACCAGAAAGAACTGTCTGAAGGTTTGTTGAAGGTTGATTGCCACTTATATTGGCTATTACCACCCTTTACTGAAATGGCACAGTAGTTTGGTAACGGAGTTTGATATCTTTTTCAACTTGTTGGCTTTGAATAAACATCCTTACTAAATATCAACCAGCTGATTCATAGTAAACAAGTCATTACTGAAGATTTCAAGTGTTGCTCAGTAATATATATATATTCAGCTTCCATTGTTCACCTGTTAAAGAGTATTTTTGAAATGGATCAACAAATATTGTCAAAACTTCGCCAATACTCGAGCTAACTTTAGTCTTGAAATTCTCCGAGGATTTACCTGAAGTGGATATGTTCTGTCAAAAATAGTGGAACTGCCAGATAATCACATCTCTTGTCCCTGAGTGTAGCACTCCCCATTTCTAGAGGGAAAAAGGGAATCAGGTCAGGATTTGCGGAGGTAGCTGGCCATTTGAATCACCATCTGTGTGGATTGAAGTAGGATTTTGATAGGCTTGGAACGTTAAACCCAAAAGCTCTGAAATAGATGAAACAAAATGTGCAGACTCATTTCGATTGCACTAGGACTCCCAGCTAACCCCACATCTCAGACTCTGCAACCTCTCAATGTTTACATAATTCTTTTTATATCCTTCCTGCTAAAATGGACAATTTCACAGACTGCTTCTTGAGGCTTGCCCTTTTCTACTGCTCCGTTGTGCTATCGTGTTATAAATAACAACCATTGAGCATTCAGGACGCTACATGTAGAGATTATTAAGATCGTTTTTTTTATTTTTGTGTTTTTCAAAATTGTAGACTGAAATGTGAAAATCAGTATTTTAAAGGATTACCACATGTTTTGCAAAGCAAATAACCTGACACTCCTGGCAAACATCCTCTAAATAGCTGCTTGAGCAAGCAATAATTAATGATTAGTTTGTAGATAAACTGGAGCTGAGAGGTTCTGTATCCAGATACAGCTGATTGGCCTATGGACTAGTGACCAGTTATCAATGAGTAAACCTTCTGCCTGCCAACACCCATGTGATTGGTTCTCAGGTTGGGACTCGGAACCAGATACAGTATAGAATAATGATCAGCTGTCCACCTGCTCAGATGTTGTCTCCATGTTCTCTATCATCAAAATCTATATTCAACCTTAAGAAAACCAATTTATCTTTTTTGATTTTATCTTATTATTTACCGATTTATTTTTTTTACCAACCCACCTTTCTGGCTGTTGCAGTTAGTTGTGGCTTTGTAATTGTTAAATCAGAGGCCTTTTATAAGTGAAATTGCCACCCTATGCCTCTTACAAACCAATATAAGCATTTGGAAAATTAAGCCTAAAATGAAATTGGAAATTATGAGTGACCTCTTAAAGCAACATGACTTCAATCTTTAAACTCATCAGGCTTCAAGATACTTCAACTGAATTAATGCCATTTTCTACTGTCAAACTTTAATTCTGAAAATAATGAATACTTTGTTAAAGTAAATAGGGGGAACTTGTTTCCAGCAAAGTGACTTGGAGCTGCGTATTACATGAGACTTTTTTTATTTGGGAGGTGAACATGAAATGTAGGTCTCATAGCTAATCCACCTCTTTCCTGACCACTGTGCTCTCGCACAGAATGTGAGGAGAAGGGTAGGTGCCAAAATTGGCAGTTTGCCGACAATATGTACATCAATAATTCAGGGTTAATTAAAATATAATGATCGTTATGGACTTCAGTAAGGCGTTCAACAAGGTACCTCATGGTACACTGTTTAGTAAGATTAGATCACATAGAATACAGGGAGAACTAGCCATTTGGGTATAGAGCTAGCTTGAAGGTAGGAGACAGAGTGGTGTGGAGGGTTGCTTTCCAGGCTGGAGAGAGACAGGCAGGAGGCTGAAAGAACACAGCAAGCCAGACAGCATCAGGAGATGGAAAAGTCAACGTTTTGGGTGTGACCCTTCTTCAGCACGGGGGTGAAGGTAATGGGAGCTGCAGATAAAGGGGTGGGGGATGTGAGGAAGAGTTTGGGTGGGGAGGTGGGCCACGGTGGTGAGGTAGTGTTAGGTGAACACAGGTAAAGAGTCCAACCTAGTTGGTCGATGAGAGGAATGATTCCAGTTGGTAACTGGAAGGAAGGGTCAGTAGGTGAAATGGAAGGGAGGGGCTGGGACAATGTGGGGGAGTTTGGGGGCTGGGAAGGGAGGTTATTTGAAATTGGAGAACTCAGTGCTGAGTCGCCTGACCTGGAGGCTGCCCAGGTAAAAGATGAAGTGTTTTTCCTCCAATTTGCTGTGGGAATGGACGAGACCAAGGATGGTCATGTCAGCAAGGGAGTGGGCAGGGGAATTAAGATGGATGGTGACTAGGAGGCCTGTGACCAGTGATATGACATAAGCATAGGTGGTGGGTCCACTGCTTTTCATCATTTACGTAAATGATTTGAATGTGAACGTAGCAGGTATAGTTAGTAAGTTTGCAGATGACACCAGAACTGGAGGTGTAGTGGACAGCGAAGAAGGTTACCTCAGATTACAACAGGATCTTGATCAGATGGGCCAATGGGCCAAGGAGTCATGGATAGAGTTTAATTTAGGTAGATGTGAGGTGTTACATTTTGGAATGGAAAATCAGGGCAGGATGTTTACACTTCATGGTAAGATCCGAGGGAGTGTTGCTGAACAAAGAGACCTTGGAGAGCAGGTTCATAGTTCCTTGAAAGTGGAATCCCAGGTAGTCGGGTTAGTGAAGAAAGTGTTTGATATGGTAAAAACAAGGACTGCAGATGCTGGAAACCAGAGTCTAGATTAGAGTGGTGGTGGAAAAGCACAGCAGGTCAGGCAGCATCCAAAGAGCAGGAAATCGACGTTTTGGGCAAAAGCCCTTTAGCAGGAATAGAGCTTTTCCCCAAAACATCGATTTTCCTGCTCCTCGGATGCTGTCTGACCTGCTGTGCTTTTCCAGCACCACTCTAATCTAGAAAGTGTTTGATATGTTTGTCTTTATTGGTCAGCACATTGAGTATTAGAGATGGGAGGTCATGCTGCAGCTGTACAGGTCATTGGTAAGGCCACTTTTGGAATATTGTGTGCAGTTCTGGTCTCCTGTAGGAAAAATGTTGTGAAACTTGAAAGGGTTCAGAAAGGATTTACAAGAATGTTTCCAGAGTTGGAGGGTTTGAGCTACAGGGAGAGGCTGAGTAGACTGGGACTATTTTCCTTGGAAGGTTGGAGGATTAGGGGTGACCTTATAGAGTGTTATAAAATCATGAGGGACGTCAATAGGGTGAGTAACCAAAATCTTTTTTCCACAGTTGGGGAGTCCAAATCTAAATGGCATTGGTTTAAGGTGAAAGGGGAAAGATATAAGGGATCTAAGGGGCAACATTTTCATGCAGAGAGTGGTATGTGTATGGGATAACCTGCCAGAGGAATTGGTGGAGGTTGGTAAAATTACAACAGTTAAAAGACATTTAGATGGGTATATGAATAGAAAGGTTTTAGATGGATATGGGCCAAATGCTGGCAAAGGGGACTAGATTAATTTAGAATATCTGGTTGGCATGGACCAGTTGGACTGAAGGGTCTGTTTCCGTGCTGTACATCTCTCTGACTCTAAGACTCTATAATGTGGATAGCTGAATGGGAGTGATCAGACTGATGTTTAAAGAAACTATATCAAATGTTGGAAAGAGAAGAGGCTATTAAATTTGGGTGACTGGGGTAGTGGGGGGTTGGGTGGGGGAGACCTCTGACAATTTGGGATAATTGCCCTGAAGGTGATAACAACCCTTGCCAGGTTGCAGACATGTTCCTATCACTGAAATAAAAATCCCAGAACTTATCATTTCCTCCCTCAGCTTTCTAAACCCTCCTAGACCCAATTCTCCAGGCTCACCTCACTCCAGGATCCATGTTGCCTTCTTCAGGAGCCTGCCCACTTTGCGGAAGTGCTCACCACTGAGCACATGGTCGTGTCAGTTGTATTGTCATCAGTCAGCCAGATTGACCCAGCAACTCTCGAGGACAGAACCTCCCTCCCCAGAGAGGGGGCCAAGTTCCACAATTAGGCCCTTTTGGGTGGGCTTCTTTCTTATCCGTTAATTCACTTTCCTTCCAGTGGTGAGTATTCTTCCCCCACTCCACAATTTTCAGTCCTTGCTAATGAGAGGAGATCAATTTAAAATGGTTGACCTAAGAACCAGAGATGACATTGTTTTTCATTAAAGTTTTTGAAGTCTGAGGTGCACTGCCTAAAACGGTAATGGAAGTTGATTCAGTAAAAGCATTTAGATAAGAATTGATTAAATACTTGAAGGAAAGAACAGGAGGTAACACAAAGCTAGCCCCTTTTTTTAAAACAAAAGTTGTTCCTTGGCTCTCGGAGACTCTGTCCTTAATTTTTTAAAAAGGGCAATAAACCAGGCCAGGCTCCGATCAGTCTGGTTTGGTACAGAGATAAAAAGAATTTTGCGAGGCTTTTTGTTTATATGTAAACAGATGTGACTTCAGGCTAAAGTGGTCATGTTTTAGAAGTGAAAGTGAGGTCTGCAGATGCTGGAGATCAGAGATGGAAATGTGTTGCTGGAAAAGCGCAGCAGGTCAGGCAGCATCTAGGGAACAGGAGAATCGACGTTTCGGGCATTAGCCCTTCTTCAGGAAGTGACCTGTATAATGTTTTAGAAGTGACCTGTATAATGAAAGCGGAGTGGTCAGCTCTTTAGCTGAGCTGAGCTGAGCAGTTTTAGTTCAGTCTTGAACTGGGAAGTTCAATAGGGAGCAGTGTGAAAACTGTCTCTCTTTTCTGTCCTTCAACTTCAACCTGTAAGCATCTGCTCCATTTATACTGGGTTTTAAAGGGAGTTTGCTCATTGGGACTGTTGTGTATGCTCAGAACAGCATAATTAAGTCTAATTGGATTGGTTGAGTTCTGTAGGGGTTCCTTATTCTGTTCTAATTGTTTCATTGTGTAATTTTGTGAATAATTTTTTTGTCTGGTTTAAAGCTAGTCATCAACCTAGCTATCCTACTCTGAGTAATTTCACTTTACACCTACTGAAACAAATTGCAAAGTTATAGTCTGGGGCTGCCTGCTTAAGAATGTTTTGAGTGGTCTGGCCTAGTCCATAAAAGCGGTAACTGGGTTATTAATTAAATAGCTTTATGAAGTAGCAGTGGGCTGAGCACCCACCTTCTATGCTGTGTCATCCTTTGGTTCTAGATTTTTCTGCTCACAATATCATCATTGCTATAATTTAAAAGTGCTATAACATTGCACTTGTGAAGCAGGTGTTGGAGACAGAGCTTGGGTCACCAAGGTTTAGATATATACAAGAAGTCTGACAGGTTGACTTAAAATCAACAGGCCTCTGAGTTTCAGAGATTACTAATCAGGAAGCAATGCGATTTTGGCAGTGCTGAAGCACGTAGCCCATGATGTTTGATTATGGACCTGGTCACCCAACATTCCAATGTGTACATCTGCTTCATGACAGTTGAAAAAGAAAATGGGGAAATCTCCCAGATTATTTCCTCTCATTAAGCATGAAGGAAGTCAGTTATCCTATAATTAAACTGTAGGTCAACCAACAACGGAAGGCTCTATGGTATAACTTTAACCTTTCGTATGATGAGATTCTTGTAAATCATGGTGTATTTGAGAAGCTGCTCTGTATAGATACAAATAAGGGAGTGTTACAGTATGTGTGAAGTTCGAGAGCTTCCCAGTGATAGAGAGTAGGCAGCCTCAGGGACAGTGTATGTGCAGACACCCACAGCTCAGAATACTCCAGATACCGCAAGGTGTAGACAACAGTATTGGCTTAAAGCACAAGATAAAGCATGATGACAGTTTTGGAAAATCTTCCAGGATTCATATCTGAGTTTAAAATAGAGGCCAAAGAACACAGCTGAAGAGACACCCAAAGGCAGGATATGATCTCAGAAGATTTGAAAGGTGCAGCTGAGTAAATAGCAGGAACTCTGAAGGCAAGCCAAAGCATCAGGAGACTTTGAGAAAAATGTTGGAAGTGCAGAAAGTTCCAAAAGAATGGGCAAAGACCTTGGAAAATTTTGATACAGAGCTACTAAGTAGGAAGACTCCAAAGTGCAGTTGAAAAAATGATGGAAGATACTAAAGCCTAACCATGAATTGACAATATCTTGAAGAGTAAAAACATAAGGTTGTTATAGAATGACGTTGAGTTTACACATGAAATAGCAGTGCTATGAAAGATGGGAATCAACTTCAGTTGCATTAAGTTGCACAAGATGTAGTTCCAAACAGAATCTTAAGTGTAATGTATGTTCTGGAGGTGGAGCTGCGTGCTACACGTGTGCCCAGTTCGGTCACTATAGAAAATGCCGTAAGTAAATAGTGCCTTAATCACCTCAACAAAAAGAGATGGTTCTGCAGTAATAACATTTCAAGACAAATGATAAATGCGCAACAAAGAAAATCTCCCATAATTTAAAAATACAGAACAAAACAAAAAGGCAATATTCCTCAGGAAGTCAGAGAGTCAACACAGACTGTGGACCAGCAACATGAAGGTACAAGTGTTTAACATAATTTGAAAACTTGACACAGGAGCAGCTGTTTCAATGTTGGCAGACAGCTTGCCATGATTAAAACCTAAGGTTCAGAACAGATAACAAAAACTTCAAGGCTCAAGATGCATGGGATATCACCATCCTGTCAGCACCTCTCCCTGTAAGTCATTCCCTGATATAGAACTGTATCGCTGCCCTTTTACTGTCACAGGATCAAAACCTAGAACTCCTGTCATAACAACACTGTGGTGTAAGTACCTCTCATGGATGTAGTAGTTCAAGGAGGTAGCTCACCACCACCTCATCAAGGAATATTAGGGATGGGCTATAAGGCAGTGACACTCACATCCTGTAAAAGATTAATTGAAAATTCACATTGCAGCTGGGAACATATGGGATATCAGGCAGGCTGTAGTACATTCCCCCACACAGCAAGTAATAGAAGTCTTCTTTGCCAAAGTTAATGCTTTCATTATGTTCTCCATGAGCTCCAGGAGCTAAAAGGAAAGGATTATGGGGCATGCACATATTCTACAATTCCTCCAAGCGCACAAGTGCCATCGACTGCACACATGTAGCTATCTGATCTCGTGCCAATGAGTCTGGCACCATTGTGAGTTTCAGAGAATTCACTGCCTTGATGTACCGATGGTATGCAAACACATGCAATAGTTCATGTAGTGTGTCGATTTTCCAGGTAACTGGATGTGATGGGATTTGGCTCTGCGAGTATACTGTATAACATTGAGCTGCTGCTCCACGAGGTCCTAACTGTTCATATCTTCCCTCCATATTGCCAGGTTGTGCAGAATACAGCCCAATGTCAATCTTTATGAGACTCTTTGCTGGGACATATTTCCTTGCTCCTGCAGACATCTCCAGGCATTGGAACCTCATGTTCAAAAGGATATTGTCTGCTCAATGGTCACTTGAGTTTTGATGAATATTGTATACCCTTGTGTTTGGGTTCCTCACTCATATCACCAGCATCTTTTCAGTCAAGGTCCTTCATGATTCATCCACCACCACAGTGACCTATAATGCAAGAAGAATTCAAAGACTTCATCTCTCCATAGAGCTCAGTTCTCCCATCTTTGACACACAGCCCAGTAACAGCCTCGCTAGGAAACTCAGACTTTGGGAACACTGTTGCTCCAATATTCATAGGAAGTTGATCCTCTGGCAGTAGACCTTCTCCAGATAGCTCTTAAAGATAGTGGAATCAAGGGTTATGGGGATAAGGCAGGAACAGGATACTGATTCTGGATGATCAGCCATGATCGTAATGAATGGTGGTGCAGGCTCGAAGGGCCGAAAGGCCTGCTCCTGCCCCTATTGTTTTTATCTATTGTCAGATGTGCTGTGGTTGCAAAATGCATTGTATTCCATCTACATCCTTCTTTTCCCTGCCCACTATCTCGATCCTGGTGTCCCTCTGGTTGCTGCATGCCCTCCCTTGTTCTCTCTCTGTATGGGTACCAAGTCTAAGACACCACTCAATGGCACACCCCTGCTCTGCTTGTTTGCCCTTTTTCCTGATTACTACTTTACTGGCCACTTTGCCCCACCCTTACCCTGAGCCACGCTGCCACCTGAAATGTGATGGTGGCCAATTCTCACATTCTGCTAACAGTTCCACCTGGTGAATAGCTGTACACACATGTACACACTTATGTAAAATTGTGCAATTATACTTGATTGAAACAACCAAAAAGTACTTAAGCTAATACTTAATGTCGCCATAAAGTACCATAAACATCACTTTACAGTAACTTAGGTACAGGTTGTTCTGCTATAACAAGCGCTTCATCAATGCAAATTCACTGTAACGTGATAGATGAATTGGGAACACTGTTTCTAAAGCACAATTTTTTAAAACATCTGTTGGTTGTAATGCCATTACAGTGTCAACAATTTAAACGCTGTTTCTAAAGCATGATTTTTCTATAAAGTTGGGGTGCACAAGAACACAACCATCGCGTTATAGAGAACTACCCGTATTCATAATTTTGCAATGGTTATTTATAGTAGGAAGAACAGCAGTGCTCAGTTACTGAATAAAACAGATAAAGACTTTGCCTTGGAGGTAATGCTTGCATTGAAATAGCTTTGAAATTCCTGCCTTTGGGTTTCGGCTAAATCCTTTACAAATTTGCAAGATTGTTCTCTAATTTAAACAAAAAATGTAATGCCAATATTTGACGTGGTGTTTCCTGTTTGATACTCAAGTCTACCTTTTACAGTTTGGAATAATACAAGATGCCTATTCGAACTTGTGTTCTGACATCTTTGTATTAAAATATGTCAGTTCATTGTATATAACAAGTTCTCTTTTTTGGATACAGCTGCTATTGTACAAATGTTAGAAAAATTCAGCATAATTTCTTGCCACTGCAGCACAATAGCATGTTAGAAATCTATTTATCAAAATCATTCAGGTTCTATGCAGCATTCTCACATAAAATAAAACTGCAATTTGAAGTTCCATTCTACCTTTTGGGCTAATAATGAAAATCAAGCTTGTGTCCAGTGCTCCCATTGAAACAACTGCACTCAATGAGAAACATCTTGGAGTACACAGCATGTGATTTTCTGAGGAATCACCATGAAAAATGAGTACACCACTGTTTACCTTAGATGCTATCCTCACTGGAAGCAGCAGACCATGGACTCATCCCTAGAATATTTTAATAATAATGGAAAGGTTCACAACGTGAAAGTTGCCAGCTTTGACAAATCACAATGTCACATGACACAAAAGGAAATTTGTATTTTCCCAAGTGACCACTGCAGGAAAATCGACGTTTTGGGCAAAAGCCCTTCATCAGGAAATAAAAGCCCTTCATCATGGAAATAAAAACCCTGTTGAAGGGCTTTTGCCCGTAACATTGATTCTCCTGCTCCTCGGATGCTGCCTGACATGCTGTGCTTTTCCAGCCCCACTCTAATGTAGACTCTGGTTTCCAGCATCTGCAGTCCTCACTTTTGCCTTTAAAATTTCACCTTTCTGTCAAAACACACTTTCTCTGCACTCCTTTGAATATTAGGTCTCTTTCCTGAAGCTGCTCTAACTTAGTTTTAATCTGGTGAATTCTTTCTTCACTGGATGATCTTTATTCTGTTGGATATCCTTCATAGAGGATGTTGGCATTTGGAAATATTGTTGATCCAGTGCATTATCTGGGGTGACCCACTAATTCCTGAACCTCCTTCCTGGAAGACAGCTGCTCTATTGAAATAAATACTGTCTTTCTGGATTTCTGGATCAGGTCATTGCCAGCCAGAGTGATGTGTTCAACCTCTGGTTGGATGTTGGTCACTGTGAGTGCCTTTCTAACAGCTCTAGCAATGACAGCGAGCCCCAGAAGCAGCAGTCGACCACCGCAGAGTCCAAGGACCACTCAGCTCAAGCAGAGACCATAGCCACAGGACCCATTTGGATACTTTGGATCTGCAGGAATTTTTCCAACACAGACTCCACTTGCTGGGGCACAATAATAGTGAAGGCTCTTTATGTCCAGGACACAGTGACTGAACAGTGCTGAATGCTAAGGCTTCAGGAATTGGAGGCTATCCTCTCCCAATGGCTCTGGAGGTAACAGTTACCACAAACTTTTGTGAGATTTGCTCTTTCCAGGGAGTGGAGGGTGACCTGTGTGGGATTTCTCCGTCGGCCATCCACAATGTCTTGGGAAAGTGACTGATGCCACCTGTACAAGATCACAGTGGTCCATTTCACTCCCCTATGAAGAGATCAGTGCTGCTGCCTGGCACGATGCTGTGGGAACATAGCTGGCATCCCCCATGATCAGGATATCTGAGGCCACACAGTGCACTGGTATCACAAGGCTCAGGAATTCATCTACAGGAAGGGCTTCCATTCTATTATTGTTCAGGAGATTTGTGATCACCATTACCACTTCCTGGAGGTGTGCACCACTACCTGGAGGTGATTGGCTGACTACTGCAACCTGTAGCATTCTCTTGTACTTGGTGCATTTGAGTATCCAGAAGCCTTGCTAGACTGGTTACTGCGGGACAAGGGCTACCCACTGCGACCATGGCTCATGACACTATGAACAATCCTCTGACTCCTTTGGAATGCAGATATAACACTATCGATGCCTAGACCAGGAATATGGTAGCGCTCATGATAGACTGTTCTAAATGTGATTCCACACCATGGATAGGGCTAGTGTATTCCTCCAGTATAAGTTGGACAGAGTGTACCGCATCAATCTGGCATTCTGTCTGTATAGAAATGGAGCAGGTAGTGAGGTGATGTATTAGATGCTGAGAAACTGGGAGAATGGGAGCAGTCTTCTGAGGATGAGGACATAAAGGAGCAGGAAGGCCTCCTGATCCATGACAGAGCTCAGCTGTGCCAGGTGCTACTATCCAGACAGGACTTCATTGACACCCTGTTCCAGTCAATGAAAGCTATGTAGAGCAGACAATCGTAGCCTGTAATGTGGTTGTTCATCATCACACCCAGCATCTAGTTTGCATTATGGGGCTGAACTGCAGCCTTTGTTCAATTTGTTAATGTTCATTTATGCTGTCTGTAAATAACAGCTCACATTTGCATGCCTGTCTATGGTGAGCCCTTACAGGACAATGGTAAGATGTGAGTCCATGGTGAGCGTTGGGAACAGGGTGGCCGTCACTTAAAGAGAGTGTTTAGCTGGAATGAAATGAATAATAGGTAAACAATATGGTCTGCTGATTAAATGACAACTAAGTGAGAGAATGGGGAATGTGCGAAGGAGTGTCAGCCATGTTGGCTATGCACAGTGAGCAACCTGACCCAGTATGGCTGCTGTGTCATTACACTGCCAGTGTGGGGCATTACCAATTGCCAGTGTTTGTCTGGATACACAGTGGCCTTTCAAAGATGATGTAAATACCAGGTATTCTGGTCGTTTGGTGGATATCCAATGAGTGGTTAGTTGTTCCAGGAATGGTAGCTGAGAGATTAGGGTTAGAATCAGGCAGGGGGGTGCCATTGGGATGGGGTGGATAGTTAATGATAACAGGGGGAGAGATCTTGTGGGCTGTATGGAGAGAAACCCTCCGTTAAAATCGACAAAACTGACACTTAATCCAAAATAGTAAGATTCAGCCCTAATTCTTTGCCCTGTTTCCTGGTTTTTCCTGCATTATATAGGGTGTGCTGAATTTTTAATGATCAAATGATGGCTATCCACTTTTTCTAATGCTTTCTCACCTTCTGTAACCAGGATGAAGTGTTTCTATGGAGTGTGTCTATGATGTAAAATGGATGACGTCTTGTCTCTCAAAGCCTAAAACACCAAAGACTTTCTTCTATGCAAAATTTCAAATAAAGTTCACTGGATGCCATTTATAAATCCCCCTGCGATAATCAGAACTTTGTTACTGACGCCTGGTTCTATTGAATTATTAGTGTTTCCTGAATTTTCATATTTTACTCGGTCTTTCACTGGATTTCATTAAATTTACTTGCTTTCAGCTTAAATAAATTCCAAGGCCTTCTCCATTTTGTTGTCCTGGTCTAAATCTAATTTCTGGTCCTTTCAGTGTTGCTTGCAAAAATACCCCATGGAGCCTAATGCATATAAGTGGTGGAATACTCATTATGAGAAATGAAAGCTCCTCTCTTTGCCTTTATTTCCGGGCCTTTGCAAATTTTGCATAAAGCTCCTCTCTTTTCCCTTAGGAACCTCTAATATTATGTCAGACAGCCTGTTCACACAACCTCTTCACTGAGGCCTCCACATTTTCTAAGTGCAGCTGGCTTTTCTCTACTTTCCTGGCTTTCTAAACTCTCACCCCAATGCTTCTTACCAGTTTCTGAATTAAGTTTTGCTTTTGGGAGTGCTGAGGTTGACCTTTTGCTCTTTTCACATGCGCTGTTATCTCTGTCAGTAATTTCATTTCAGCTGTTGACTGACTGACCTACATCAGCATTATTCTTGAACGACTATAACTATTTGCTTCTTTGCCTTTTCTTCTGAACATCCGAGTTTCTTCTTGTGGTGAGGATCAGTCCAGTCACGTGATATCTTCACAAATAGCCACTTTTGTTACCTGCTGGTACTAGCTACCTCTTCCAGTATGTGTTACCAGGTAGACATTGTTTGAGACTCTTCTCTGCCAACAATTTGTCTTTGCTATGCCCTGGGCCATTGATAGTACATCAGTCTAGATTCTGCATGGCCATGGCTCATTAGCATGGATGCTGAAACCCAAATGTCCCTTAATCCTGGAGACACTAAAAAAGTGAAAATTTGACTTAAACACCTAATTACCCATTTTTCTTAACTAATCAACTAATTCAAGTTAAAAGAATACGCACACCATATTTTTTACATTTGCGAGAAAATAACTGCTGAAGATAAGAAGTACTGATTTTACCTAAGAGTAAAATTTCGTAATTGTTGAAAATCCAGTTTCTTTCATTTTGGATAGTATTTCAAATTCTGTACTGATAACTCATAACTCTCTAATATTAGTTCCACCCCTATCGTAAAATTCCCAAATACATAAAAGTAGACACAAAGTGACAAATCAAGACACATAATGGATGGGGAAAGAAACAATGTTAGAGAAACACATTTCTGACACCAGATCGGTCACAGAGGATGAATTGTTTCCCCTCAGTTTCCCTTCAACTCCTTCTGATCCTTTGCTAATGACGCAAGGTCATGGATACACCAATTTTCTGTCTTTCATTCACTGGGCAAGGTTTTGCCCTTTCAATGGCGTTTTCTCCCTTTATTTCCTTTCAACAAAGGAATTTTCAGAGAAAAATGATGAGTGAGAACAGCTACCAGGAGTTTCTTTGTTAACTCTCCCCACAAGAGAGAGAGTGAGAGAGAGTAATGTAAGTGCTTTCTCTTTACGATTTAGATGTTTCTCCTCGCAGTATATTGAAAATATTCTAAAATCATGAACATATGTTCACGAGTTGCACTTTCATTGAGTCTCTTCTCTCCTTTAAATTGTTTTGAGTCCATTGAAGAGGGGAATTAATGGGCAGCTT
The DNA here is from genome assembly GCF_004010195.1 of Chiloscyllium plagiosum. Classification (NCBI taxonomy): domain Eukaryota; kingdom Metazoa; phylum Chordata; class Chondrichthyes; order Orectolobiformes; family Hemiscylliidae; genus Chiloscyllium; species Chiloscyllium plagiosum. The sequence goes on from NC_057710.1 coordinate 128,483,044, forward strand.
TACATATGGTGTGAAAAGATTATTCATCAGGAACGTAGAATGTTCAACACACCTTGCATGGTTATCACACTATGTCTGGATGAAAAATGATGTGGTGAATGCTGATTTCAACATTCGAGTTTCTGACATGCTTTACCAATGCTTAAAATTCTAATCTAGCAGCGTCAAGTAGAAAGACATACATCCACTTTTTAAAAAAACCCAGGAACATTTGAAACTCGATAAAGAAGTATAACATAATCTTTTTTACTAACACAGCAATTTTGTTCGTCCCAGTTTTTATTACAAGAAGTGAATGGTAAACTCTGGAAGTAGTCAGAAGGTACATAAGCATGCTTATGATTTTGTTACAAATAGCACATTTTACGTCTGGTTACTGTTTGGGTCGGGCACTGGTAATAGTGAACATCTCCAATTCCTGTTTGATAGATTCATTCACTAATGATTTAATGGCTGTTCATAATGTTTTTTCAGTGCCTGAGCTGCCAAGTAACAGACTGGTGCTAAGCTCCAAATGCAGGTAATAGAGGAGCTTGCGATAGTAATTTACTTTACACAAAACATTTGGATGTAATAAAATGGATCATAAGAAGCAAACGGTGTGTCTGAAGTGTGTCTGGTTGTAATTACTGCAATCCGGGAACAATTAAGGTGAAACAGTCTACCCATATTAAACGAATAGCTTCTTTGCTGCAAAACCTGATTTACTTCCTTGGAATATTCAGTCTTAAAGAAGTTACACTAGAATCTATTTTCCTATTTGTTCTTGAGATGTAGACAACACTAGAAACTCTGACATTTATTGTCCCTCCCTATTTGGAGGATCACTTAAGTTGCTTTGAGGACCACATAGTGGAAATGCTATTGAAAAGGAAGTTGCTGGACTCTGACCCAATGATAAAGAAGGTAACTTCATGAGAATGATGTGCACATCAGAGGCGACGGAATTCTCATAACATTGTTTCTTTTGTGCACTTTATTTCTAGGAGATGGAGGTGGAGTTGCTATTGAAATAATTTTAAAGGTTTGCTGTATTCGTGTCCTATAGATTGCATTCACTGCAGACACTGTGCACCTGTAGTGGAGGGATACTTGAGACAAACGATCACCTCCAACTTCCCTTCCAAGTCACACACAATGCTGAATTTGAACTATATCTTCATTGTCATGGGTCAAAATCCCATATATCCCTTTCTGGTAGCAGTGGTTCAAGAAGGTACTGCACCATTCCTTCTCCAGGGCAATTGGGATGGGCAATAAGAGCTGATCCAATAAACAATGTCAACATCGCATGAGCAGTTAAATAAAGTACTGTGGCATCAGGCATTTAGGGAGCTGTGGGACATGTGGAATTGGAGACGAAATAGAAATCTCACTGGCATCTTGCCAATAAGGCTCTATTTTATTTGATTACACTTACTATTCAACAACCAGAGGTTATGAACCTAGATGGCTATCAAGTGTGAAAGCAAATGGCAAGAAATTATAGCAAGGGAATCATGGGGATGGTCCTTAGCATTTGGGAAAGGTCATAGGTTAGGTTTGAAGTTGGCAACAAGGGAAATACCTTACCTGCTTCCACCCTGTCTAACCCTTGATACATTTTGGAAGTTTCAATGAGATCAGCTTTCATTCCTTGAACCACTAGAGAATACAGTATCAGTTTCCTCAAATTATCTTCATAGGACAGTCCGACCATCCCAGGAACACATCTGATGAACTTTTGTTGCATGTTTTCCATGGCAATAATATTCTCCCTGAAGTAAGGAGTCAAAACCTGCACACAGTGCCCTATGTTTAGTCTAACTAAGTTTCTGCACATTTGAAGCAAGACACCGCTTCTCCTCTGCTCAAATCTTCTCATGATAGAGGCAAAAATTCCATTAGCCTTCTGAAGTCTTGCTGCATATACATGTTAGCTTTCAGTGATGAGGGAATCCAGATTTTTTTGTGCATCTACACTTTCTAACCTCTTACTATTTTAAAGAATACTCTGCACCTCCATCTAAAGTTGATAAACTTAGGTGTTTTTATATTATCTGCCATCTGACGCATTCTTGCCCACTCACTAAGTCTGTCTAAATCCCCTCGAAGCTTCATTGCATTTTTCCTCATAGCACGCATTCAACACATTACATTTGGAGAAAGTGAGGACTGCAGATGCTGGAAATCAGAGCTGAAAAATGTGATGCTGGAAAAGCACAGCAGGTCAGGCAGCATCCAAGGAGCAGGAGAATCGACGTTTCGGGCATAAGCCCTTCTTCAGGAATGAGGAAGGTGTGCCAAGCAGGCTAAGATAGAAGGTAGGGAGGAGAGACTTGGGGGAGGGGCGTTGGGAATGCGATAGGTGGAAGGAAGTTAGGGTGAGGGTGATAGGCCGGAGACGTGGTGGGGTTGGAGAGGTCGGGAAGAAGATTGCAGATTTTTCCAGCTTCCTCATTTCCCCTCCCCCCACCTTATCTCAGTCCCAACCCTCGGATTCAGCACCGCCTTCTTGACCTGCAATCTTCTTCCCGACCTCTCCGCCCCCACCCCCTCTCCCGCCTATCACACTCACCTTAGCCTCCTTCCACCTATCGCATTCCCAATACCCCTCCCCCCAAGTCCCTCCTCCCTACCTTTTATCTTAGCCTGCTTGGCACACCTTCCTCATTCCTGATGAAGGGCTTATGCCCGAAACGTTGATTCTCCTGCTCCTTGGATGCTGCCTGACCTGCTGCGCTTTTCCAGCAACACATTTTTCAGCACATTACATTTGGACCCAATATTAGATTTTTTTTTGATCAACCTGTCCGGATATGAGATAATGCACCTCTCGTCAGATGGGATTTAACCCAGGCTTTCTAGCTCAAACATAAGGACACTGCCACTGTGGCCTCTAGATCCACACATCTAAATCACACATACATTTCATGAATAGCTGGGGCCTAAGTACTGATCCTTGTGATACTCAACTAGTCACAACCTGCAACATGAGAATGATACATATTTTCCTACTCTCTGTTTTCTATCTGTAGGATAATTCTCAATCATTCTGTTACATTACCTCTTATTCTATTGCCTTCTATATGTAGAATAATGTGGGGTAATTTACACATCTACTCCCCATCAGGATAGCCTCATAGCTCCCTGTTTATTTGTGGAAATAAAAAGGCCTGAATGTTTCCTATCCAACAGGGGCCTCCTCCACCTAGCCCAGCTCATCCTCACTCTGAGCAACTTCTCTTTTCACTTCTCTCACTTTCTTCATGTCAGAGGGGCAGCCATGGGTATTCGTATGGGCCTCAGTCATACCTGTCTCTTTGTGGGGTACACTAAACATTCTTTGTTCCAGTCCTATTCCGGCCCCACAACTCTTTCTTCGGCATATCAATGATATCACCAGTGCTGTTTCCCTCTCTCATCTGGAACTGTTTCTCGATTTTGCTTCCAATTTTCACCTTGCCTTCACCTTCACCTGGTCCATCTCTGGCTCTTCCCTTCCCTTCCTTGACATCTCTGTTTTCAATTCTGGGGATAGGCTGGGGCACTAGTACCCACTATAAATCAACTGAATCCCACAGTTACCTTGACAATACATCCTCAAACCTGCTTCCTGTAAAGACTCTATTCCGTTCTCCATCACATTTATTTTGATGATGCCAATTTTGACAAAGGAGCCTCTGAAATGGCCACCTTCTTCCTCAACTGAGCATTCCCCAACATGTTGTTGAAAGGGCCCTCAGCCGGGTCTCACTGATCTCCTGCATGTCCACCCTCACCCCTTCTCTTCTCTCCCACAACAGCTAAAGGATCCCCCTTGTCCTCACCCACCATGCACCAGCATCCACATCCAGAGGATCATTAGCCACTTTCCACCATCTCCAGCATGATGACACCATGAGACACATATTCCCCTCCCCTCCCTTGTCAGCCTTCCACAAGGACCATTCCCTCCGGGATACTCTGGTCCATTCTTCTTTCACTCCCAACACCCCCCCGAACCCCAATGGCACCTACGCCTGTAATCACAGAAGATGTAACACCTTCCCATTTCCCTTCTCCCTCCTCAGTATCTAAGGGCCCAAGCATACCTTCCAGCTGCAGCAGTGTTTTACCTGCATTTCACTCAATCTAGCCTATTGCATTCGCTGCTCACAATGTAGTCTCCTCTACATTGTAGAGAGGAAGCATAAACTGAGTGACTACTTTATAGAACACCTACATTCTGTCTGCAAAATATACCCTGAGCTTCCAGTTGCCTGCCACTTCAATACACCTCCCTGTTCCCTGGCCCACGTCTCTGTTTCAGGCTTGCTGCAGTGTTCCATGGAAGCTCAGACAAAGCTGGAAGAGCAACATATCATTTGGGAACCCTGCAGCCTTCTGGATTCAATATTGAGTTCACCAATTTTAGAGCTTGAGGCACTTTCTCACATCTCCTTTCTCAAACCCCACACAATAGTCCTTGTTATAACATGGTCAGTTATGAGACAAAACCCCATTAGCGACAATTCATTCTTCTAGGCTGATAGTTATCCACTCCCTTGTCTGTCCAATTGTTCTTCTTTCTCCTTAAGCTCTTTCTCTACCTATTGCTTACTCCTTAGCATCCCCCCCCCAACACATCACCCAATCCTCTGCATAAAAACACCTTTTTCCTAGCACCATCAGTTATGAGGAAGATCCGAAGCATTAACTCTGATTTATCTCCACAGATGCTACCTGACCTACTGAGCTTTTCTAGCAATTCCCGTTTTTGTTTAGTGTTAATTCCTGCACTGGGTGAGGTAACTAAGTAGAACCAAGGGCAGCACAGTGGCTCAGTGGTTAGCACTGCTGCCTTAAGTGCCAGGGACCTGGGTTCGATTCTAGCCTCAGGCGACTGTCTGTGTGAAGTTTGCACATTCTCCCCGTGTGTATGTGGCTTTGCTCTGGGTGCTCTGGTTTCCTCCCACAATCCAAAGGTGTGCTGGTCAGGTGAATTGGCCAGGATAAATTGCCCATAGTGTTAGGTCCATTGGTCAGGGGTAAATATAGGGTAAGGGAATGGGAATAGGACAGGGTGAGTGACTTTTCAGAGGGTCGATGTGGATTTGTTGGGCTGAACAGCCTGTTTCCAAACTGTAGGGAATCTAATCTAATATAAGCTCTCTTTCTCAACCCCTCTCCTTGCAGTAATTGTAATGGAGTCAGCCAGGTAGACCTCATAGAATATGAGTTCCCTAATTGGGGCTGTTAATCTGGCCCATTCAGGGAGCCCTGGTTGACAAATATAAACTGGAGTGTCAGGGGTTGAGCTGGATCAGTTCAGAGACTCTCCACATGTAAATAAAGGATGACAGGATACTGGCTTCTTTGGCATGATTTCACCCCTCACCTGGACTGTGGCAACAGTCACATTAACCCACCACTCATTGTGTCCCTCCCATGAGAGAGCAGCTCCATGGCCCAGTCGGACTGTGGTTACTTTGAGACGTGAGTTTCTGCCGGGGTGGGGGCAAGTTACCATATGAAGTACATTTAAAAGAGATTAATGACTTAAACCCAAAAGTGCAGGTAGATTCTACAGAGGTGAAACATACTACACTTTAGCTATGCCGCACCTGACTAAAGCATGGGACACCTGGTGTGAAGGTTATAAATATATTACTGAAAGGTCTTTCCCGAAAAAAACAGATTTATGTGACTCAGCTTCAAGCTATTTTTAATGCTGTTGTCAAAGAAAGGAAAAATGTTAGTAGAATTTCAGCCACTGTTGGGAATGCTGTCAATGACACAAGAAATATGAAAAAAAACCAAAAGAACAGCTGAGAACATTCGCTGGATCTGAATTTCAATATTCAGGGGTTAGTTGAGTGGATGTGATGAATATGTTTTTCACTCAGACGATTGTGGATATCTGGATCTCACTGCCAGAAAGGGTGGTAGAGGCAAGAACTCTCAAAACATGTAAGAACTATACCGATGAACACTTTAATGTCATAGCATACAAGGCTATGGACAAAGTGTTGGAAACTGGGATCAGAATCGATCAATGTTTGATGACCAGTGTGGGCACAATGTGCCAAAGGGCCTCTTTTTGCATTGTAAAAACTCAGTGACTCTCCAATTCTATGTTGTTAAAGGAATAAAATGAAACATTTATTTGAAATCAAAACAAAACTTGTATTCACTGTGTTATCACTGAGGTTCAACTGTAAATAGTAAAAGCAAAGATTTTTGCCTATTACCAATCAAATTCTTAAATCCTTCTTTACTAGCTTCTCTGACATCTAACCCTATCTTTAATATAATTCTACAGTATCTTTCAAATCCTTAATCCTCAAACTCCAATTCATTATTTCGCCCTCATACCTATGTCCCAGTGTTGGTGATCATGCTTTCAGTCAACTAAACTTATTCCTCCAACTCTCCACTTTCATCGTCTTCTTTGACTGTCTCTTTAAAACTCACGTCTTTAACCAAAATCTTGCATGCTCTTCCAAACATTTGCTTCTGTGACTCAACTTCTACTTATTTCATTAAGCATCTGTGGAGGATTGTGGGATGGTCTCCTGCATTAGAAGTGCAATACAGCTACAAATTGATATTGAATGTTCCTGTAGAATAGAAATCAATACATGCATATGAGAAGTTTTAAGGCATTGTTTGTGGTTTGTATGGTTGCAAGGTAGAATGAAACAGCTTACCACATGATGTAAATGGGCTTGAGGCTAAATAGATGGTTTATACCTGTAAAGGAGCAAAGTAATTTAAAATCAAGGTTTCTTTATATTTCTTTCCTACTGTCACACACATGTTGAAAAGAGGCGCCATCTTTGAACTTCTTGCCTTTAAAGAAACTTGGCATTGGTGACAGCAGAGAGTATTTTTCTCTAAGTAATGACAGCCAGAATGTCAGTGGTGCTTAACTCGATTACCTCCAAGACATCTTGAAATATGTCTATTTGGTTATTATCTACATTGGCAAGAAAGTGGAATTATTTTCACTGTTCGTCTCTCTGGATTTGCAGCTATTATAACTTTTTATGAAAAACTGAGATGCCTTACAGATGGCTGGTATTTTGACATAAAACATGTTCCTATGCACCTGTATCTCTGGGGCATATCGCCCTGTAGTTTTGCTGAACAGACCGGATGAAGTGTGTAAATCAGCATTCTATTGCTTGAGTGAAAATAAACTGTAGAAAATCCTAATAATCTACCACAATGTTGTCAATTGGAAAACTTTTGTTTGCATAGTTATCTATAAAAGAGCCATCTATAAAAGCTGGCCACGCAAAACATCTTTTCTCTGGTAAGCAACCCTTACAATGAAAACTAATATAAACAAAATATCTTCCACTATTTGCCAGTATTATTTGAAACAGGTACAGTTGTAGTAAAAGTATTACATGTGGTATCCATCAAAACAAGGCTGAAATTTCCTTACATGAGTCGAGAGAGTGGAGCTGGAAAAGCACAGCAGGTCATGCAGCATCTGAGGAGCAGAAAAATTGATGTTTTGGGGAAAAGCCCTTCATCAGGAATGCGGCTGAGAGCCTCAGTGGTGGAGAGATAAATGGGAGGGGGTTGGGGCTGGAGGGAAGATAGCTGAGACTGCATTGGTGAATGGAGGTGGGGGTAAAGGTGATAGGTCAGAGGAGAGGGTGGAGTGGTTCGGTTGGCAGAAAGATGGACAGATGGGACAGGTCATCAGGACTATGCTGAGCTGGAAGGTTGGAACTGGGGTAAGATGCGGGAGGGGAAATGAGGAAACTGGTTAAATCCAAATTGATGCCATGGGATTGGAGGGTCCCGAGGCAGAAGATGAGGTGTTCTTCCTCCAGGTGTCGGGTGGTAAGGGAGTGGCGATGGAGGAGGCCCAGGGCCTGCATGTCCTCAGCAGAGTGGGAGGGGAAGCTAAAGTGTTCAGTGCGGGTGTCCTGGAGATGTTCTCTGAAGTGCTCTGCGAGTAGGTGCCCTGTCTCCTCAATGTAGAGGAGACGGCATCGGGAACAACAGCTGTAGTAAATGACATGTGCAGAAGTGCAGGCAAAACTTTGATGGATATAGAAGGCTCCTTTGGGGCCTTGGACAGAGGTGAGGTAGTAGGTGTGGGCGAAGGTTTTACAATTCCTGTGGAAGGTGCCAGGAGGGGAGGATTGGTTGTAGGGGGTGTGAACCCTACGAGATAGTCGCAGAGGGAATGGTCTTTACGGAAAGTGGATAGAGATGGGGAGGGAAATATATCTCTGGTGGTGGGGTCCATTTGTAGGTGGTGGAAATGGCGGAGGATAACACGATGTATACAGAGGTTGGTGGGGTGGAAGGTGAGGACTGGGGGTCTCTGTCCTTGTTGCGGATGGAGGGGTGAGGTTCAAGGGCAGAGGTGCGGGACGTGGATGAGATGCGCTGGAGGGCATCATCAACCACGTGGGAGGGGAAATTGCGGTCTTTAAAGAAGGAGACCATCTGGGTGTGTTCTGTGGTGGAATTGTTCCCTGGAGGATAGAAGATCTGGTTAGGAAGAACCTTTGGTCTGAGAGGCAGGACCCACAGTTGTCCTGAAAAATTCCAACCAGGTTTAAAAATGTTGCTGGATTGGTTATGGCAGATTTTCTGTTCTGTCATGTGCTATCATCATAGAGTCATAGAGCTGTATGGCACGGAGGCAGATCTTGTGGTCCAACTTGTCCATGCCGACTATGTATATTAAATTAATCCAGTCCCATATGCCAGCATATGGTCCATATCCCTCTGAATCCTTCCTATTCAAATACTCGTCCAGATGCCTTTTAAATGCTGTAATTGTACCAGCCTCCACCACTTCCTCTGGCAGCTTATTCCAAACACGTACCACTCTCTGTGAGAAAATGTTGCCCCTTAGGTACCTTTTAAATCTTTTCCCTCTCACCTTAAATCAACACACTCTAGTTCTGGAGCCCCCCACCCCAGGGAAATGACCTTGAATTTTATAAAACTCTAGAAGGTCACCCCTCAGCCTCCAACAGTCCAGGGAAAACAGCCCCAGACTATTCAGCCTCTCCCTATAGTTCAACTCTCCAACCCCAGCAACATCCTTGTAAATCCTTTCTGAGCCCTTTCAAATTTCACAACATTCTTCTGATAGCAGGGAGACCAGAATGGAATATAGTATACCAAAAGTGGTGTCACCAATATCCTGGACAGCCTCAACATCACCTCCCAAGCCCTATACTTAATGCATTGTGTTTGAGTAGAAACCCAAAAATAGAAAAAAAAATTTAAAGCCACCAATTTTGGGCACAATTTTCACTATAATTGTCGATTGAAATAAAAGTGCAAGCTTTATTCATAGGGTGAAATTTTAAAACATTCAAAACTTACCTACTCACAAAGTTTAGATCAGGCCGGGCGGCACAGTGTGCCTCACAGCACTAGAGACCTGGGTTTGATTCCGGTCTTGAGCGACTGCCTGTGTGGAGTTTACACATTCTCCCCGTGTCTGTGTGGGTTTCCTCCGGGTGGCCTGGTTTCCTCCCACAATCCAAAGATAGTCACGTTAGGTGAATTGGCCATGGTAATTTGCCCGTTGTGTTCATGGATGTATATGCTAGGTGCATTAGTCAGGGGTAAATATAAGGTATGGGTCTGGGTGGGTTACTCTTTGGAGGGTTGTGTGGACATGTTGGGCCGAAGGGCCTATTTCCACACTGTATGGAGTCTAATTCTCTAGTACCCATGATTCCATTTAAACCCTTCCATCCCATTCTTACCAGAGTTACTGCAGGAGCATTGTAAAAAGTCTGCAGTTTTTTTGCTTGATGGTGATTTTGTTTACAATAAATTCTCTCATTTGATAAATTTTGTACATTTCTATCATTTAGTTTCCTGTTACAGGATGTGTAATACAATTTTTACCATTCTATTATTTTGACTCTTATTAACTTTAGTATTTTTGTATTATTACATTTGTTTTGTAAATAGTCAGGGATGTTCTGCAGGTATAACTTTGTTAATGCAGTTTAAAACCACGGATAGAGTTTTCATTTAAACTCATTCCCTGCAAAGCACATTGCAGACTGTCAGCAGCTCAGATATAACACTAGATCTATGCCTTTCCAGGCCACATCCTCCCTCATACATTTTGAGCTTTATCTTTGTGTCCTTCAGGTTGGAGAAAGTGAGGACTGCAGATGCTGGAGATCAGAGCTGAAAAATGTGTTGCTGTGCTTCTCCAGCAACACATTTTTCAGTCCTTCAGGTTGTGCAATTTAAAGAAGACTTTCGGAGTTCTGATGAAGCGTCACTGAACTTGAAATGTTCACTCTGTTTTTCTCTCCAAAGATGCTGCCAGACCCGCTAAGTTTCTCTGCCATTTTCTGTTTTTGATAATCAACACCTCATTTGTTTAAACTGGAGTTAATGCTTCTGTGACAAGTTGTTTCCATGGGAAACAGCCTTCCTTCTCAAAGCTTTATGATATTCTAGTGAGTACAACAGTTATTTCAATAAGTAGACTTTTTTGACAAACTGTTCAGTCATTTATCACAAATCTGGTGCTTTTGATAGATTCTAGATTTGGTAAGTCCTAGATTTGCTATTGTCTTTTTTTGGCAGGTCCTAGATTTGCTTTTGACTTGCACTATACGTGTGGGATTACCAGGGCAAGTGTCCATTGAAATTCAAATAGGACCCAATTGCATTGCAGTTTTCATCAAACAGATGGGCCACATCCTTCTTGAATCATCCTTTTTCCAAACAACATCTAACAGTGGGCTGGATTAGCTGACCATAGCACTATGGTACAGGGAGCCATTCAAGAGGCGGGAGAGAAGGGAACTATTCTTATAATCAAGGTTAATATTATAAGGGAAATAGACACTCTTCTCTGCAACCAGGATTGAAAATCCCAAAGGCTGCATTACCTACCTGGTGCTCCATTCAGGATATTTCATCTGGGCTGCAGAGGAACTTGGAGTGGGAAGGCAAAGTTGTCATGATCCACGTTGGTACCGACAAAGGTTCTGCTGAGGGAATACGAGCAGCTAATGGCTAAATTAAAAAAAAACAGAAAGCTTATATTCTCTGGATTTGTACCTGAGCCATGAGTTAATTGGCTCAATTAGATTACAGAGGTAAATGCTTGGCTCAAAGGTTGGTGTGGGAGAAATGTGTTCAAATTCATGGGGCATTTGCACCAGTACTGGGGAAGGAGGGAGCTGTCCCATTGGGACAGGCTCCATCTGAATCAAGCAGGGATCAGCTGAAATAGGGCTGTGGATAGGGCTTTAAATTGACTAGTTGTGGTGGTGATGGTGGGAGGTGGGGGAGGGGAGGGGGGGGGTATCAGTTGCATGAAAAATTAAGGAAAAAGTTAAAAGGCGGGGCAGTGCTCTGTAGGGGTTATTCAAATTTCCAGAACAAGTAATAGGACAGAAAGTATGGAAAGAATCAGGATAAGGGGACGACTATGAGAAGCAAGGTCAGTTAGCACAGGACTGAAGGGGTTGTACTTAAATGCCCACACTACACGAAACAAGGTAAATGAGCTTGCAACACAGATTGTAATTGGCAGACACGATGTGGGTTTCACAGAGACATTCCTGCAAGAGGATCAAGGCTGGGAACTAACTATAAAAAGTTGTGCATCCTATTGGAAAAGACAGGCTGATGGTCAGAGGAGGCAGGGTTGCCTTGTTAGTAAAAAATGACATTAAATCAAGAGCAAGCCATCACAGAGTTGGAAGGCATATAATCTGTGTGAGTTGAGGAACTGCAAAGGGAAAAAGACCCTGATGGGAGTTATGTACAGAGCTTTTGCAGTAGTTGGGATATCAGAAAGAAAATAAATCAGACAATAGAAAATACAAGTAGAAAAGGCACTATTACAATAATCATAGGGGACTTCAATATACAGGTGAACTGTGAAAATCCTTGGTAAAGAATTTCAAGAAATGGAATTTGTGAAATGTCCACTAGTTTTTTTCTTCAAGCAGCTTGTGGCACAGACCACTAGGGACCAGGCAATCCTGGATTTGGTGATGTGTAATGAGGCAGACTTGCTTGGGGAGCTGAAGGTGAAAGAATCCATAGAGGGCAGTGACCATAATATAACTGAATTTCACCCTGCAGTTTGAGAGGGAGATGATGGAATCAGATGTAACAGTGTTACAATTGAGGAAATGGAACTACAAAGACATGAGGGAGGAGGTGGCCAGAATTGTCTGGAAGGGGAGACTAGCAGGAAAGACAGTGGAGCAGCAATGGCAAAGGTTTTGGTGGATAATTCGGAAGGCACAACAGAAATTCATCCCTAGGATGAAGAAACACACTACACTCAAGGGTTTGTCAGCTCTATGGTGGGAACTGACAAGATGGAAACTCAGTCATGGATCCTTCATTAGAACTGAACAAAAAAATAATAAATAGCATTTTTGAAGGAACAGACAAAAGGAATGAATGGGAAACAGATGCAAAGGTATAAAGGAAGGAGCAGAGTGACCTGTAACATGCATGAATTGAAATAGGAGATGGATAAATGAGTGAAGTGACAGTAATATGAAACAATAGGAAGCATTTAAGAGCATTTAGTAAATGATGCAAATAGCTGCAATGGAGATGAGGACAATTATAATCAGAAATGGAAATAAGAGAAACTGCCTCGAGTGGCACAACAGTTTAAGAAATAGTCGGCCAGCATCAAAGGTACAGGATGTCCTTCCAGCAGATTTGACCAATAAAGGGTTCCCACTTTAAGTGTCAACAGCCTTCTCTTTCCCAGCAGAAATGGAAACAGGCCATCTGCACTTCCAGGAACACTACAACTCCATTCCTCAATTCTAGACACCTTTCGGAAAGGAATAGAAAACTAAATACACTAATTTTGATGATATTTTATCCAATTTAGAAATGAAAAAGTAAAGATGTAAAAATCTTAAACTGGGCCGACCGACAGTAGGAATATACACAACAGGATAAGGCCCAAACACAGGCTTGGAGATTATAAAGCAGGATAATCCCCTTTTGATTATGATACAGATAGCATGCAAACCTTGTGCTGCTTGCTAATTTCACTGATAATAACCTACAGCCAGGACTGTATGCTCTGTTTACAGAATGCCAATCTGAGTAAGGATGGAGGAACAAAACATCAAGAGGCTAGCAGACATTAACACTAGGCTGCACTGCTTAAAGCCAGTCCGCATCGTTTATAAATGAGGTGAGTTGTGTCTAAAAAAGGTACTGAAAGGCATTGCAAAAGTGACCCTGACTTGAGGTACATTCAAGAATGGCACTATGCAGCAGAGATCAGGATCCGAAATTGTGTTGCTGCACTGGAAACATTGGTGCAGGAGGTAAATGGGGAAAGAGTTGCCAGGGCCTGGATGCATTAGCCAAGAAATTCACTGACTTTATATGTATGGTCAAGGTCAGTCAATGTATTTCTAAATATCATATCCCACCAACTGCACCAGCGACTTGACATCTTGCTCAAGAACCATACCTCTATCACTCATCTATCAGTCATCTCCATCAATCATGGCTGTCATAATATTATAAAAGATGGGATACTGATCTTTGAATTTCCTTGGTCAATTGAACACTTGGAACTTTCATGAGACATAATAGTTTTAAAAAGACTGCAGAACACTGATTTGAAATTGGCTATAGGAATCACCTGACCCACCTAGATTGGGTAAATTTTCATGAAACTAATAAGGATTTAAACAAAAGAGAGAAGTTGAGCTGAAATTAATATTTTATCCAGAACAATGAAACCAATCGACCAGGCCCCCTGGGAAATATAATAAAGTCCTTATCTCTCATGATATTGACACCATTATGAGAATTTTCACAAGCTGAAGATGGAAACACAATCATCAAATCTGATACATAACCTACATAGACACAATTTGGAGGTGCCGGTGTTGGACTGGGGTGGACAAAGTTAAAAATCACACAACACCAGTTTATAGTCCAACAGGTTTAATTGAAAGCACTAGCTTTCGGAGCACTGCTCCTTCATCGGGTGATTGTAGAGTATACGATTGCAAGACACAGAATTTATAGCAAAATTTTACAGAGCAATGTAACTGAAATTATTTATTGAAAAAGACCTGGATTGTTTGTTAAGTCTCTCATCTTTTAGAATGACCATGTTGGTTTCAGTTCTTTCATATGTAAATCCCAGAACTTTTTTTAAAAGTTACATTCTCAAGTGAACTTTAACAATAGGTGCCATGTCGGCCCAGATAATGCATCGAAGGTGTGAGGTGCCCTGTGTGAGGCTGTCTGTGTCCCAATGTTCAGACTGATTCTATTTCTAAACAAGGGATTTACAGAATCATATTTAATGCTATTAGTCTCCTTTCTGGCCACTATAATAATAGCAATGACTGTCTCCTCCATTGGGTAATGACATGTAGTTGTACCAGTTACCTGTTGCTATCACCTTATCCTGTGAGACACAGTTGAATAGCTGGCAGTGTGTGAAAGCTGTGTGGTCTGGGTGTGAGATTTGCAGCAATGCTAAACATGTGAATGTGAGATCAAGGTTATAAATGTTCGTAGTGAGCTGTGGTAAACTAGGTAAGGTAGACTGAACAGCTCCCTTCTTTTCAACCTCTCCAGCTGGTTGCAACAAAGGGTGAAGCTGTTTTAGCACATGGAACAAACTTTCTCCAGTTAAAACATCATTCAATGTTTCCACTGTAAGCAATAAGGAGACATTCACAAAGTCTTCTTGAATGAAGAAAAGCAATTTTATTATCTGCTAACCTCAAGGAAATGTAATAAAGGTACAATGTCCATGTGGAATCACATAAGCCTTTTGTACACACATACTCAAGTTACAACATCAAAATTGCATAGTGTCCAACGTAAAGGAGGATGAAGGAAAGAGGATATAATTAAATGTCTTTGAATGTCCTTGTGGAGTAAAGTTTAATGTCAGACCATGGTTGTCTTGGTTGGTTAGTCTTGGACTATCAATGGTAGTTGATATTAGAGGAACAATTTACTGCAGGTGCTGAAATCTGTACTGAAAACAACAAATGCTGGAGCTCACAGTGGGTCAGGCAGCATCCATGGAGAGACAGCAAGCTAATGTTTTGAGACTAGATGACACTTCATCAGAGCCTCTTGCTTTCTCACCCTGGATGCTGACTGACCCACTGTGATCTCTAACGTTTGTTGTTTTCAGTTAATATTGCAATTATCTTTTAAGTTTTCAGTTTCCTGATATTTCTTTAAAGTCAGTGTGGTTACCAGGCACTTTGCTTCTTGAGAGAGGGATCAAAAGACTTCTCCCCCTTGGTTAAGTTTTTCATTTTTAGTTCCTTCAACCCTGCACTGCCTGCCCCCAGAAGCATGTTTATACCATTAGACCATTAGACTCAGAGGTTTAACAGTTCAACAGTGTCACTGAGAGAGAAAGTTAGTGCTGTGGCTGAAGTGAGAGGGAGAAGGTGCCTGTATGATGCTGTGCCTGTGAAAGGTGGGTAACAATTTATTTTATTGCATCTTTCTGTCAGGGGATGGCCATTGTTTTCAGAGATGACATCTCAGCAGAGCATGGAGCAGCCAGAATGAAAAGCTCTGCCTACTCTAGGAAGTCACTGGGAATCTGCCTTGCACTACCAGGCAGTCTCACATCTAGAAGGTGCCAACCTGAAAAGGTCACACAAAGTGGCCATTAATTAGTCAATTAATTGGTTCCAGTCAACATGTCACTAAGACGCCATTCCCTTTCTGAAGAATATCTAGTGGAAACTGGAAGCCACCAGGCTTTCCTCCTGACTCTCTTTACTACCCCCATACAATTCCACCATCTCTCAGCCAGCTCACAAAGAGTTGGTGAAATTCCAGCTTCTTTTCCTTACTCAAGTTGAGGTGTAGGAAAATTGTTCGCTGAGAACCTGGGGCAGATATGACCTCCTGCTAAAAAGGTTTATCCTCATCCTGCTCCCGTCTCTTCCTATGGTTTGGCCTGCTCTATATTACCTCAAATCACTCCCCTGTAGGCCAAGGACACTGCTGCACCCATTTTTGAAAACGACTCTCTGTAACATATAGCAACTTCAATCAATTCTAAAAAACCAATAAACACAATCTACTATTACAAAACAACATCTGGTAGAAATCAACCTGAAACTCACGTGAAATTACTTGATGATAGCTTTAAATATCACTGA
This sequence comes from Chiloscyllium plagiosum, assembly GCF_004010195.1. Classification (NCBI taxonomy): domain Eukaryota; kingdom Metazoa; phylum Chordata; class Chondrichthyes; order Orectolobiformes; family Hemiscylliidae; genus Chiloscyllium; species Chiloscyllium plagiosum. Next base: position 128,499,183 of record NC_057710.1, read on the forward strand.
CGGCATTATCTTTCTTGCTGCTGAAAGCATTTTCAGTGGTTCAAGGTTAACTAAGGTGTTGAGCTCCAAATTGACAATGTTATCATCATCCAGCATTGTAACCCTGGCTGACATTACAATCTTCCGTACTTTCGACAAGACAACCCCTTCATGTGTGCCTTCACCAAAATGACATTTAATGTCTTGCATCAGGATCTAATCACGTGCTGCAGCACCATTCTAAAGCTATTCAGGAACTGAAGGATTTGTCTATTTTTAATTTTTTTCTACATTTATAAATACCTTTGCTTGTGTTTTCAACTTACAAAAGTAAATAAGTAAATTGGCCAATTTGAAAAATAAAATGAATAGAAGTGGTTCTTTCGGAATAGCCACATTACTTCATATCTACCCATAAGAAATGGCCTGGAAGTGAACTTGTCCATTCAATGATACTAAATTATATGCCCCTAAATTGGGTTCACAAAAGTAAGCAAAATTAATTGCAGAAACATTAGAGGCAGCGGTAAGAAATGAGCTCTTTCTTTGAAGTGAAAATAGTAATCCCTGACACACCAGTGTAATTATTTCCTTTTGCTGGCTACTAATGGGAAGAAGGCAGTACTTTCAAATCAATTAAAAATAATTTATCCAAAGGTTAGAGAAGCAATAGATTCAGTAGAAAGAGGCTAAATGAATGAGACAACAATGTGTGCTCTGTTAAATTAGCACTGAAAAGTTGAGCTTTTTTTTAAGTCATTCTAAGGTTGGAATGAGAGAGTTCAACTTTATTTTGCTGTGAGACCACATTCATTAAGCATGATTGAAATGTTAAGGGCAATGACTACTTGTAGTACAACTACCTGTAATTTGAAATTGCTCCCATATTGCATTTATTCAGTGCACAATAACATCACAAATGTGTTGTTCCTAACACTCATGTGAACCGTCCACAACCAGCTAGATAGTTGGGGTATAATTGATGTTATCAAACACTCACAGAGTTAATAATACATGTGAGTTAATTAGGTAAAGGAAAATATTATTTTGATGTCAAGATGCGAGACATTCTGGGAATGGTTCTTGACCTCAGTAAGAACAAACACCGAGAGAGATGTATAGCAGGTTCCAACTCTCTATTACACCTTGTTCACACATGGTAAAGAAAGCCTAGAATGGCAATCCTACAGTCCAAGCTCTCCAACCTCTCTGTAGATTTTGGAGGTGGTTGGAAATTGAGACCATGTTGCCCTGCAGCTGCCATTCTTGTTGCAATTAGCAGGGCAGTAAAGCGAATTGTTATAAAATGAAAAGCCAGCAGGTGCAGGTATAAAAAAAAGATTGCCAGTAAAGGGTAGTATAAACAACATCAAACTCGAGCTGCATAAAATGTAATGACTATTACTACCCAGGACAGGAAATAATTATACCATTTTCTAACTGAGTAGGTTTAATGCAAGTGGCTTGGATAGCAAATCACTAACATCTGCAGAGTGAAGAAAAAACAACTACTGCTGTTGTTATTGGGCTGTGGGCAACCACAAAGGCTTCAGCAGTTTTCATTTGCACAGATTGTAGCGGGGTGGAGATGATTGGTGTACTTGTCCTCTAATTAAATCTGACCCATGCTTCATACTTAAGATACAGATGATGGCAAATTGCATCCTTTGAAATACATACAGTTTCATTTTTCAGCTTTAATAGACAATATCCTGTCAGAAACCAAACATTTTATCATCAAAGTTAGAACGTGAAGAACATGGGGGCAATCTGAATAAATGTAAAAACAAGCAACAATTCAGCACCATCTTGAATTTTGGTGGTTGCTACATTAGTAACAGATTTATGAAGTAAAGGCAGAAGAGTAACATACATTTATCAAATATTGAATATTTTCCTTCTGAAGTGTTATTATTTGGGAATAAAAGGGACTTCAACCATCAAAAATTAAGTCAGGCCTTCATGCTAAACATTCAAGTTCTAAGACATTATTTAGGGCAAAATTAGATTCTGAAAAATGCAACATTTTCAATTCGTAATGTCCGACACCAAAAAAGGTTATGTTTCCTGTAAAGTATAAATATCACTAGAGTAATTTTTCATTTTTTCAAGCTATCTTCACAGATCATTAATTTAGGGAGCTCTCACCATCATTTTCCATCTATTAAAATAAATGGGAGTGCACCTAAATTCCTGAAATGAGCTCTGGACATGTCACGATCTGCACAGAGATTACTGAAGGTGACAATGCGCTCTATCATATTAGACATGATTAGCAAATAGTGAACTAGTATTTGATAAAGTTCTGCTCTTGCAATTCCTTTTCTCCCACTGTAATTTAGTCTGAAAATCAGCAATAACCTTGGAGAAATGTTGCAAAAAGCTTTTTATATCATTTTCCTGTATTTCATTAAAATTACAGCATGCAACCTCATGGAAACTTCCCTCAACTCCAAATAATAATGAACTTGCAATGACTGCCTCACTAGAACACTGTATAATTTTGCAGATACCGCTGGCTAAAGAGAAGAGACACAAAATTTTTGACTTGCATTAGGCAAGAGGAAGGATTGCGTAGTAATGGCAAGTTTGCTCTGTCACCATTTAGTAGTATACCTAGCTTTGTCCCATACACTTCATCATCAAAGTTATTAAAGGGTTTGGTATCTGACAGGATATTGTTTATTAAAGTTGAAATATAAAACTCTATATGCATTTCAAAGGATGCAATTTGCCATCACTTATCTTGAGAGTCAAGCGTGGGTCACCTTTAATTAGAGGACAAGTTAGCCAATCTCCTGCTATCTTGAATTTAAAATTAATAATTCATCTAACATCAATTACTAAGTAAAAGGAAGTTTCTAAAAAGTTTTGGTTATTAAATCATGTATAATTTCACTTCGCAATGAGCTGACACTAGCTTATCCATTATACTTCTCTGCAAACGTGTCACTGTAAAAGATGAGGATGTTTACATTGGGGTAAAAAACAAATTTACAAAGGATTGAAGGTTTTAATTGGAATAGATCAATGGTACTCTCATAGTTAATGTGTACAATTTTACTCTAATAACAAACTACCACATGCTTCACATTAATGCTTCACATATAATCAAGCTCTGATGAGAAGTGGTGAGTAGATGTTTGGACTGAGCTATTTTACACAAGATCGGGTAATTGACAAAGAGGGGAATATTGTTGGAAAATTCCAAAATAGAACTTGGATTAAGACTTGAAAACAAATTAAAGAAGTCTGCAGGACTGTGGGGAAAGTGCAGTGGAGTTGGATGACTAGTCCTATCAAGGATCAAGCACAAACTCAGTGGTGCAAATTACCTTTCTCTGGGCTACATGATTCTATGGGCTGAATCATGAAACCCAGAATATAGCTTGGTTGGTTTGTGTGAGGGGTCGAAATACAAACAGTTGGAGTCAGAATTGCAACCAGCCTTTAAACTGCAGGCTATTAGTCATGACAGGCAAAGACCAGGTGATCAGTCCACTTGTGGAAAGTGGGGCTGTTCAATTAAATATTGTAAAGAAACTGGTTGCCTTCATTTTAATCATCATGTCTCTTTTAATTTTGGTCCTCAAATCTTACTTAGCCTTGGGAAACTTGGCAGCTTAAAATGGTTGAAGTCATGGCATAAGAGCCATTATTGCACTGCGTATGGAGCAAGCGGAGCAGGATTGTTTATTTTCCCAACCCAGCAAACCAACCTATACACCACCACAACATACCTGGACTCATGATTTATCACTCTCTTTATGACCCAGCCCCCACAGCCATTTCTCCTCCATGATCACCATTTGAAATTGCATTGCCTCTCCTGAACAGCATTGTAACATGTCCTCTCCCCACAATTAATATTCCTTTGACCATTAATCAATCCTTTGGACCATCTTTAGTCCCACCCCACTCCATCCAGCTCAGGAATAAGAATATGGCCCATCATTGGCTACCCTCTGACCGGGACCACAACTAACTGTATTCAACCGCCTCTCCACAATGTCTCTCTCTTTCCCTCAGTACCTAATTTCAGAAGCTTCAGCCTTGTGAAATAGGTCTCCTAGTTGCAGAGAAGAACCAAGAGAATGCGTGCCATTTGCTTTCACTAAATGGGTGTGACATTAAATAAAAATGAAGCCTCATCCTAAAAAGAAAAATACATAAGAGAAAAGAAAGAAAGGGAAAAATGAAGAGTTAAGGCACTATCAGTTTGGGGCTCTTGTAGCATGGTGGTAGTGTCCCTACTCTGAGTCAAGAGGCCTGGGTTCAAGTCACACTTGCCCCAGAGGTGTGTAATGACATCTCTGACCAGGTTGAAGTAAGGTCACCTGATGAATCATACTGAAAAAAGGGATAGGAGTGCCATCCAGTGCCAGATCCAGCACCAAGGTAGAAACCAGAAGTGGCACACGAGCGAATGCTCTGTGCATTCCATGTTTGAAAGGAATATTCACGCTGTGTACTGGCTCAAGAACAATACCTCAGACCAATTCACTCATCTCCTCTGTAAATTGACTTGACAGTAAAATGTATGTCCATCTCTTCAATGGCAAACAGTAAGATACCTCTCAGGTAGAATTCTTTGTTAAATCTGTGTATAAGTAGTCTAATATTTTAAATTGTCTCTGGTTTAAAACTGCAATAATGGATAACATGATATCAGAATCTATCATTTGGCCATCCTTTGCAGCCTATGCTATATAGACAACAATGTAGACTTGTGTTTTGAAAAATGACCTGGACAGAATCTTACAAAATAGAAGTGCATTGATGATGTAACTACTATCTGCCATTACAATTCAGCTTGCCAAAGCAAACTAGAGTAATGAAGAAAGGCAATTAGTTAATGCTATTGCTCCTTGACTTATGGACTACACAATTAGTGTCGTCATTACCCTGGGCTATAAACTCTGTTGTACCAGCTATTGAGTTGCAATGTGTACACCATCTATAAAGATGTTCACAGCAGTGATTAATGTTGGCACTACACTCAGAAATGACCTGTCTAATGGAAGTAACTTATGACTGCAGCAAATCAAATTCTAATAATTAATTTCTGCATATTTTTTATTAAAAACATCATTAATGTTCACGTGTGATATCCTATTCAAATTAGAGATTGAACAGAATTGACTTGAACATGTATATTTGATTCAAGAAAATTAAACTTCCTGTTACAGTGAATCATATTGATATGATTACACTCTGTAATAAAATAATTATAATGAACTGACCTTGTTTTTTATCACTTGATCACAGCTTTGCTCACCTATGTTCTGGAGTTTGAAACAAAGTGGTGTGGATGAATCTGTTCATCAGGATATTCCATTAGAACTTGGTCCTAGTCTGTTCAATGAATGGACAAGGGAATCGGCTGTAAAACTGAGATCATGTGTTCTTGGTTTCATGTTCCCTTTTCCAGTGAGATGGAAGGGACAGCCACTTGATTTTGCCAACATTATCAATTTTAATACTTAATTAGCACAACGTTATGGGGCTCCTATCCCATTTTCTTCTCTTTAGGCTACATGTGAGGGGACAGAAAATGATGCACATTAAATCTAACTTTTCAGGCTGCCAGAACAGGAACATTGTACATTCGTGTGAATTTGAGGTAATTTCAAACCCAATTTTCTTATTTCTAAAGATTTAAAAGTGCAAGTTCTCTTGAGACTTTCTGCTGATTGTTTTCATTTTCTGCAGCTTTGTTGTGGTTACCAACAGGTTTTCTGAGTGAAATCCAAATGTAAGGTGCAAAATGTAAAACCCTGGAGAGGTGTAGGTAGGTTCCAATGCCTGCATGGTGCTTTGTACACATCAGAATCTGCAGACAGAGATCACTGAGTCTTGTTTCCGCAGATGATTTGTGCCTGCACAAATGGTCACGTTAAGTTGTGGCAGCAGACATGATGATAATCATATGTATGAAATCCTGATCAGTCATCAGCCCCAACCATGCTTAATAAGCTGTCTGGTCACATGATGGAGTATTTACATGGCACTGTGTGAAGTAAGCACAGCAGGGTAACTGTCAGCCATGGAAGTCTGTTTTACTATACCCCTACCTTACTATCACTGTGATCTTTCTGTTCATGATATGCTTCAAGTGTTTCAATAAAGTTCACTGCAAGCTTAAGAAACAACAATTTATCATTTGCCTGGGTACTCTAGAGCTTTCTAGTCTTAATATTGAGTTCCACAAACTTTAGATCATAATCTCTGCCTCCATCATGTTCTTCTGAAGGCTAACCCACCTAGCCTGCACACAATGGGCAATTTAGTATGGCCAATCAAGCTAACCTGCACATTTTTAGACTGACAGAGAGAAGAAGAACATACAAACTCTACACCACCAATCACCATAGGTTGGAATTGAACCTAGGTCACCGGCACTGTCAGGCAGCCACTCTTGCCACTGAGCCACCATGCCACCCTGTTTCTTGTTGCTGTTTGATTTTTGCTGGTTTGCTTCTATCTTTAACCCTTCATGTTGGATTAAGATGGCTAGTGAATGACTATTGATGCTGTATCTGGACACATATTTTGTTTCTTCACCATATCCATTACCACTCCCTTTGGCTTGTTTTGTGTGCCTCATGAAAGTTTTTGTTAGTTGACTTCTCTTGGTCCTGTAGGAAGAAAGTGAAGACTGCAGATGCTGCAGATTTGAGTCGAGAGTGTGGTGCTGAAAAAGCACAGCAGGCCAGGCAGCAAGAGGTTGTAGTGGGTGAGAGGCATAGACAGGTTGAGGCAGTGGATCAATGTGGATTTCAACAGTATACTCATTTCCCCTCCCCCCACATTATACCTGTCCCAAGCCACCAACTTGTCACCGCCCCCCTGACCTGTCCATCACCTTTCCCATCTATCTATTCCAACCTCCTCTCCAATCTATCACCTTCTCCCTCACCTTCAACTACCTAACGCTTTCTCAACTACCATCCCCCGCAACCCCAACCCCCTCGTATTTATCTCTCAGCTCCCCCCGGCCCACAAGCCTCATCTTATGCGTGAAAAATCAATTCTCCTGCTCTTCGGATGCTGCCTGACCTGTTGTGCTTTTCCAGCACCACACTTGTCATACACCTTATGACAGATCTTCCCATTTGCTCCCCCATCCCATCCCTCATTCTACTGATTTAAAAAATGTTCTTATACTTCCATGTACCTTTTGTCCTGATGATAAGTTATTGACCTGAAATGTTAACTCTGTTTCATCACACCTGCTGCCTGTCCCACTGAGTACTTCCAGAATATTTTAACTTTTATTTTTGTGATTTCTTCCTTCTGCAGCATTTTGCTTTTGCTTTCCCTCCTTCCCTGCTGGTTTTGCCCTAGCTGCTGTTGATATTGTTCTCGCCTTTAAACAACCACCAAACCTTAAACAGATCATTGTTTGCAGCAAACTGCCCAGCCTTCAGGCCAGCATCAACCACAACACTGTTCAACCCTGTCATGGCAACCACAGCAAGACATGTCAGAGTGTCAACACAGATACCACCATTACATGTGAGGACACCACCCACCATGTATGCGGCAGGTACTTATATGACATGGCCAACGCTGTTTATCAATACACTGTGGGAAAGGATGCTCCGAATCATGATACATTGGTGAGACCAAGTAGATGTTGAATGGCAACGGATGAATGGACATCGCACAACAATGAACAGGCAGGGGTGTTTCCTCCCAGTCGGGGAACACTTTATTGGTCAGGGACATTTGGCCTCGGACCTTCAGGTGACCATTCTCCAAGGCAGACCTCAGGATACACAACAACATAAAGTGGCTGAGCAGAGGCTGATAACCAAGTTTGGTACCTATGAGGATGGCCTCAACTGGGACCCTGGGTTCATGTCACACTACAGGTGACCCCACTCATTGTATACTCTCACATGCACACTCACACACATGCACACACACACCTTTGCATACACACACACTCACACATATCCTCTCATACACATGCTGTCACACACCTACGCACATACCCTCTCATGGGCTTATACTCGTATCACTCATCCGTGCATTCTCTCAAGCACGCGCGTGCGGGTACACACACACACACACACACACATATGCATACACACACTCTCTCTCTCTCATATGCATGTACAGACACATATAAGTCTGTAGAGTGAATTTGCATTTACAGAATTGTATTTGCAGATACATTCTCTTTTGTTCATAAAGTGCACAATCTGCAGGCAGTCAATCCATGTGACGTTTTATAAATTCTTACTTTAGAAATAGAACCTGTCTGATTCAAGAATACAATACAGATAGAGCCTAACCTCACATCTTTAATGCATTATCTGAGCTGAGATGTCACCTTTTTTTAAATAAAACCTTCAATTATCTCGGGAATGTGACTTGAAAGAAGTTCTGGAATTTATAAATTAATGAACCGATACCCGCAACCCATTCTAAAAGATGAAAGATTTAACAGCAATCTAGGTGTGTTCAATATATCGTATCAGTCACATGACACTATGATCATTTGCTGTAAACTTTGCGTCTCATGATCCTGCCCCCCTAGTTACCTGATGGAGGAGCAGTGCTCCGAAAGCTGGTACTCCCAAATAAACCTGTTGAACTATAACCTGGTGTTGTGTGATTTTTAACGTTGATATTATTGACAATGTTCTTGTTTCTTTTCTTGGATCCGATCAGAATGTGGAAGCTGCAGTTGCCTGAACTGCTCCCATGTCAGGATGAAAGAGAAATGCAACTGTAAGTGAGTGAAGTGCTGGATAGATAAAGCCATTGTCAAAGGGTGGAAATCCTGTGTAAGTCAGTGGAAGCACTCTCTGAACAAGGAAGTGCACTGGGTAGCGGTCTCTTACTCAGCCATGGCTGCAGCTGTTCAATTTCACTTTCCAATTTGTCATTTTTATTGAAGAAGGTTTTTCCAATTTATATCCAACTTGGTGCCCTGATTGAAATACTGACAGATTATGAAATAAGAGCCATGGCTGTTAAATACAGAACTGAGGATGAAAACAGGTCTTAATTTGCATTTTAAATGTCTTAATTATTTACTTAACTGATCCAAGAGATTTCCCCTGATGCCTTCAACCCTGCCCTGTTGAAACCTGGAAGAGGGTGAGACAGTGTCAGGATCTTAACCAGATGTTAACTTCAGGCAATTTATCGCCATTCAGGCACCCAGACCAGGCTTCTTCGGCTTGGAAAATCCCTGCCCATTAAAAGTTTCTCTCTCCACAGATAATGCCTGACCTGGTGAATATTTCTAACAATTTATGTTTCTATGTCAGATATCCACCCTCCGTTTTTATCATTAGACTAACTGTTGTCCCTTTGGCTAAAACCTGATTTAGTCCCGTTCTGTAGAATTTCACATGACCTATTCAAGGTAAAGCCACTGTCAAGTTTCGATTCTAATTTAAAGTGATCTACCACTTTGGTTTCTCTCTGTATTTTTAACATTTGACTGTTGCAACAATTCGCTTTGGTAGAAAACATTATTTAAAATTATTTTGTCACTTCAGACCTGCATTTTTGCCATTCATTTAAAATATACATTTCTGAAGAGTTTCAATCACAATTCAAATCATGAATTTGAATTTAAGGAAATGGTAATGTAGAGATAATATGATTGGACTAGTAACCCAGAGGTGCAGGTGAATGGTTTTGGGACATAGAACCAAATCCCACCATTTTATTTGGTGGCAATTAAGTTAAGTTGATAAAATCTGAGATTGAAAGCACGTCTTAGTAACAGTGACAACAATGACCATCCCTGGTCTGGCCTACAGTCCCTGGTGACTCATGCATCAATGTGGTTGACTCTGATCACTCAGCCCAAGCCATGGGTAATGAATGCTGGTCCCTCGTGAGATACCTGCATCCCAACAACAAATACAAAAAGGTTACTATTAAAATAATGACTGGCTGTGTAGAGTTTAAATCTTGGATAGCACAAAGAGTCACAGTACAGGCGAATTAGAAAGTGAGTGGCCCAAACTGAACAATCCTTCATACCGGAGGATTGGAAGGAGGTGAATGTTGTTCCTCTTTTCAAGCAGGGTAATAGGGAAATCCCTGGCAATTACAGACCAGTCAGTCTTACGTCTGTGGTCAGCAAAGTTTTGGAAAGAATTCTGAGGGATAGGATTTATGACAATTGGCAAAGCATAGTGTGATTAAAGGCAGTCAGCATGGCTTTGTAAGGGGCAGGTCATGCCTCACAAATCTTATTGAGTTCTTTGAAGAGGTGTCAAGACAGGTCGATGACGGCCGAGCAGTGGATGTGGTGTATATGGACTTCAGCAAGGCATTTGATAGGATTCCCCATGGTAGGCTCATTCATAAAGTCAGGGAGTATAGGATACAGGGAGATTTAGCTGTCTGGATTCAGAATTGGCTGGTTGACAGAAGGCAGAGAGTGGTTGTAGATGGAAAGTATTCTGCCTGGATGTCAGTGTTGAGTGGGGTCCCTCAGGGCTCTGTTCTTGGGCCTTTGCTCTTTGTAGTTTTTATAAATGACTTGGATGAGGAGGTTGAGGGGTGGGTTAGTAAATTTGCAGATGACACAAAGGTTGGAGGTGTCGTCGAGAGTATAGAGGGCTACTGCAAGCTGCAGTGTGACATAGACAGGATGCAGAGCTGGACTGAGAAATGGCAGATGGAGTTCAACCTGGATAAATGCAAAGTGATGCATTTTCAAAGGTCGAACTCAAATGCTGAATCTAGGATTAAAGACAGGATTCTTGGCAGTGTGGAGGAACAGAGCGATCTGGGTGTACAAGTACATAGATCCCTCAAAGTTGCCACCGAAGTGGATAGGGTTGTTAAGAAGGCATATGGTGTTTTGGCTTTCATTAACAGGGAATTGAGTTTAAGAGCCGTGAGGTTTTGCTGCAGCTCTACAAGTCCCTGGTAAGACCACACTGGGAATATTGTGCCCAGTTCTGGTCACCCTACTATAGGAAAGATACAGAGGCTTTGGAGAGGGTGCAAAGAAGGTTTACCAGGATGCTGCCTGGACTGGAGGGCTTGCCTTATGAAGAAAGGGTGAATAAGCTCAGACTTTTCTCTCTGGAGAGAAGGAGGAAGAGAGGAGACCTGATCCAGGTGTACAAAATAATGAGAGGAATAGATAGAATCAATAGCTAGAGACTTTTTTAGGGCAGGATTGACTTGTACGAGAAGTCATAGTTTGAAGATATTAGGAGGAAGGTATAAACGAGGCGTCAGAGGTAGGTTCTTTACACAGAGAGTTGTGAATGCATGGAATGCATTGCCAGAGGTGGTGGTGGAGTCATTGGGGACATTTAAGCGACTGCTGGACATGCACAAGGATAGCAGTGAGTTGAGGGGTGCGTCAGTGAAGTTACTATATTTTACATCAGGATTAAATCCCGGCACAACATCATGGGTCAAAGGGCCTGTTCTGTGCTGTACTTTTCTATGTTCTTTGTTCTATGTAATAATTTCCACAAGGCAACTTATCGAGCTTCAAGATTTTCCAGCCCTTTCACTCTTTTTATTTAATGGAATGTGGACAGTATGCTTAGCAGTTCAATATCATAATGTCCTTCATCCTATTTCTATGACAAATATTTGATAGAAAAGGAAGATTTAATCATCGTGATGAGCTAAACAATTTGCAATAACTAACCACCGAAAGTTTCTCAAGCACCATGGCCAAGGAATTCTGGTTGCATTTGCAGAAATTGCAAAAATGCTGCAGAGTGCAAGATTTCTCCCCAAGAAAGGTGACAACTGTGAACTTAATGATTGTCACAGGGTCAGCCAGGTGGACCCCATAGAATATGAGTTCCTTGCTTGGGGCTATTAACTTGGTCCATTCCATAAGCCCTGGCTGACAGATAAGAACAGGAGTGTCAGAGGTTCTGTTCACTCTGGGAGTTGGCTCAGAGGACTCCGAACCAGTGCCAAGTACTATGCAGGTGTAAATAAAGGGTGACTTGGTGATGGGATACCAGCCTCTGTGGAGTTATTTCAGTGGCAATAAGAGAAGCATGCTCCTGAAGAAACCCATTCACAACAGTTGCCCTTGTGTTGAGGTAAGTGTTTCTGTCAATATGGCTTTATTTTTTGAAGCTTGACTTGTTTGATCCTGCCATCAAAGACTGGTCCCAGAATGTGAAAAATATGCACTATCTTTGCCAGGCAAATGACATTGGGGCAGTTGAAAAGCAATGAATAATTCTCCTGACAGCTTGTGGACCCACTATTTTTTTGGTTATCAGGAGCCTAACTTTTCCTAACCCCAATTCTCCTTTAGTTGTGGGGTACTATCTGTTTTGTTCAACAGTACAAGAACCAGGGGAATCCGTATGGGAATTTTTGACGTGGTTAGGACAATTGGCAGAGGCATGTGGCTTTGGTTTAATCCTTAATGAGATGCTGAGTGACCGTTTGGTATGTGGAATTAATGATGTGATCATGCAAAAGCACCTACCAGCTGAAGCCCAACTGGACTTCAAACAGTCACTACAGCTGGGTTTATCATTGGAAAATGTGGCAAGTGCTGTATGTGAGTTGTATTCCAAAGAAAGTGGGCACCCTCACCATTCCGACTGAGCTTGGGATAAAGTTAAGTTAAGGAAATTGCATAGTGTCACTCAGAACATATCCCGATTGGGGCTGTTAATCTAGTCCAGATTAATAGGGAGTCCTGGCTGACAGATATACACAGGAGTGTCATTGGTTCTGTTCTCTCTACGAGCTGGCTCTGAGGAAGCTGGATCAGTTTCATAGACTCACATTATGTGCAAATAAAGGGCAACTTGGTGATGTGATAACAGAGTGTATGGAGTTATTTCATGAACATTTCTATAGATCTGCGTTGTTTTATTCTGAGACGCTTCACTCTATTTAATTGCTGCACTACTACACAAACAAAATAAACCTTCTCAACAACAAGTGTCTTCCAATTCATACTCAATACACATATTACTTTGATACCCAGTGATAAGCCAAGGCACCTATATTGGATCAGTCAAACATTTATCATGAGCAGATATTAATAAACCGAATGTCATGAAATTAGAAAACCATTTTGAATATCTTATCAGTAAGTTTTGTTTAAAATCTCCCAGCAATAAATCACTGTTTTGATTTTTCCAGCTTTATTATTTCTCTTGAGTAATTACACTGAGTTTAGCAGTACAATATATTCTATCATCATGTGACAAAAGAAAATGTTTTTCACTTATCAGCCATTTAATTTCTGTCTCGGGTCAGAAATAACCAGTAGGATGAGAAATGAACAGTGATTAGCTTCTTTAGACTGCACATTTTACCAATCTTTTGTTCCTTTTCATAATTCACTTGGTGTCTTTGTTTTGTGACTATTTTAGTTTTTACAGTACAATTAAGTACATTTTATGCACATCTTCAGAGTACATGAAATTATTTGATTGTTGATGACAGTACATGATAATTATAAAATCTTTTTGAGTGCAGGATGGGGCATAATGAGTACATGACCAGCACATATTTAAAGAATTCAAGCAAAAGCTTGCAGTGAATTACATGTCAGTAACACATTAAGATTTATATCAGAAATTGTGACCATTTAAAGCCTGACAAATTGGTTAATGTCATTTTTCCCTGAAATGTGTTGCATTTTTTGCGATACTACGTTTTTCTCACAGCTCATGTGGTTAGTTTTATTGAACTTTTCTGCATGCTTTTTTCACAGCTGAGTGCAAGAACAAAAAATCATGCAGGTAAGGCTGACATCCTTGAAGTGTGTAGAAACAGGGAAATAGAAAACAGAGAGTTGTGTGTTACGAGCCCCATAAACTTTGCTCCCACTCCACCACTATATTAAATTCCTGAGTTGATTTCCTGTTGAGACATTATTCCAAAATCACGTTCCAAATAAATCAGCAGACAATGGAGGATAAAGTCTAAGCTCTAATTACTCAATCCATTCCTTCAATGTACAAATTACCCATTTTAACCAACATTAAAGACCTGCCAGGTACAGATATACAGGTAGTTCTCCCAATCCCAAGCCTTCAACTCGGCATCGCCCTCCGAACCCGTCCATCACTGTCCCCTCTGACCTATCACCTTCGCCCTCACCTTCATCCACCTATTACTTTCCCAGCTACCTCTCCCCAACCCCACCCCCCTCCCATTTATCTCTCGGCACCAACTCACAAGCCTCATTCCTGATGAAGGGCTTATGTCCAAAACATCTGCTCCTCAGATGCTGCCTGACCTACTGTGCTTTTCCAGCACCGCACTCTCGACTCTAATCTCCAGCATCTGCAGTCCCCACTTTCTCCTTGTTCTCCTATAACATCATAGTTGCGTTCCAAAGAAACCTCTCTTAATAGAAAATTGCTTAATAGAAATAATGGGGCCTATGGGAAAAGTGGGGTAAGGGCAGACCTGCAAAAAGTAACTCACAATCGCTCAAAAATCACCCAAAAGCCCAACACAATGTACAGCACAGCCTGAATGAAGGTTTATGTCATACTTATTAATGAAACAAAAGTAAATTTAACACACAACATTGAAAAAATATTGTTAATACAGGGACAGAGTGTCATCAGTGTCACCACCTTCAGGTGCAGTTGTGGTTCAGAAGTGGATGGCTGTGGATGATTGTCTTCTGACTGTTTCTTGAGGGCTGGTTTAGATTGTGTGATGTGCAGGTACAAGAACAAATTCGAAAGGCAAAATGGTATGTACAAGAGTAATGCACACATACTACCCTGTAGCTGATGACTTCAACTCTCCCTCTCACTCTCCGAAGGACGTGCAAATCCTGGTGCTCCTCCACTGTCAAATCAAAGCCACCCATCAAGTGGAGGAAGAACATCTCATGTTCCAACTTGGGGCCCTCCAACCACACGGGATCAACATTAATTTCACCAGTTACCTCATCTCCCCTCCCCTCATCCCTGATCCAACCCTCCAACTTGGCACTCCTCTTGAACTGTCCTACCTGTCCATTTTCCATCCCACCTATCTACTCTACCCTCTTTACCGACCTATCAGAATTACCTCCCACCTGCATCCACCTGTTGCCTTCCCAGCTACCTTCCCCCCCATCCACCTGTTGCCTTCCCAGCTACCTTCCCCCCAATCCCACCCCCTTCCCCCATTCACATTCCTGACGAAGGGCTTATGCCAGATACGTTGACTCTCATGCATCTTGGATGCTGCCTGACCTGCTATGCTTTTTCACCCTTTAAGATCCTTAAGTAATGCAATCATGCAGGAATTATACAAGGCTTATACAGGAATCGTACAAGAATGTTCTTGTCTCAGAGGGTGAGCAATGAAAATTCATTAGTTTCTGTTTTTTAAATGAAGCTGCACAATGTATAATACTGTATCTCTCACATGCTCTGACGACAACTGACATTGAACGAAGCATACGCCGAACGAAGCATGTGGAACAATCACTGCTGAAGTCCCACTATTGTGAAGAGAAGTAAGCATTCTTGAAAATACCACTCCCTAATGTTTTAGCTCTGTTATAGCCAAATTGTGCTTTATACAAGAACTACCTATATATTCGGAAGAAATGACCTAAAGCTATGAAGTTCCTTCATCTTGCTTACTATTCAAATGCAAAACTGGAAAATTTATTTCAGCAGTCTCCTCTCATGAAATTTCATAAAAACTTATGATATCAATTTTTACCTGTAATGCTTACTCAGAGTTTTACAAGCTGGGAGCTCACATTGGAAATTCAGCTATTAATGATATTAATGAACAGAAAGAAAGAACAGTATGCATCCATATATTTAATATCCATTTTTGGAAAATCAAATTCTGTGTGTGTCTACCATGTAGGTGCCAGGCAATGACCATCTCAAACAAAAGAGAATCTTATCATCTCCCTTTGACATTTATTGTTACTACTATCACTCAATCCCTTCATATCAACATCCTATGTATTACCATTGACCAGAAACTGAATTGGACCATCTATCTACATACTATGTCTAACCAAAGCTGGTCAGAAACTTAGAATTCTGAGATGATAAACTCACCTCTTGATTTGCCAAAGCCTGTTCATTATCCACAAAAGTCAGGCGTATGATGGAATATTCTCCCCTGACTGAAAAAGTGTAGGTCCAACACTCAAGAAGCTTGACACCATCCAGGACTATACAGCTACTTTATTTGCACCGATCTACTATCTTAAACATGCAGTCCATCCATGACTTTTACATAGTGTGTACTATCTATGAAGTGTATTGCAGTAACTCAGCAAGTCTCTTCAAGAGTATCTCCCAAACATATAACTGTTGCCAATGAGAATAATAAACAGATAAGTCAGAATGCAATCATCTAAAGTCTGTTCCAAGCCACTCACCATCCTGATTTTGAAATAAATTACCCTTCTTTCACTTCAAACGGGGTCAAATTCCTCCAACTCCCTTCCTACTAGGATTGTATGTGTATCTACATTACAGAAACTCCATTAGTTCAAGAAGACTGTCATCACCATTTTTGAAGGGCAGTTAGGGATTGGTAATAAATACTGGCCAAGCCCTCAAAGCTGTTAAAGTACAAATTAAAAACTGGCATGAGAACATGTTGGCATCATCTCTACGCATGAATGTAGTCTATAGCTTCACCATGCTCATAGAATCATAGAGATGTACAGCACAGACTCAGACCCTTCGATTCAACACATCCATGCCGACCAGATATCCCTACTTTACCTAGTCCCATTTGCCAGCACTTGGCCCTTACCCCTCTAAAACCTTCCTATTCATATATCCATCTTGATGTGTTTTAAATGCTGTTACCTGCTAACAGGTCTTGTTGAGAGCTTGTTTAAATAATCAAGTCAAAGAAAATCATTACATAAAGGAAATTAAGTGCTGTAGATTATGTCATATAAATTAATCCCATTTTCTATGCCCCAAAAGTCATTTTTAAATATAAGTTGAGCATTCCTTTATTATTAAGAGCATTTTCACTTTGATTTGGAGTTGGCCTCAGTTTTCTAGCTTAGAAATGTATGGATTAAATTTTACAACTTTTGTTAGTACATCTGAACATAGTGGTGGGGGTAGAGGAGTGGGGGGGGAGGGGGGGTTGGGGTACATGAAATAAAGTGAGCAGTCAAGAATTCTGAGATGATCAACTCACCTCTTGATCATCCCTGCAGCCCCCCCTCCAACCAGGTTACAGAGAATTGGTAATGTGTCAGTCAACTCACCCTCCCTTGGCTCTGCTGAAGTCTTAAAGTCGCCAATCAATGGCCACTTTAAGGCCTCATTTTAACTCAACTGCAGGAACATAAGAGGCTAAGGAAGGCAGAAAAAAATGTGGCCAAGCACACACCTTCACAGCTCAGAATAAAATAAATCTAGGGAATGGCTTACTATCTTCCCTTGTGTCCATCACTCACAAGATCATATGCCACCTCTGCGCCTGCCCACCAGACCTCTAAATTCCAACTTCGGGTCCCCTCATCCTCCCAATCTCTAAGATCCCTAAACACACCCTGGCCAATATTCTCACATTTACCTTGAGGTTTGTTACAAGCTTTCCTTTTTCCTAGGGAACTGCTTTTGTTTCTGCAGTGAGTACCAGGGTGCAGGACTGGGTGGACTGGCAGAAACTTGGATTTAAACCCAATATCCAGGACCCAGGATTCCAGAGATTCTAGAAGTCACTATGCTTGGCTCAGAGTTTGGGGAGGGTGGGTTAGGGTGGGGGGGTGTCACTGTGCTGGGTCAGGGTGGGGGAGATCATGGTGCTGGGGTCGACGGGGTCACTGTGCTCGGGTTGGGGGGGGAGGTCACTGTGCTCAGATTGGGGTGCAGGGTGTGTCACTGTACCTGGGTTTGGATGGGGTGTCACCGTACTCGGGTCAGGGTGGGGGCTGCCAATGTCCTTTGGTCAGGGTGGGTGGGGTTCACTGTGCTCAGATTAGGGTGGGGGACACTGTGCTTGTGTCATGGAGTGTCTCTGTTCATGTCAGGAGAGAGACATGTCGATTGTGTCTGTTGATAAAATCACCATTGGAAAATAAAACACATTAGCAGCAAAAGTGACATTCAAATCATTGAAATTCCTTCAACTAATCCCGTATGTAAACAAACATTTTACTTAAGTGCTTAATCCCTGTAGTGTTTAGTCTATCATGCATGTATTTCCACTCAATAAGAAGTTGGACTGTTAATCAAAGTGCGCATTTGAGAGACATTATGAAGATGATAATTTGGAAAATCGTCTTATAGCACAAATCATAGTTAAAAATCACACACCAGGCTATAGTCCATCAGGTTTAATTGGAAGTATTAGCTTTCGGGGCACTGCTCCTTCATCAGGTGGTTGTGGAGTACACAACTGTAAGACACAGAATTTTTAGCAGAAGTTTACAGTGTGATGTAATTTAAATTATACATTGAAAACTACCTTGATTGTTTAAGTCTCTCATCTGTTAGAATGACATATTATCTGGGCTGACACCAATTGTTAAAGTTAACCTGAGAATGTAACTTTTAAAAAAAGTTTTGTGACTTACATATGAAAGAAGTGAAACTAACATGGTCATTCTAACAGAGAGAGACTCCACAACCACCTGGTATTGTGTGACTTTTAACTTTGTACATCCCAGTCCAACAGCAGCATCTCCAAATCAGCACAAATCATATAATGGTTTATGAGAACAACAATTCAGAAATGCTTAGCACTTTTGTGAAAACGGGAATGGGGTGGGTGATAAAAGGATAATGTCACTAGAGTGGTAATTCAAGGGTACAAATTACAGCCCTGGGAACATGGTTTCAAATCCCACCATGGCTCCTGGTGAGATTTGAATTCAATTCATAAATGTGGAATTGAAAGCTATCCTCAATGATGGTGAAAATGAAACTGCCATTGACTGTTGCAAAAAACTATTTGATTCATTAAGGGCTTTTTAGCAAGGAAATCTCCCATCCTTACATGCAATCACAGACAAATTGCAATGTGGTCTGACTCTTAAATGGTCTTAGCAAGTCACTCAGTTCAAAGAGGACTAAGGATGACTTACAAATGCTGAGCTTCCATTGTCACCTATATTCCACAAAAGCCCTGGTAGTCTCAATGAATTTATGCATGTCTTATGCACAAACAAGCAGGTGTACAATCTCAAATGGTGCTTTACCTCCAACAAAGGATGCAATATCTCGACCAGTGCCCTCAGACCAGCTCCAATGAAATAACTTACCTTTCAAAAAGTGAATAATATTAAACGTTCAACCCTCACCCTCACAATCTCTCATCCTCCACACACTCCACGTGCCCCAGCCATGCCAAACCGTGCTACCTATTGCTCTCCACCCATTCCCCATAGCTCCCCTCATATCTCCTGTACCATTCCATGCACCATTACAATTTCCTTGGCCCTCATACCCCTATGTCACCTTAGTGCCTACTTCCATCCAGCATCCTTTCCCTGTTCAGCTACCATAATTCCTGGATCTCTCTTTCTAACAGCACCACGACTTTCAGAAGTTCAAGGAAATGGCAACCACTTTTCTCAAGTGGTTGCCACAGTGGTTCTAAGGACAGAAAATAAATGTTGGCTTAACCAACAATGCCTATAGTCCATAAATAAACAACAAAAAAAAAAGCACTGCAAGTTACAAAAGATAAAATTAGTACGTAAGAAAGCAAATATAGAGTAACCTGAATTATCCGAAGGATGCAGGCGGGGAGTACTTTGTTCAGTTAATCGAATTCCAGATAATCAAATGCCAGATAATATAGTTTAGCCAAGCATTGGACCTTGCGATCTTGCCAGATAAGCTGATATTCGGATAATCGAATGCTGGATAATCAAGGTTCCTCTGTAACTGGGATAATTCAATAAAACTATCACACCATATCCCACAGGAGCAGAATTAAGCCATTTGGCTGGTCAAGCCTGTTCTATAATGTGATCCTGGCTGATGTATTTCTCAAACCCATTCTCCTGCCTTCTCCCCATAACTCTTGGGTCTCCTCACTAATCAAGAACCTATCTAACTCTGTCTTAAATACACTCAATGACTTGGCTTGGATTTTGAGAAAGAACAATTAAACACACTTACTTGCCTCTCATATAGACAGCAGCATTAAATAAGATATCAGTGAAGCCTGAGTTATTAAGTACAACCTCGGTTTCCCGAACGTCAATTATCCAAATTTCAGATTATCCAAACAAGATCTTAAGGTTCCATAAAAATATTACTCATTGTCCGAACAACGTTTCATTCGGATAATTGAGGTTTTTCTGTATCAGGAACACGTATTGCATTATGTAACGCATTAATCCAGTAAACTTTATTAAAGTTGTTGCCCACATACAATTCAATTTAGGCTGCACTAGAACCACAACAACCCTCAGAAATTGGAATCTAAATCCCAATAACTATGAACTATGTAAGATCTGTGATTAGAATCTTCTAACTGAAATCTTGCTTTGTAACTAGCAAGGTAGTTTACAACACTGTACACTGTGGGAGCACCAGTTCGAGATTTATAGACAACTAGCAGTGTCTGTGATTGAATTGCCCCTGGCTAAATATTAATCTTCATAATGTTACCTATATATTTAATAGTATAAGAGCTAATGTAGGAATGGGGAGAATGATGAATGCTATAACATCATTTGGCACTGAAATGTTATTAACAGAGATTGACTTAAAAAGAAAGATGTTTTTATTAGAAATCGAGTACTTATTTGAACACCGATATGTTATAAATTATATGACACTGATCCATTCACAATTTCATTGTCAATGGTTTGTTCTGTCATTTCTATTCATGCAAATAAAGAAAGGAAAGATCAAGTTACCTGCATCGTTATAATATAGTTACAATAAGTATATCAATAGATGTTAAACTAAGTAAATTTTTGATAAAACTATTTAATTTGGGCAACCCATGCATTGCTTTTACTGTTAAGCAATGAATTATCTGAGGTGGTGTGCTCATCCTATACCTCCTGACTTTAGTTGATGTTCAGTGCTGAGGTTTCCGAAATGGTGGTGTGGATGAATGTGTGAATTGCAGGTAATTACAGTAGGATACTGTTCATGTCCTTGTATGGGAGTTAGTATAAAATCCAATGAGGTAAAATATCCCTAACACTTGTTTAATCCGATACTTTTATATTCTCACAATGCACTCAAAGCTTTAGTGTATTTTACAGGAATAATGAAAATTGCAAACTATTTCAAATTAACATTGCACAACAAGAGAAGAACTCTGTAAGACTCTTATTTCTTCACCTGGTGGTCAGTTGCTGTAATAAATGTTACTAAATTGTGTCTGTGTACATTTTATCTTCCCTGTGTGTTAATACTTAAACTAACAATAATTTCTTTTATGTTGTATTCAGAGTTGTTCTGATCACCAAGTTTAGACTTGGCTGGAAAAATAATTAAAAAAAAAACTGATATGCATCAAGCTCTGAAAAGGAGATGAGCAATTTGATTAAACTTCTCAATATTCAGGTTGACTTATTAATTCAGACTTTAAGCATGATATTGATTTTGTCTCTTTCATTTGTGTGAACTCCAGCTAATTTTCTGTCCCTTTTCACTGCTAGCTTTTGCTTGGAAGAAAAAAAAGACCTTACCACTGCCCACACTGTCCTCTTTAAATTGTACCATCTGCTTACTACAAAATTCATCACCCAAACAATCTTTGTTCTCCCAGCTTGAGGAAACAGCATAGGTTAGCAACGTTTAAAGGCAAAAAGTAGTGGAAGGTAAAAGAGGAGTTATTTTCATTTGTGTTGTTAAGCAACACAGTCCAATGTTTCACTGGTGACAGTATATCTGAAACATATTGACAGGATAAGAATGCAGAATCTGTGAAGAGCATAACATTGAACAAACTGAATATTATGGCACAAATAATGAGCAGATCATTTAGAAGCCCCCCTGCCAATTACAAAGCAATTGCATACGGCTAGTGGTTTATCGGAAAATCACAGGTGCATGACCCATGAGTTTCCTCCCATTAAGGTCAGTGAAAAGGATGAAAGGATTGTGGGTAAAGCACTGTTATTTTCCAATATGTTACCAGCTGTGTGTGGGGCCCTCCTGGTAAATGAGAGGCCTACATTTGTGGGACTGGTCGCCAGCCTCTGAACCTTTCAGTTACTGTTTCACAACTGTTGGTATTAGGCTTTCAAGGTCCGATGATCTCATGCAAAGTATAGGATTCATTCATCTTGGCCTTCTCAGGCTGTCCAATCTCAAGTTCACCACAGGTTTCTTGCAACAGCACTGAAAACAGAATGCATGAGACAAGAAGCTTATGGAAATTAGGTTGTGACTGCTCACTGTGACTCACAATGTTGCCCTAATTGTGTGTACCTGCTTCTGGCATAAACAAGGATCGTGCTGCAGGGAAGCTCAGGGCAATATGAAAGGGTTAAAAGTCATAAAAGAAACTAATGAAAATTCCCAGATACACACTAGAGCAGATGTCGCTGCAGTATTTTTTACACTAAACAATACATATTACATGAGACCATCATTATAAAAAAGGAGAGGAGGCTGAGGGCGTTAGCTTAAAAAACACGTCATTACAGGTCAGGGAGAGGAAGGACAAAGGGGATTGTGAAAGCATGATGAAGGGTTGTGATTTGAAGGAAGAGTGAAGTCAAACAAAAATGAAGAGGAAGATGGATCTGGAAGGGTAATGGTTTTGATAAGCCATTAAGGCTTGCAGCCCATGACGCCTGAATATTAGAAAATAAATTTTTGTTAAAGTTCTGAATGAAGTGAAAAATGTTTGAAACTGAGAATGAGGACAGGTCTGAAATAAAATGAATCCATGCTGCTGAAGAGTAAACATATGATGGTAGAGCTTTTAGCATTAATGCTTCGTGGTGATTTATTGTGTGGCCATTAGCACAATGGGAATTTAGATTTGGCTTGATTTCTTACATTAGAATCATATTAGAAGGATTGCTTAAACATAACAATGTCAGTAATTTGTGAATTGATACACCATACTGTTGTTTTGTTTCTGAACATTATTTTATAAAATACATGTAAATTTCAAAATGTAATCTGACTCCATAAAAACATGCAAAATAACCATGGATGCTGGCTCCATCTGATTCCATAGACTATCTGCAAGCTTCTGACTAGCAACATTCCCGTGTTGGAATTAATCTTCTGCATGTTTTTACTCTCCTGTCTGACAATGTGCGAGTCAAAAAAAGAAAATATTTGTGAAGAAAGAAGAAATTGTTAAGAAAGAGCTTTGTCAGGTAATCCAAAAACAGACGCAATCTCTATTGGCCTAGATTCTCTGTTCTGAAGTAAGCTCAGAGAATCATTAAGTCGATAAATTCTTACTACCTTACTAAGTCCTTTCAATCCTCTCTGTCAGCTATGGCTCACTTGGCAATGCTCTTGCCCCTGGAGTGATAGGTTCTAGACTCTCATCCACTTCTTCTGTGCAAAAGTCTGGACTGACTCCTCTAGTGAAGTGCTGAGGGAATGCTGTACTGTTGGAACTGCTGTATTTCGGGTGAGATGCAAAACCTCTAATTTTGCCGGCACTTTTTAAGTTGAATTACAGACGATCACATGGTACTATTTTGAAGAAATGAGGATGATTTATTCCTTATAACATGACCAGCACTTGTCAATCAAAAAAAACATTAAAAAATGCGAACTTTATCACGTTACTCTGTGTGGAAGGTTTCCTGCATTACAACAGGGACAATCTTTTGTAAGTATTTCATTAGTTGTAAATGTTTTGGGATTTCTGGTGATTGTGTAAAATGCATGTAAATGCAAGTTCTTTCTTTCTTTCTGCATCAGAAAAGACTTTCTGGAACTACAGATGACTTATATTGCTATTTGCTAAATTATATGATTTGTTTTTAAATATGTGACGATGCTCGCACTTTACCAAGGTTATTTTGTCTTTGGTTTTTTTAAACGAGATCGTGAAAGCAGAAGCGACAGTACATCTGGAAACAGCCTAATTTAACAATGGCAGAGGAGTGGCCAGTTTACCCAGTTCAAGTCTTTTCTCATTTGGTTTAGCAGTGGCAGTCAGAAAATGCTGGAGTCCAGAAAAGTTTCCAAGCTTCAGCAGATGATTCCTGACTGCTTCTCTTGATCTCTGAAATCTTTTTGGAAGTTGTTTCAATTTACCTTTTTGTCAAGGGATGTGTTTATCTGATGTTACTGGATTGCAACAGTTCCTTAGTTAAGTTGTATCAGGTTGGTTAAGTTTTTCAATAGTTAAGTTATTCTAAATTCCGTTTTCTTTTGTTCGTGTTTCAACTATAATGTTTAACTGAATTCTGTTTTGCTTAAAGCTGACTGGTTTGACCAGCTGCATCACGCCTGGAATATCCACATCACATCTGCCTTTAAAATAAGAAAATGTTAGGGTCTAGGCTACCTTCTTAGAATATTTTGAGGGCCTGGTCCATAACAAATAAAAGTAGGATAACTAATACCACTTGGACAGTAAACAAGTGAAATTATTGTCTCCCCATTATAGAAGCCATTCAGTTTTCCTTTTCATTGAATTCATTAATTCGAGCGTGTTCTCCAGGATGAACCTTGATCACCAGATCTGACTGGTTGATAAGAGTCATGCACTCTTTGTGCCAGCTTGTAGCCAGTTTGGCTGGGTCAGGTAGTAGAAAATATAGCCAGATGGAAGGCTCAGTAAAAGGGAAAGGTTTCCAGCTATCACCCAGGTTTCAACTGAAGGTAGAGAGTCACTGCAGTCACCCATAATAAAGTTATGTTTAACAGGACTTGTTTATGATTAAATGGATACTCTAGGGAGATATGCAGATCTGATCCATAGTTTTGTTTCAACAACAAAGTAGAAGAGGATACTGGTGAGGTGACTGCGTAGTAGGCTGATAGGTTTAGGTTCCAGTGAATGTGCTGACTGGGAAGAAACTGAGAAGATGGGATCAGAGCTCCTAAAGAGGCAGCAATATGTACCTCAATGGGTCAATTTTCCACATGGAATTACTTATAATGCTGATAATATTTAAACAAAAAGTTGACTGGATTTATTTGATGTCACTCGAACCAGTTGGGGAACCATCCAAACTGCTGCGTCAACTTTCTATGGGGCCTGACCCTGTCTTGTCAAAACAGTCACTTACCTAGACGATGTGAAACCTCCAAGTGAGGGTTGAAACACTGCTCTGGAGAACTGGCAGCTCTTCAGCACTGCCAGTATCACAGGAAGTAAACAAAGGTTTTGACCAGAGTTCATCACTGGATTCCTGGAAGGAGGTAAATGAAGTCACGGGGAGGAGGTTGGCAATGATGCCCTTGGATGCAAGGGCAGAGAATGGCGTTTAGTGGCTCCCATCCATTCCCACTACTAGGTACCTCAACCAGGCACAGGATGGGTGTCAATGAAGGACCCCACCCCACACATCTACAGGGAAAACTTGACAGAATTTGCTGAGTGGCTTTCAGCAGGCATGGTTGACCCTACATGAATCCCCATTGAATCCCCGAGAGAGCATCAGATCCTGGTGGTCTCAGGGATCATTGGTGTTAAATGGCTCATTAGCAATTTTCCGAGACATCTCACTGCCAGCGGGCGGAGTTCCTTCATCAGACTCTTCCTTAACAAACAGTCAGTTTTCCTGATTCTGGGAATTGAATGGGGGTTCTCCTGCTGATTCTCCAACCCTCGCCCATCATGCTCTCCATCCATCATCCCCTGCCCTTGCCATTGTTCCCATTCCCACAAGTTCATTTAAATTCAGGACAATGACTTTATTCACAAAATTATATTTCAACACAGGAGAAAGTGAGGTCTGCAGATGCTGGAGATCAGAGCCGAAAATGTGTCGCTGGAAAAGCGCAGCAAGCCAGGCAGCATCCAGGGAACAGGAGAATCGACGGTTCGGGCATAAGCCCTTCTTCAGGAATGAGGAAAGTGTGTCCAGCAGGCTAAGATAAAAGATAGGGAGGAAGGATTTGGGGGGGGGGCGTCGGAAATCCGATAGGTGGAAAGAGGTCAAGGTGAGGGTGATAGGTCAGACTGGGGTGGGGGCGGAGAGGTCAGGAAGAAGATTGCAGGTTAGGAAGGCGGTGCTGAGTTCGATGGATTTGACTGAGACAAGGTGGGGGGAGGGGAAATGAGGAAACTGGTGAAATCCGAGTTCATCCCTTGTGGTTGGAGGGTTCCTAGGCGGAAGATGAGGCGCTCTTCCTCCAACCGTCGTGTTGTTGTGGTCTGGCGATGGAGGAATCCAAAGACCTGCATATATTTCAACACACTGTGGGGAAGATTTCTTTTTAAATTCAAAAGGTTATGTTGCTTGAAATTGTCTGTAATCCAAAATGCAACTGTTATGATCAGTACATAGGCAGAATATCAATCTTTAAACTTTGACGCATTAAATATTGTACAGCTCATTTATTTCAGTCAGGAATCTTTAATAGTCATCTCAGTATAAATAATGGTTTCAAAGCATACTTTGGAATAGCTATTGTTGCTGGAAAGTTTGGGAGTGATGGGGCAGAGGTTATCACCCACTTGCAAACTAAAGGCTCCTGTGATTGCAAGCAGTTCTCTTAAAGACAGAATGACTAGTTCTCAGCAGTGTCTGTAAAGGATGAGGTATTTCTGAATGACAGGAATCTGGAAGTAATTACTCTGATTCCTCCATAGATCTCAGGTTGCTTAGACTTTATTTAACTAAAAGACAAGACTAAAATGCATAGCATGACGTGATGAGAGATTTCTAAACAGAACTCATGTCTACATCCATTACATTTTCTCACAATCAGAAAAGCAAGGTTTTATAATAAATAAAACAAAGAAATGCAGAAATGGCCAAAACTTTCCAACCTTAGTTAACATCCTAGTGAATCTACACTGGAACTTTTCTAATGCCATTTTAAACAGCAAGCTCTTTATTTATCTATTCCACATGAAGATCTGAAACAAAAACAGAAACCTAGCAGGTCTGGCAGCATCTGTAGAGAGACGAAAGTGGAGTTAATATTTCAAGTCCAGTGACCCTTCGATAGAACCAAAGTTTTGTAGCAGTTTTATCTGCTTAATTCCCTTCTTTAATGGGTTTTCAATATATATGTAAAACATATATAAAACACATATATTCACACATACAGTCACACAGGGTGACTGTAACATCTAAATATTCATTGGAGTGGTGGAAGGTAGCATCCTACACCAAAAACATTGAAATCATTCTGGGGTTTCATACCTTGTCTGTATGACAGACAGCACTTAAATCTGGTGATATCAGTGGACATAAAGGAACCAATACACTATTTTTAAAAAAGCAGGGATGCGAGATCTCAAGCAATGTTCCTCCTTCACACAGCCATGCTAACAATTGATTAAATCATTCTTTACTTTATCATTGTTCATGCAACCCTACTGTATACAACATTGGCAAAACATTTCAAAAATTATCCTATCACTGTGAAAAGTGAGCATAAAATCATATTCGGCAATGAAACGTTCCTGGATATTTTAAGTCAGAAAATTGCTAAAAGCTTTTTCTAACTTTAGAATAACTATGCAAATATTATTTTTCCTTCTGTAAACTGCAAGTTGGTTGACAAAACAAGTGCTCATTTCAGGAGCTAATTTTTCATAAGATCATAATATATAAGACCAGAATTAGGCTATTTGGCCTATCGAGTCTGCTCTGCCATTTGATCAGGGCTGACATGTTTCTCCACACCATTCTCCTGCCTTCTCCCTGTAACCCTTGATTTCCTCACTGATCAAGAGCCCATCTTTCTCAAAGACACTCAATGACTTGGTCTCTGCAGCCTTCTTTAGCAATGAGCTCCACAGGTTCACCACCCTCTCACTGAAGAAATTCCTCCTCATCTCAGCTCGAAGGGGTCATCCCTTCACTCTGAGGCTGTGCCCTCAGATCTTACTGGTGAAAACATCATTATGTCCACTCTCTCCAGGCCTCTAAGTATTTTGTAAGTTTCAGTGAGATCCTCCTCATCCTTCCTAAACTCCATGGAGTACAGACCCAGAATCCTCACCCACTTCTCATATGAAAAGCAGCATTTTCAGCATCAAATTCAGAGTTATCAATGTATTAATTCTTGTTATGCAATGGCCTATCAATGTATATTGTTTTAGAGGGTAGCATTAATTATTAACTTACTACTTGTTGGTGACTGTTAAGATTCATTTCAAATGTTATTTCAGGAATAAAATTTATACTATTTTATGGAGTGTTACTGTTGAAGTTATTTTAATCAAGCTGTTCAGACATGCTTTGGCAGTAGCAAAGTAGTGGAGCTTCTGGCTCAGAATTAGGGACACTACCACTGTGGTAATAAGACCCCCAGTGGTATTGGTGGAAAGCCATTGGGATTTCCAACTCTACTTTGCCTTGTTAAATTGGCTTGCAATTCCAGGAGCCTCCCTCAAGAGGGAGCAAAGTGCTTATATACCTTTACCTCGCCTGATTTTCCTTCTATTATTTCAATAAAGTGAATGCCAGGCAGAATTCCTGTGATGAGTTTGAAACTGCCCCCTCTGACTCTCTTCCCAGCAAATGGATTACATTCATACATTAAGATGAAGATTTACCCTGTATCATGAGTAGACTACTTTATAAATAAAATGAATGGAATAAAACCTTGTTTAATAATACTTTTTAGAAATATACCTTAAATAGTGTCATAGAGTCATAGAAATGTACAGCGCGGAAACAGAGCCTTCAGCCCAACTTCTCCATGCTGACCAGATATCCTAAATTAATCTAGTAAAATTTGCCAGCACTTGGCCCATATCCCTCTATATCCTTCCTATTCATATACCCCCCAAAAGTCTTTTAAATGCTGTAATTTTACCAGCCTCCACCACTTCCTCTGGCAGCTCATTCCATGTGTGAAAACGTTGCCCCTTAGGTCCCTTTGAAATCTTCCCCCTCTCACCTTAAACCAATGCCCTCTCGTTCTGGACTCACCCAGCCCAGAGAAATCCATCTATCTAAACATGTGGAATAGAGGAATAAAAAGCTTGCTGTTTAAAATGGCATCTGCAGTCCTTGTTCTTACCCTGTTTAAAATGGCAGTAGAGAGGTTCCAGTGTAGATTCACTAGGATGTTAACCAAGGATGAGAAGTTTCAGTCTAGAACTGAGGCTTGGTCTAGTTAATTTTTTTTTCACATTCAGAGGTTGAGGGATAATCTGAAAACAAGGTTCAAACATTTGAGGAGATATGATTGGCAAGTTGTTCGAAATAGATTGCAGCATTATCATCCAGTCTAAAATTAAAACTAAGCTATTAATATTCTTTGTTTAAATTAATTATTCTAAATACTAACTTTGTTCAGTTTTCAGTACGCACGTTTTAATCTGAAGTTTGTAGTCTGACAGCAGGTACAGGTTAAAATAGCATCACAGAAGGTTAAAGAGTAAATTTGTTTCTTTTTCCACAAGGACTGGAGTTAAGGTATGGAATTGTCTGGATGTACCTTCAAAAGGCAAGAAAACAATCATTTCTATTAGAAGAATACTAAAACTAAACATAATCAGTTAGGTGGCATCCAAGTCAATTTTGTCATAACGATGGTTGGAATTTACTGAACAAATAACAAATAGTTTAATGCATTCACTAATATTAGTGTGTAAGTTAAGTATTTATGGTCTTACAATAACTTACCTTCACTAGCCCAGAGGGGAACAATTGAAGTTTGTTTCATTGTGACAGGATGCAAGTTATTCAGTTATTTTCAAACATTAATGTTTTAAAATTGTTTTTTTGTTGCTTATTCCTTCTTATTCTGTCACAAAGCTGGTCCTTTTTCAAAAAGCTGTTCCTTTTCTGAAGGATACTGTCTCCTTGATTATTTTTCAGAGGGGTCATAAAACAGCCCAGGCTCTGAATCGGCTGGCTTGGTGCAGAGATGAAAAGGGTTTAGGGAGGCCTTTTTGTTTATACGTAAACAAATGGGTTTTCAGACCAAAGCTTCTATGTTTTAGAAGTAACCCGTATAATGAGAAGGGAGTGGTCAGTCCTGAAAGCTGAATTCTTATTTTTAATCAGTTGCAGCAGAAGCTTTATGGGGAAAGGTTGGAAACCTCTCTCTCTCTCTCTCTTTTCACTGCTGTTTCAGCCTTACAGTGCTTATGCCATGGTATATAGGATGTGCTAAATGGTGTGTGTATTTTCGGAACAGCATAATTAAGTCTTGTTTGGATAGACTGAGTTCTGTGGGTATTCTATATTCTGTTCTTTGTGTTTCATTCCATAATTTTGTGAATACATTTTTGTCTGTTTCAAAACCTGGTAGTCAACCAAGCTAACTTACTCCGGGTAATACTCACTCTATCCTTACCAAAACAAATAGCAAAGTTAAGGTCTGGGATGCCTGCTTAAGAACGTTTTGACCTAGTCCATAAAAATTCCAATCTATCTTTATTCCTTAATCCTTTATTTCTCTTTCTAGTTTGACTCTAATTCATCATCACCATTCCTTATTTTTCCCAAGCTTCGGATCTAATTGGTTAAGGTGATCTACTGTTGGTATGGTTTCTCACTATAGTACCATGTAACTCTGTTTCCAGCTTTCTATCACTATCAGCTCTCAGTTCCATTGAGATGCAGTACAAACAATTTTCAAATTCCTAAGCAAGGGAACAAGTCTACTGGGCTCTACTATCACAGAATCTGTAAAACATTCTGTGTATCCACATTTGAGTCCTGTTTAATACTACTGGAGACTTCATGCACTCATGAAAGAGATTGGTGTCAGTCCGGAAAATGAAACAAGTTGTGGTTAGAACTCTAACTTTACTGGAAAGAGTCTGCACGTCACTTATAGGCATAACTAGATGACGAGTAACCCTAAACTCCATAATATTACATCATTTCCTGATTCACACAACATTCAGAGGTATATTTCCATGTGAAGCTTGAAGTTTGAGCAGCAATTATTAATGAAATTTGGAAACTTTGTGTCCTTAGCCTGTGCCCATAGGTTCATCTGCTCAGACAGACTTTACATAGAAACTTTGTAATAACAAAGATAGGCCAAGACAGAGGAGGGACATGAGGAGACATTCTTATTCATATTCACTAATTCAGTTTATGATGTTTAACCATTCAAAAATTGACAATATTGTCAAATGTGATTGTGGGTAATCTTACTATGGTACTTAAAATATTGCAATGAATTGATATGAAAAATACAAAGAAATAATTTCTTCCCGTGTTAAAAGCAGAATAATGGGTTGTATTGGTCTTGTCAGTTTAAGGGAAATCAGGAAGCATTCATTTTACAATAAGCGTCAAAAAACTATGGGTGCTGGATTAAGTCGAGCTTTCAAGTTTGGAAGTGATGGATTTTGGTTAGTCTAGGCATATGGAGCAAAAGTCAATAATTGGAGCAGGCCATAGATCCTCAATGATTTAACTGACTGATCGAGTAGGCTTGAGGAGCTACTGAGAAATGGCCCAGTCCTATGATAATAATAAACAAATTAAAAGACATAAGAGGTAATTTTCAATAGAACTGAAAAGAAAAGGGTAAGTTTTACACTAGCTGGGCAACACTTCGCTAAAATTACCTGTAAAAGGTGAAAAAGGTTGATAACTTACCAAATGTGACAAATACTCCTGCATGAAATGATAATGCAATGAATTCAATTAACAACCATATGCTGATGGTGCACTGATTTTATATACTTGTTCAGTCAAAAAAGTTAAATTTCACAACAGGAATGCTGGGTGAGTTGTGAATCTGTGCATTTTTTTTCTGAAACAATTAATTGGAGTTATCCCTCTCTGTCAGGACAAAGTGTAAAACCCTACAAACCAATTGTTATATCTTGTCAGCAATGTGGTGGTGTGGGTGCATGATGGATTAATGATGCAGTCTAGGCGTCGTAGCTGAAATAACAGACGCCACATCGTTATCTTTCCATCGATCAGATGGATTGGTAGCTCATTTGTCAAATCACTCAATTATTTCTGAGAAAGCAAAAAAAAATGATAAATGGCTTTAATTAGGTTTGTGTAGAGGAAGAAAAACAAAAAATCATATTTCTTGGTCAGTTTTACAGGGAAAGCAATAGCACTTTGGAGATTTGCTTAGCAAAGAAAAATATTTATTTAGACCTGCAAGGGAGTTGGCAATGGGGTGGAGGGCTGAAACAGTTTGTTTTTTAACTAATGCAAGCAGTTAAAACTGATACCAGTCATTCTTTTAAAGCAGGACATCAAATGCTGAAACTGAAATTTACTTAGTAGAGATTTTTGAAGCCAGTTTATTGCGATTCTAGGCTATGGTGGTGAGTAAAAATGCAATCTAGGAACTTGAAGCTGATGAAATATATTCACCTTCATGTGAATAATCCTCTTGGTAATAATTAGAAATTATTAATGCAGCTGAGAGCAAATGTCATTAAAAGTCACAGGCTCACTAGTAAAATTAGAATGTTGCTATTTTACGCTTATGATTTTTATTTTCCATTCTGGATGTCTGACAGCCTCATGTGTAAGAAACATGACAGTCCCTTGTTTTACAACAAAACTACAGTACAATGAGATGGACCATACTTTGCAATTTACATTAAGAGGCATGGATAAATTATATTACATAGCAAAAATCATCTTTCCATGATGGAGGAGGAAATTGACTTTGGGAGGCAAACCTTGTTGTGAGTACACTGTACACTGTACTATTCTTAGTAAACTGTAATGACAATGTCTACTGATTCTTGTTTTTTACTGTATGTATACCTAACAAGGACTAAGGACAATTTTCCCGTCCCCAACCTCTCCACTCATGATGGATCTGCATACTCAAAATATGCAACTCTTGTCAAGCATTAGAAATATGAGAATTCCCTGTTGCGAAGATGAGGAAAAGGTTACTCTGGATACCCCCGCATTGTGGGCACCGATGCTGGGTCCCAAAATCAAGACAGGAGGGAGGGTGAGCCCCTAGCAAATGTATTTGTGTTGTTCCATCTGACTCTGCCCAGTGCTGGTTCAGTTCAAGTTCCACTTCACAGGAAAATCCCAGAAAACAATGTGAAGGGGCAATGAGCCTATTGATTATAGATCTTAATCTTTGTGCCTAGGGCCAGAAGGCCTCCTGTGGGCCAGTGCGATGAAAAGTAACTCCATAACCACGTACTGGAGGATTTTTGGTTGAATAAACGGGAAATGCAGTTGTCAAATGCAAATTTTTTTGTTGTCTAAAGATGCAGGAAACTTAGACTTTGGTCATCATTTGGCTTTATTTTTCAGCAGTTTACAATTTACTATGAATGGATCGATTCATATTCCTTGTCCCTCACCATTAAAGTTCTCTGTACATTCATGGATAAACCTCCCATCATTATGAATGACAAGTCAAATCCTGGGCACTCAGTCATGACCCAAATCTTATCAGGGCCTAAATGACGTAGGCTCTGATGAGAATTGTGCAAGCAGCCCAGCAAGACCTATCTTAAAGTTAGGGGGAACTCGCTGCATCTTTTAACTGCTCTGGGGATTTTAAAGTGAGATTCTACCTGGGGAGATATTGATTATTCACAACTGTATTAACTGTACATCTCATCTCATAAACGTGCAGCTTCTTATCTTTCTAACTGCTGTGAGAAACCAGGCACCACAAATTCTCACCGTGGAAATCGGAGCGGGTCCCACATTGCTTTAGCTCACTGCTGGCTGCAAATTGCCTCTCTGCTCCTCACCAGGCAGCAACACTGCAGGACATCCACCACAAGCAGCCTTCATCCTCAGAGAATAGCACTCAATATTTTCCAGCTCCTCAGTAACTTCATGGGCCCTCTGCGATCCACTTGTAGGATGTCGAGTCAATGCACACTCATATTGCAACCTGCTCCAACAACTAGCATGGAAAAGCTGCTGTAAGTTAATACGCAGGGTAAAGCATCCAACCTATGGATTTCACCAGACTGTATCTTCAGTCTGCTCAGTTATTCTCTTGGCACTCTCGATAGTTGAAAGGACTGTTTTAAAAACCGAGCGTTGTCCGAAAAGGTTACTGCACTTTTAAAAGCAGGTTCCTGACACTCATTGTTTATGTTATTTATACAGCTGTTTGTTCAAAAAGTGGGAGGAAGGACTGCAGACAGACTGGAACCAAGGGCGATGTACAAAGAGAGATTTAACTGAAACAAGTACCTGGTTGATCTGTGGAATGGTGACCAGTTGTCATTGGCTGGTAACGGCTATGTTTTAGGTCCCAGGTAGCTGAACGTCCCTAGCTAATGAGCTCAATGCATTCCATTGAAACAATGTCACCTATCCCAAAACTCTTGGGTGCACCTGCACCAGCAGTACCATCGCAGACTTCGGAATGGCCTTCCTAAGAGTAAACCCACAGAAAGCGACCAGCCTGGATGGAATCCCCAGCTGTGCACTCAGATCCTGTGCTGGTGGGAGTATTCGCTGACATCTTTAACCTTTCCTTACTACAATCGGAGGTCCCACCAGTTTCAAGAAGACTACCATCATCCCAGTGCCAAAGAAAAATCTTGCAGCGTACCTCAATGACTACCACTTGGTAGCTTTGACCTCTATAATTATGAAGTGCTTTGAGATGTTCGTCAAGGCTTATATCAACTCTAGTTTACCAAATTCCCTTGATCCTTTGCAATTCACCTACCGGTGCAACAGGTCCATAGCAGATGCATCTCCCTACATTCATCCCTGGAACATCTGAATAACAAGGATACCTATATCAGACTCCTACTTATTGACTATAGCACCACTTTGAACACCATCATTTCAAACAAACTCACCTCTAAACTTCGAGAGACTGAGCTCTCTGCTCCCCACTCTTTAACTGGATCCTTGACTTCTTGACCCATAGACCACAATCAGTGAGAATAGATGACAACACCTCCGCCACCATATTCCTGCACACAGGTGTCCTGCAAGACTGCATACTCAGCCCCCTACTGTACTAATACAATCATGACTCTGTGGCCAAATTCCACCCCAACTCCATTTGCACGTTTACTGACAACGCTATCATTGTAGGTCAGATCTCAAACAATGACAAAACAGATTAAGGAGAGATTGAGGGCTTGGTGGCAAGGTGCAACAACACCAATCTCTCTAAATGTCTTCAAATCAAATTACATCTTCATCAACTTCCGGAAGTGGAGTGGAGGGCACACCCCTGTCTGTATTAATGGTGCTGAACAGATAGTGGAGAGCACCATGTTCCTGACAGTGATGATCACCAATAATCTGTCCTGGTCTACCCACATCAACGCGACCATCAAGAAAGCACAACAATGTCTCTACTTCCTCAGGAGGCTAAGGAAATTTGGCATGTCCACAAGGAATCTTACCAATTTTTATAGATGCACCATAGAAAGCATCCTATCTGGATGCATCAAGGGAAGGTATGTCAACTGCTATTCCCTAAACCACAAGGAACAACAGAGAGTCATGAACACAGCCCAGTCTATCATGCAAACCAACCTTCCATCCATTGATTCCATCTATACTTCCTGCCGCCTTGGGAAAATAATCAACATAATCAAAGATTCCCTCCCACTCTGATTATACTTTCTTCCACCTGTTTCCTTCAGGCAAAAGATATAAAAGTTTGAATACACATGCGAACAGATTCAAGAACAGCTTCTTCTCCACTGTTATCAGACTTTTGAATGGACCTCTCAAATGTTCTTTTTGATCTCTCCTCCCTCTCTCTGCACCTTCCAGAGCTGTTACACTGTATTCTGCACTTTGTTCCACTACCCTGGTGCACTTTGTGTTGTAAGATCTACTTGTAGGGCACACAAAACAATACTTTTCACTATATCACAGTGATTGTTACAACAATAATCAAACTCAAACACAAATGAACAGCTCAGGGTTGTGAAGGAGATAGTCAAAACTACAAGATCTTTAACCCTTTACTCTGTACTAAAAGATCCATCAATCTGAAGATTGATGGTTTATTTCCCTCATCAGTTGCTGTATGCTATGGCTTTTAACCAATAAGTCAGACACTTTGAAAATTGTGAACCAATCAGTCTGTGCCTCCTACAAACAAGTGAAAATACCTGAAGAAGGATGGTCAAGGAGCAGCAAGTTCTGTCAAGGTGAAAGGTGAACAGGTGCAGGCTCATGTGTGGTCCTGGGGTGGTGCGAAGCTGATGCAGTGGATGGAAGGGGCATCTGGATATTTGGTGCCTCACTGATGGGTAGGGGTGGGGCTAGAAGCGACAAGCTGAAGGAAATCAAAACAACACATTACAAAAGTTCTTCCTCCTCCAGTTGAGAGCCTCCTTGCAGCACCCTATCGTCTTTTGAGGAAAGGACCCCAACTGGACAGCCCTAGCATCATGCCTTTGGCCCTGAGGTCCACTTGCTGGTCCTATGGAGTGCAAGGTCTCGCACACACCCTGAGGGTGCTCGGCCAATCTGGAGCTCCCTGGCACCTGTCAATCTGGAGGCAGACAGATGGTCACATGCTTGAGGGAGCTGACTTCCTATAGTGTAGCTACACGCCTGCCTATCTGGGCAATGTGGGCCATTGGATCCCATGGTGCCTGTTCTCTCTGTACATATGAATGATGTGGCAGATTGCTTAGCTCACAGGCGCCTTTCCTGCCCTGGGCTGAGCACTGCCTGGTCTCTGGCAGTCCTCTGCGTGCCAATAGCCGGGGGTATTTCTTCCTTGACCAGTTGTGAAGCTGACCCAGTGAGGTGCTCACACCTTCTAAACGTGTTGAGGTGTCAGTATCTAAGCTGATGTGGCTGTAGGAGGCAGCCTTTCTGCTGCTTATTCTGATGTCTTGGACCTTCAGGGTGAAGGAGCTGGCTTCTGATGGCATTCCTGTGCCGAGGCTGTGGAAATCCTGCTTGCACCTGCAAGTGAGAGAAGACACCATGGCCGTGGTTAGAGGTAGTGAATGAGAGTGACAATGAGGTGAATGTGAGGTACACGATGGAATAAAGAGTGGGAAATACTCTATTGGCAGGATACAGATGTCTCAGCAACATTGCAGAAGTCATCCAAGTCTTTTCCTGCAAGTGCCAGGGTTCCCT
Organism: Chiloscyllium plagiosum; assembly: GCF_004010195.1. Taxonomy (NCBI): domain Eukaryota; kingdom Metazoa; phylum Chordata; class Chondrichthyes; order Orectolobiformes; family Hemiscylliidae; genus Chiloscyllium; species Chiloscyllium plagiosum. The sequence goes on from NC_057710.1 coordinate 128,536,201, forward strand.
TCGCACAGTGGGATGAGGAGTCTGGTGTCAGACATGGCTCCACACATCTAGGACCTATCTGTCCTCTTGTGGGCTGTCTTCTCCTGGAATGAGAGCAAGGGAGTGACTGGGCATTTGGACGGTACTATTTCATGACGTTAATATTTTGTGAGGAGAGAGGGAGGACATGGCGAAAAATGTGAAGTGAAGATTTAATTGTACTATTACTGTAATACTAACTATTGAATATGTAAGTGAGGAGCAACATTCTGAAGATATCAGATACGGTGGAAACTGTACTTGGTTGTGTATGCTGTCAGAGAAGCTCTCTAATGTAAATACTTTGAATTTTAATAAAGCCTGGAATTGTTTATTTTCCTAAGTGAAGACCCAACATTACTACCATTGCTGCATGCGGTTCCTATCATAGAGCAAAAGAAAGGAAATACGTTTCATTTATGCCGTGCTTTTTTTTACAACCACAGGATATGATTCTGATTCAATTAATTACTTCTGAAGTATGCTTTGTAGATCAAAGTTCCACAACAGCAGTTAAATTGATTATTTGTGATTGAAGATGTTATTTAAGAAATTAATGTTCATCAAGACACTAATAGAGCCACCCACCCTTCTTTAAACAGTGCCATGAAAACTTTCACAACGTTTTGTATATGGAGATAGAGCCCTTGTTTGGAATCTGCAAAAGATGTCAGGTTTATCTGAATATTTCAAACTTTGACAGCTTTAGGGATTTACAATTTTCCTGAAATATGGCAGTCCTTTAAAATAGGCACAAACAGGACTTGTGGAATCAGCCTACTTCTGAATTTACAGATTGATGTTACACATTGTTTGAATGGATTGAAGTTTTGATTTGCTGTAATATAGAAAGGCACAGGACTTAGCACCTGTGGTAGCCAACTTCATTTAAACGGACGTGCTTTTTAAATATCTAAAGATGATGGATAATCTGGTCAAATTAACCAAGAAGCATGATTTTTAATAAATAATTCAATACCTTCCATATTAGAACATACTAAGGGAGGACGAGAATTTGAACTGTGAACCGACAAAGCAATTAATTGTAATGTTCTCACAAATAATGATGCATGACATTCTGCACAATAACACAAGCTGAATGTAAAGATGAAATGTCATCACTCTCAGTGTTTTGGCAATGAGCCTATCAGCTGAACATTGTAGGAATCCAGCACATCTACTAATAGTTGCTTAGTTTATGTCATCTCTCTTTGAGTTCAACTTAGAAATGAACGGAATAGGAACATGTTTACTCACAAGATCCTCAGCATTCTTACTGTTGATCCATGAAAGCCAGCTGAACTTCTCTAATGATGCAATGAAGGGAGTGATTGTTTAAGTTCAAGTGACAATCACTACAGGGGACTTCACTTTCTGCTCATAGCATTGTGAAACTAAGATCAGCTATGATGGATACTCAGTGAATTGGGTTCTGATAGTTTTAATATGGTTCCCAGAAGACATTATCAAAACAAAACTACTATAAATGCACTACAAATTGGCTCAAATGATGTTTGGTGAGTCTGGGAAATCAAAGCATTACATTCACATAGGAAGGTATTGTTCTAAGTTTGGTGTTGAGGAACAATGCAGGAACACTGTAACAGTTCACACCTTAGTTTTTCGCTTCTAAGAAGAACACTTGAAATCTGAGATACAAAAGGATCTGGGTGTCCTCATATATGATTCACAAAGGGTCTGTATTCAGGCTTAGCAAATAATTAGGAAAGCTAATAGTATATTATCGATTATTATAAGGAGGGAATTAAATATAACAGTAGGGTGGTTTGCTTCAGTTATACAGGGCATTGGTGAGACGAAATCTGCAGTACTTTTCATTCCTGACGAAGGGCTCCAGCCCGAAACGTCGATTCTCCTGCTCCTCGGATGCTGCCTGACCTGCTGTGCTTTTCCAGCACCCCTCTAATCTAGACTCTGATCTCCAGCATCTGAAGTCCTCCCTTTGCCTACTATGTACAGTATTAATCTCCTTATTTAAAAACGGATGCAAAGATTTGGAAACTGTTCAGAGACAGTTTACTAGACTAATATCTAGAGTGAAAGTGTTGTTTTATGGTGAAAGTCTGGGTAGATTAGGCCTCCCTCATGGTCAACAATGCCCTCCAGTGCATCTCCTCCACTTCCCGCACCTCCACTCTTGAACCCCACCCCTCCAAGCGCAACAAGGACAGTCCCCCCAGTCCTCAACTTGCACACCATCAAATCTAGATGCAACAAATCATCCTCCACCATTTCCGCCACCTAAAATCAGACCCCACTACCACAGGTATATTTCTCACCCTAACCCTATCAGCATTCTGCATGGACATTCCCTCTGTGACATCCTCGTTAGGACCACGCCCTCCACCAACCCACCATCCACTGCCGGAACCTTCCGTTGCCACTGCAAGAGGTGTAAAACTTGCGCCCACACCTCCCCCCCTCAACTCCATGCAAGGCCCCAAAAGATCCTCTACATCCAGCAGATATTTTCCTGCACATCCAAATACCTTATCTACTATGTCTGAGGAGATGAGGTGTTTGGATATTGTCTTCTCTACATTGCGGAGACAGGACGTCAACGCGCGGAACATTTCAAAGGATATCTCTGGGACACACGCACTAAACAACCCCACTGCCCTGTGGCTGACCAATTTAATGACCCCTCCCACTCTGCCAAGGATATGCCCAAGCCCTGGGTCTCCTCCACTGTCAAATCAAAGCCACCTGACGCCTGGTGGAAGAACGCCGCATCTTCTGCCTTGGAACCCTCCAACCACAAGGCATTAACATTGATTTCACCGGTTTCCACATCTCCCCTCCCGGCCACCTCATCCCAGGTCCAACCTTTCAACTTGACACCACCCTCTTGATCTGACCTACCTGTCCATCTTCCTTCCCACCTATCCATTCCACCCTCCCCACTGACCTATCACCATCACCCCTACCTGCATCCACCAATCGCCTTACTAGCTAACTTCCCCCCACCCCAACTCTCATATTTTTCTCTCAATCCCGCCCCACCATCTCCCCACCCCGCATATTCCTGATGAAGGGTTTATGCCCGAATCATTGATTCTCCTGCCCCCGGTTGCTGTCTGACCTGCTGTGCTTTTCCAGCAGCACACTTTTCGACATTTATTTCCACTGAAGTTCAGAAGAGTAAGAGGAGACTTGATTGAAACATATAGGATCCTAAGGGTTCTTGACATGGATGAGGAAAGGATATTTAGTAACAATCTAGAACAAGAGGCAACTGTTTAAAAAATAAATGGTCAGCCATTTAAGAGAGAGATGAAGAGATATCTTACTCACAGATGCATGCGAAACTTTGGATCTCTCGTTCTTCCTTGAAGATAGTGAAAGCAGAGTCTTTGCATATTTTTAAGGCAGAAGTAGATTGATTCTTGATAATCAAAGGAATCTCTTAATGTCAGAGACTATCCAGTATCTGTTAACAATCCCTAAGGTAAAAGGTTAGTTTAGTGGCCATTAGTATAGACCAAACCACACAAGATAATGGGATAATTTATCACTGCATATTATCCCAATGTAGATGGTAATTAAATTGCACAACCAGGATTATTATTTCTTGTAAGCTTTTATGGGATTCCTTTATTCAAGAGATGGAAAATGAAAAGTGGCATTGGAGCTGTTCACACACACTTAGTAAACTCAGAATAGCACTTCTGCAAGCTATTGATTTGTTGCAATCGCTTGGCACAGTCCATAAGTAAAAACAGAGGAAATCAACCCATGCAGTTTTGCAATTAATAAATTTGAATAAAATATGGAAATGTGAGAGAAGTCTGGCAGCATCTGTGGAGAGAGACACTAAGTTTATATTTTGTGTCCAAAAAGACTTTTCTTTAGAACTGAAAAGAGCTGGAAAATGATGGCTTTTATGCAGTTGACAAAGGTGGGGGGATGGGGGGGCCGGTTCTTGGTGGAGCTTGTGTGAGTCGAACAAGTGGTGGAGTGTCCCAATCAAAAGACAGAAGGAATGCTAATGGTTTTGCAGGAAGGTAAGAGACGATTAAGAATATTAATTAAAGGTATGAAAAGCAGAAGATGGGTCCAGACTGCCAAAAGCAAAGCCACAATCCATATACTAGGGCCAGGGTGGTTGTAATTAAAATGGAGGACAGAGGCCATGATCTGAAATCACAGAACTCAGCATTGAGTCCTAGAAGTTGTAAACTGCCTAAGCAAAACATGAGACATTGTTTCTTCAGCTTCCTTCAGTTGAGCTTGTTAGCATGTTATAGCAAATGTAGGATGGAGATGTTAACATGAGAACACAAATGCTTAGGGGCAAGGTCTGTCAATAGCATAAAAAAACATAGCTTTCGGGGATCCAAGATGGCGGCGACCCAGTAAGACTGAGTCTATAGTGCTCCTCCCAAGACTTGGGCACAGTGGGTCACCTACCCCCTACCAAGCTCACCAAATCATTTATAAATCATTTATAATAGTTTAGTAACTCAATTAGTTGTGTAACATTACATTTAAGCAACTTTATCCTAAGTTAAAATGACTAAAGGGAAAGGAGCCCGAGGCTCTCAGCAAGCAGGAACCCCTCCCCCACACTCTACAGCTGCAGCAGAGGCGTCCACAGCCGCCCCGGGAGACTTACCAACAGTAGCAAGTCTTGCAGAAATGCTTTCCAAGCTTGACTCGAAGATCGATGCCTTTATCGTCGAATCCAGAAATCGTTGGGAGTCGCTCTCGGCCGCGCTGCAGAAGCACGACCGTGAAATTGAAGAAATTCAACGCCGAGTCGGAGGGACGGAGCTAAAGGCCGCGACCTCGGAGACAACCGCTCAATCGGCCGTGGATCAAGTCCGGACTCTCGAGCAGCGAGTCCGGACCTTGGAAAATCATATTGACAACCTCGATAATCGAGGTCG
>NC_057710.1:128547325-128574633 GCF_004010195.1 Chiloscyllium plagiosum
GATGGGGTCCTGATGTCTTTTGGACAGCTGCGTCAGAAATTCGGATTACGCAATGGAGACCTCTTTCGATACTTCCAAATTCTAGATTTTATACAGAAGAAGACTACGTTATTAGATAGTTTTTATAAATCCGATAGAGAATGTAGTGTCTTACGACCAGTGGGGGTATCTTCCGTCAGTAATATTTATCATTTGCTACATGATGAAGTATCGGGAGATATGGATAATCTGCTTAAAACATGGGATCAGGATCTGGGACTAGAAATCTCCACAGAAACGTGGGATGATATCTGGGAAAATGCTAGAAGAATTACTATTTGTAACAGAACCCAGGCTATCCAGCTGAAGATACTTCATAGGGCCCATATAGCACCGGTTCGATTGGCAAAATTTAAGGCAGGAGCATCTCCAATGTGTCCTAAATGCAAAATAGAGGTGGGCACTCTTGTACATTGCTTATGTACCTGTCATAAGATCCGTGGATATTGGACTAAAGTAGCAAGTACCCTGATAGAAATTTTAGGAACGGAAATTAAAGTGGACTCTGTATCTCTCCTCTTGGGCTTTTCGAACTTTCCGTCCCTGGACATGTACGGGAAGATACTATTTTCTATTCTTTCTTTCTGTGCAAGGAAAAATATTTTGGTGAACTGGTGGCTGAGGGCCCCCCTGGACTTTCAAATTGGCACAGACTAATTATGGAATGTATTCCCCTTGACTTCCTTACAAATATGGTGCACCGAAAGACCGAATTATTTTATAAAATATGGCAGCCCTTTTTGAATTACATAAATACAGATATTTCGGCTATCCTAACAAGGGCTTTTATATAATTGAGACTACAGACCTGGCTGGTCCGCGGCCCCTCGGGGGAGGAATCCCGCACGAATACGGGTTTTATCATATCTGATGTTAACACATCCCGAGCATGTAAGAGACTTAAATATACACCCTGGTTAGTTGTAGGTTAGATTTGTAGATAGTTGAGTTTTGTTTGTTTGTTTTTTTTTCTTGTCGCTTTTTTTTTGTTGTTTTGTTTTTTTTGTCAAATTTTGGCTATTGTATATTTGAGCTAATTGTATATCAATGTTTATATCTGAGAGTTTTGTTTATTTTTGTAAACTCACCCTGGTTAGTTGTAGGTTAGATTTGTAGATAGTTGAGTTTTGTTTGTTTGTTTTTTTTTCTTGTCGCTTTTTTTTTGTTGTTTTGTTTTTTTTGTCAAATTTTGGCTATTGTATATTTGAGCTAATTGTATATCAATGTTTATATCTGAGAGTTTTGTTTATTTTTGTAAACTTGTAAAAATGTTAAATTTCTAATAAAAATATCTATAAAAAGAAACATAGCTTTCCATCCCTTTCAGTTCTGAAGAAGAGTCATGCCAGACTCCAAATAGTAACTCGAGTTGTTTCTCCTCAAATACTGAAAAACCCACGGAGTTTCTCCAGCATTTTCTGTTTGCATTTCAGATTTCCACAATCTGCAATATTTTGCATTTAATTAATAAACTGTCTTGAATTTCCAATTTCTAATGCACTGTTTTAACATTTTAAACAAATAAAATTGGAGGTAGAATTCTTAGAGATGTTTATCTATGGAACATGAGGCCAGCTAGCGTCACCAAAGAAAAACACAGGCTCTGAGTATATGGATATCTGATTTGTGGTGCTATGGCCAAATCAAACAGAATGCTGCAATCTTATGCTGCAAGTTGATTGTGTAGCACATATCTACACAGAGGAGATGGTGGTATATCGGTAATGTCATTAGACCAGTAATCCAGATGTCCAGGCTAATTCAACCAGGCACATGTGTTCAAATCAGTTAGTAAAATAAAAAAGGAATTGAAAACTGATCTCAGTAACAATTGTCATAAAAGCCCATCTGACTCATTAGGATATTTTAGGTAAGGAAATCTGTTGTCCTTACTTAGTTTATGACCCCATTCCCCAAAAAATTAGTTGGTACTTCATTGCCTTGTGAATTGGCCAAGGATACCGCTCAGTTCAAAGTCAGTGAGGGATAAGCAACAAATTCTGGCCTTGCCTGCAACTCCAATATCCCTGGAATGAATAAATAAAAGAAGCTTTGCTACAAGTCAAATAATATTGCAATCCACAGCGAAAGTTACAGCTCAGCTTACATCAGTTACAAAGGTCATTCAGAATCATTGGAAAGCATTAAGGCTACCTAGCTTTTTGTTAAAAAGTTGTCTCTCTATATTAAACCATTGTTATTTTATTCCAAAAGTGTAAGAAAAATAAAAGTACTTTCCGTGCTTCCACTCCAATTATTTAAATTGAAGTTTATTGTTTGGTTTATTATGACATTCATAATTTGTGATTTTTTTTTTCCAAGTCTTTCCATTAGATTGTTAAGGTCTCTTTCCTTCTGTGACATAATCAATAATACCATGTAATTCAAAATATAAGAACTATAAAGAGGTATGAAATGAGAAGAAGACTTAAACTTATAGCTTTTTTAAACATTGCAATGCGTTCTATGAATTAGCATTCTTGGTGTGAAGCCTCATTTGATGGGACAGTAGATTGGACAATCAAACACAGATGCCCAATTTGTAGACTCAAATTCCTGATTATTTAGTTCAATGACTGGAAAATTGGAAAGGCTGCAGTTCAGATGTACTGACCTTGGCAAGAGCTTGTCTCATACATCCTTCCAAGGATCCATGTTGGAAGCCCAAACTCATAACAGTTGTCTCCATGTAAATGTTGTTGTAAAACGAGCTCTAAAATGGGGTCTGTTCCATTTTGGAAAGGTTCTGTGAAGTTTCTGTCTAACTCCCATACATAAATGAGATATTTATACTGAGTGATAAGTGAAATAAAATTTTCTTAAATTATCTCTCTGTTTGTGAGTGATCATATAAAGTATTAAAATATTCAAAGTATTTGTGTATGATAGCTAACAGTGGAAGAAAGCAAGTCCAGGCTTCTGTGCCACTCCTTCTTTCTTACCCACTGCTAAACTCTCATACTTTCTTCACATTCTCTCTCTTCACGTGTTCTTTCTCACTTTAGTCTATCCTTACAGTCACACTGAGTTTACTCTCTGATATTCATTTTTCAATTCCTCAACACAGTACACTCCTTGCATGAGAGAACAAAAAGGATCGTTTGGCTGATAAGGGGCAAAAATTGAACCGCAGGTAGAACCAATGATTGGCAAACATTTGAATTATAAATAAACTACAGGCACTGCAAAAGTGGAAAACGAGCACATACTTAGGAGGTCAGTGCACAAATTCAACTTGATTCAGTCAACCAGCAGATGTTCTAACTAAAATGAAATGAAAAGTGAAAGAAATCCAGGAAATTTATTGTGGATGACAAGACAATATGAACAATTGCGATCAGAAACCCACATTTGCAAGGTTCAGTTTTCTATTCCATTTCAAACAACAGAAATTGGAAGTCTAAAACAAATTGTTGATGTTGTTACCAATTTTGACCTTAAGGCTGAATGACCAATCAAGCTGTCAAGATCATGGTGATCTATGCCTCAAATTCACTTTTCCTGCCTTTGCTCTTCCTTTCTTTCTTTAATCAACAAACACGTACTCCCATTCTGAAAATTCCAGCTGACAACAATCCTTTGGAAAGAAGAATTACAAATTTCTATTATACTTTGAAAACGTGTCTGCTGTTTGTGCTCCTAATGACCCAGTTATAATTTTAGGGAAAATTCTCTTGTTTTTGACTTCCCTGTCAGTGATGGAGATTTTTTAACACTGCTTTTCTGATCGATTTAATCTACAAAATAAATACAGGAAATGTTAGAAAAATGTAGCAGGCACAATCTGGAAAGAGAAAAGAAAATACTGAATGAAAGAACTTTTCTTTTCTCTTTATAAATGGCCCTTGACCCGATGTTCATTTTCAGCATTTTGCACTTTTGTTTGCTACTATTTTTCTCATATGTATGTTTTTGTTTCAAATCTCTGTGGGTTTCTTCGAAACATATCTCATTGTTGCTATAAGTGCCTCTGGAGGATTATTTTATATGAATATCTTTCATGATAGCAATCTAAAAATATGAAAAAATGTATTAATCTTGTATTAATCCAGTTATAAGAGAATTACAAACACTGCCAAAAGGAGATGTGTTGTCCAAGATGTCAATTAAAATAGTCCATCATTCTCACTGTTAATGACATTATGTCAATCTCTCATATACTACGCCTGTCTGGGATGCCATATTGAGTTATTTCAAGGCCTCACGCATCTGTTATTGTCTAAAACCTTACCAAATACAGACCTGTTTTAGTAACAGAAATATTTTAGAGATAGCAATGGGTTAAGCAAACTGAAAGAAAAGAGGGAAACATAGCTTCAGCGTTCTTTCAATACTATACCAGAAATCATAATATCTTATGTGTTACTAACCTCAGATGAACTTCCAAAGGATTTGTGTAACTTTTCAACTTTTCTGTTCTTGTTCGTCCTTGTATAGATGATAAAGCTTTCAACTTCACTTATTAACACAATTCAGCTTGTTTTGCCGATTTTCATATGTCTTTTGAGAGTTCCAATCCAATTGGTCTTCTTACCAGACCTGCCTGGGTTCTTCTCCTTATATTTTTTCACCTGGTAGTTATTAGGGACTGCTTGAAATATTTGAAATTTAAAACAAAATCTGTTTTCAAAGCAAGATGGAGTAGCCTTATTATTTGGCCTATATGGGCAATTTTTCAAAATTAATAATTATCAAGTATAAATAATATACCTTCAGTTGCCTCAACTAGCCTCCTCAATGCTACAGAACTTCTCCTCCAACTTAGAAGGTAAGTGTTTCATTAATTATTATTCCACAGGCTTGGCCAGCACATCATTTTTATTTAACTAAGAGGATAGACAGTCAGGTAGATGGTCACTGTATGATTTAATCCAAAAAAATGTTTTTCATCTCCTTCAGACCTTGATTCCTCTATCTACTGAGAAAGCCACCATGATATTCCAATGTAGTCCTTTGGTTAAAATACTAACACTGTGCGGTATATTGTCTGTAATATTAGCATTTTATAAGTAGCTTAATCTCAACAGTATAGATGCAGCACTATTGCATTAGTATATGACAGACCTAAGCCCATCCTTTTTATTTGAATTATTGCCATTTGAACTCGCGTGCATCACTGCTGCTCTCTGTAACAGGTCTTGCATTATAATCAGAATTGCAATGGAGCATGCAAATCATTTCAAGCAATCCTGTTTTATTTCAAATTGTAAATTTGTGATAAATATTAGATTACTTACAGCGGGGAAACATGCCCTTCGGCCCAACAAGTCCACACCGACCCTCCAAAGAGCAACCCACCCAGAACCATTCCATTACATTTACCCCTTCACCTAACACTACGGGCAATTTGGCATGGCCAATTCACCAGACCTGCACATCTTTGGACTGTGGGAGGAAACCAGAGGACCCAGTGGAAACCCACACAGACACAGGGAGAACGTGCAAACTCCACACAGACAGTTGCCCGAGCCGGGAATTGAACCCAGGTCTCTGGTGCTGTGAGGCAGCAGTGCTGTGTGCCACCGTGCCACCAATATCTTCTGAGAAGGCTAATCATAAATGCATTCTAAATATTTACAGTTGTCATGAGTTGAAAAGTGTATGAAGAATTATGGAATATTTTGTACAATTTTGGTCTCCTTCCAATCAGAAAGATGTTGTGAAACTTGAAAGGCTTCAGAAAAGATTTACAAGGATGTTGCCAGGGTTGGAGGATTTGAACTATAAGGAGAGGCTGAATAGGCTGGGACTGTTTTCCCGGGAGCGTCAGAGGCTGAGGGGTGACCTTATAGAGGTTTATAAAAATCATGAGGGGCATGAATAGGATAAGCAGACAGTCTTTTCTGTAGGGTGGGGTAGTCCAGAACTAGAGGGCATAAGTTTAGGGTGAGAGGGGAAAGGTATAAAAGGGACGTAAGGGGCAATATTTTCATACAGAGAGTGGTGCATGTATGGAATGAGCTGCCAGAGAAAGTGGTGGGGGCTGGTATAATTACAGCATTTAAAAGGCATCTGGATGGGTATATGAATAGGAAGGGTTTGGGAAGGATATGTGCCAAGTGCTGGCAAATGGGATAAGATTAGGTTGGGATATCTGGTCAGCATGGACGAGTTGGACCGAAGGGTCTGTTTCTGTGTTATACATCTCTATGATTCAATGACTCCTCCTTGTCCAACCAGACTCCATAAATGGACAACGAAAATATTTATCTTTTCAACTTTTATCAGGCAGGAGTCACTTTCATTACATGTTTGCATTCTGCTACAAGGATTTAAAACTTGTTGACATTAAAAATCTTAATTCATCAAGATCAATGCTGTATAAAATGATTGTATAGCATGATAGGCTCTGAAATATTTGGCTGTTTTCACCATCTGTGTGACTTTCTTCGTCACTGGTTTAAAGAAATGATATCTTGACTGAAAAGTGGTTTCTCTACTTGCTATTGTTTTGGAATATACATATAATTCAAGAAATAATAACCTGTATATTTTTAGAAGAGCAAAACTGCTCTCTAATGCCACTTTTCTATCATTGTAGCATTCTCACTGTACTAAAATAATGTAAAATATTTTAGATCAAAATTTATCTCAATACGGTTTATGGATTCAGGGTTATTCAACCTTTTACAATCATATTTTATTGTTGATTTTGGTCAGTTGAGTGGGTGGCAGTTGCAATGGGTTTCAAGCTATTGTGTCTTGAGTTTGTGAGCTCTATGAGATCTTAGCCCTGTTCTGCAAGTGGGATCTTCCTTATGGCAGCTGATCCATAGTAGGAATATCAGGTGGCAAGACCAATGAAACAATCCTAGACCCCCATGAAAGAAACCAGAAAGAGATTTAGGAGTCTGGGAAACCTGGGGAATTCTAAACTTCCTTTATGGGTCCTAGAGGAATTCTCAAGCTCCCTTTGATCCTCCAAAGAAAGACAAAAAAAAAACTAATTTTCATTCCTGTTCTGACTTTGATTTTGCTTTCTATTAGATCGTCTGGCAAGTCAGCTACAATGGTTTCCCTAAACAGCTCTCTGGTTAAATACCAGTTGGGCTCAATACGTATTTCAAATAACAGTATACATAGATAAAACTGGAATCTGCATAAAGAGCATTTTGGTCCCATGACTGTCACTAACTGCTATTGGGCAGCCATGGGTAACATCTGCACTTCAAAATGCATAAGGAAATGTAATTGAGTTCATGTTTTCGGGGTCTGATATGACTTTTCTTCAGAACTCAAAGTGTCAGCTCTGTTTCTCTCCCCACATATACTGCCAGACATCCAGCACCTTCTGTGTTTGTTTCAGACTTCCAACAGCTGCACAATTTTGCTTTTATTAATAGAAAAGTGGAAAGATTTATTTGTTGCATCAGAGCGTAGTTTTGTAACTTTTTAACTGCAATCATGCTTTAGTGAGTTTGGGCAATGAAAATATAATATGGAACAAAATCGATAAAATGGAACTAAAAGTAAAATGAAGGAACTCCTTCTCAGAGTCCAGGATGTTTGGGTGGTGAGTGTTTCCATCCTTCCACCAAGGAGGCAGCAGGAAACACATCCATGGGTGCCTTGCAGTTGTTTAACGTGCTGAGGAGCAGCCAATGGTTGGGCACGGGATTGCTGCTGCCTACCTGGGAGTAAGGTCCACCTCAGAGAGCTTCCAGCTAATCAAATTGGATCGCAGCTCTGGAACCACAGCAGTGCCAGAAGCAGCAATGGCTACTCCTGGGACAACAGCCAGCCTATAGAGTCCAAGTCTTGGAGCCAAGCACCAGGGGTCGTAAAGATAAGACCCAGAAAGTGAGCAGGGAGGGAATGTTGATGAGGGAGGCCTCGGGAGGGGTGGGTGGAGAGTGGGTTAAGGGAAGGGGGAACTTTGCACCATCGAGGGGAATGCCTTGTGTGGCGGTCATCCAATATTGAAGGGAGACCACGGATCTGAGACCTGAATGAGGTGACTTTCTCGGCTTTCTTCTAATTCTTAGTTTCCGATCTGTCTCAAAATGGAGTTGGGTGAGAATTAGAACTTATATAGACATCAATTGCCTAGTTAAAGACATCAGATGCGCCATTGACTGGTGCTTTGTCTGTTTCACTGTAAAGTTTGCAGACCGATCAGACTGGGGCGGAGCTCAGTCGGAAGACCATCCAGGCAATTTTACTGATCCTCCACTTCCTGAAAGTCAGCTGACAGAGAAGTGTAACATTCTACCCATAGAATTCCTTGCACACTTCTTATTGTTAACATGTATTGTCACTACTGCACAGTAAAGGACACCTTACATCAATACCTTAGACTACGGATCCAATTCAGGAGATCAAATTCAAATGCGTTATAATTTCCTAATCCACCAGTAGAAAAAAGGAATTATTTTTCAAATGCTCGATAATAATCATTAGTAGTTTGCTGATCTTACAATCATTTAACCTTGCCATGCCTATTTTTTTTGATGTGTTGCTGAAAGGGCTCATGCATATAAATTCTAGCTGCTTAGACATTTATGCAATTCTGAGAACCATGCCTCTTATAAATTTATCTATAGCCTTCTTGACAGTCAAGAATGGGCCTATGTTACCGATGCAGTGAATTTGTTCAAACAAAGAGTAGTCAAATAATCATTTTTGTGTTAAAAAGATATTTCTTTGGTTAAATGAGTTTTTCCATTAATAAGTTTTAAAATCATAGCTTAAAAATTGCCAATTATCATGTTAACATTCAAACATTTACCATGTCACATTTTACAAATTCCTATTTTGGAAATGGAACCAGTCTGTCTCAAGATTGGGATACAGACAAATTCTAACCTCACACCTTTGATGCATTGCCTGAGCTGAGATGTCACCTTTTTTCATAAAACCTTAAGTTACCTCAAGAATGTGACTTGAAAGCAATCCTGAGATTTACATATTAATGAACCAAATCCTGCAACTCATTCTAAAAGATGAAAGACTTAACAGCAATCTAGTTTTGTTCAATATATCATTTCAGTTGCATGGTACTTTGATGTTTTGCTATAAATTCTGTGTCTTACGATCCACAGCTACCTGATGAAGGAGATTCTAGGTAATCCAAAATGGTAAATGGGAAAAATTGCTGGCTGTAACAGCTGCTCCTTTTTTGAGGTATTTTTGGTGTTGGAGGTGATTTCCTCGAATTCCAAGAGTAGCAATTACTGTTTTATATGCTATTGCATTGTTTTGAAACATTGGAGAAAACAAAATCAAACTAACAGCACTTTTGAAAGGGAGAAGAACAGACAAAGGAACACATAGTAAGGTCAGTGCAGGAGAGAGAGAAATAAACCCACATTGCTAACTGACAGAGTCAGCAGTTACTGCCTTTGCTGTTGAATTCATGTATCGCTGAACATCTGTGTGCATCTGGGAAAATGAACAAACAGTGAAATTTACAACTGATCTTGGAGGAACCTGTCTGGGCAAGGTCACAGCACAGAAGCAGATAAGTAGATTTTAAGTGTGGCCTTAAAATAAGTCTGTAGTAGTGAGTAGAGTGGGTTCTTTCTTGATTATGTGTTTTATTGAGCTATATCTCTTGATTAAACTTAAAATATAAGACATAAATATTAATTTAACCTGGAGCAGCGTTTTGTAGAGGAATAAGACAGTGCTATTTTCTGGGTCTGTAGATTGAAAGAAGCAAAAATGGCCTTTAGTAGAGTGATATGCTCTTCTTGTCGGATGTGGGCGTTTAGGGAGAGTTTACATGTTACTGAGGATTATATCTGCAATAAATGCTATTCGTTGCGAATCCTATCAGATCGATTGGATCAGTTGGAGAGGCAGTTAGAGGCAATGAGGAATTTACAAGAACAAGGGGATGTGATGGACGGCAGTTACAGAAAGTGGGAAAGTCTGAGATGCAGTCACATAGATGGGTTCACTCCAGGAAATGTAAGAGAGGTAGGCAGTTAGTGCAGGAGTCTTCTGTGCCTATCCCCATTTAAAACAAGTATGCTGTTTTGGAGCATGGAGGGGGCGATGGATTCTCAGGGGAACGTAGCACAAACAGCCAGGTTTCTGGTATTGAGACTGGCTCTAATGTAATGAGAGGTACATCGGGTTCCAAGCGATCGATTGTGTTCGGATACTCTCTAGTCCGAGGTACAGGCAGATGTTTCTGTGGCCAGCAGATGTTTCTGTGTGCTGCTTCCCTAATGCCAGGATCAAGGATGTCTCAGAGGGAGCAAAATGTTCTCAAGGAGGAGAGGAGCCTGCAGGAGGTCATTGGAACCAACAACATAGGAAGAGAAAAGGTTGAGGTTCTGAAGGGAGATTCATGGTTCAGGGATGGACAGGACTGGCAGCTTAATGTTCCAGAATACAAATGATACAGGAAGGATAGAAAGGGAGGCAAGAGAGGAGAGAGAGTGGCATTTTTGATAAGGGATAGCATTACAGCTGTACTGAGGGAGAATATTCCTGGAAAAACATCCAGGGAAGTTATTGGGGTGGAACTGGGAAATAAGAAAGGGATGATCACCTTACTGGGTTTGTATTATAGACCCCCCTAATAGTCAGAGGGAAATTGAGAAACAAATTTGTGAGGAGATCTCAATTATGTGTAAGAATAATAGGATGGTTATGGTAGAGGATTTTAACTTTCCAAACATAGACTGGGGCTGTCATAGTCAACTAGGCAAAAGTGAGAACTGCTGATGCTGGAAACCAGGGTCTAGATTGGAGTGGTGCTGGAAAAGAGCAGCAGGTCAGGCAGCATCCAAGGAGCAGGAAAATCGACTTTTCGGGCAAAAGCCCTTCATCAGGAATGGAGTCAGGGAGCCTCCAGGGTGGAGAGATAAATGGGCGGGGAGGGGGGAGGGGTTTGGGCTGGGGGGAGGGAAAATGAGGAAACTGGTGAAGTCCACATTGATGCCCTAGGGTTGAAGTGTTCCGCGGTGGAAGTTGAGGCATTCTTCCTCCAGGTGTCGGGTGGTGAGGGAGTGGCAGTGGAGGAGGCCCAGGACCTGCATGTCCTCGGCAGAGTGGGAAGTGGAGTTGAAATGTTGGGCCACGGGGCGATGGGGTTGAATGGTGCAGGTGTCCTGGAGATGTTCCCTAAAGTGCTCTGCAAGGAGGCGTCCAGTCTCCCCAATGTAGAGGAGACTGCATTGGGAGCAACGATTACAATAAATTTCATTGGTAGATGTACAGGTAGATGCACCTACTAGAGAAGGTGCAAAATGACCTACTCTTCGGAAATAAGGCAGGGCAGGTGACTGAGGTGTAGGTGGGGGAGCACTTTGGGGCCAGCAACCATAATTCTATTAGTTTTAAAATAGTGATGGAAGAGGATAGACCAAATCTAAAAGTTGAAGTTCTAAATTGGAGGAAGGCCAATTTTGATGGTATTAGGCAAGAACTTTCAAACGCTGCTTGGGGGCAGATGTCTGCAGGTAAAGGGACGGCTGAAAAATGGGAAGCCTTCAGAAATGAGATAATGAGAATCTAGAGAAAGTATATCCCTGTTAGGCTAAAAGGAAAGGCTGGTAGATATAGGGAATGCTGGATGACTGAAGAAATTGAGAATTTGGTTAAGAAAAAGAAGGAAGCATATATCAGGTGTAGACAGGATAGATCGCGTGAATCCTTTGAAGAGTATAAAGGAAGTAGGAGTATACTTAAGAGGGAAATCAGGAGGGCAAAAGGGGGACATGAGATAGCTTTGGCAAATAGAATTAAGGAGAATCCAAAGGGTTGTTACAAATAGCATAAGGACAAAAGGGTAACTAGGGAGAGAATAGGGCCCCTCAAAGATCAGCAAGACAACCTTTGTGTGGAGCCGCAGGAGATGGGGGAGATACTACACAAGTATTTTCCATCAGTATTTACTATGGAAAAGGACATGGAATATATAGAATGCAAGCAAATAGATGGTGACATCTTGAAAAATGTCCATATTACAGAGGAGAAGTGCAGGATGTCTTGAAACGTACAAAAGTGGATAAATCCCCAAGACCAGATCAGGTGTACCATAGAACTCCTGGGAAGTTAGGGAAGTGATTGCTGGGACTCTTACTGAGATATTTGTATCATAGATAGTCATAGGTGAGGTGATGGAAGACTGGAGGTTGGTTAATGTGGTGCCACTGTTTAAGAAACCTGGTAAGGACAAGCCAGCGAATTATAGACCAGTGAGCCTGACGTCGGGGGTGGGCAAGTTGTTGGAGGGAATCCTGAGGGACAGGATGTACATGTATTTGGAAAGGCAAGGACTGATTAGGGATAGTCAACATGACTTTATGTGTGGGAAATCATGTCTCACAAACTTGATTAAGTTTTTAGAAGAAGTAACAAAGAGGATTGATAGGCAGAGTGGTAGATGTGATCTATATGGACTTCAGAAAGGCCATTCGACAAGGTTTCCCATGGGAGACTGGTTAACAAAGTTAGATCTCATCGAATACAGGTAGAACTCACCATTTGGATACAGAACTGGCTCAAGGTTTATAAAATCATGAGGGGCATGGATAGGATAAATAGACAAAGTCTTTTCCCTAGGGTAGGGGAGTCCAGAACTAGAGGGCATAGGTTTAGGGTGAGAGGGAAAGATGTAGAAGAGAACTAAGGGGCATCTTTTTCACTCAGAGCATGGTATGTGTATGGAATGAGCCACCAGAGGAAGTGGTGGAGGCTAGTACATGGCAACACTTAATAGGCATCTGGATGGGTATATGAATAGGAAGGGTAAGGAGGGATATGGGCTAGGTGCTGGCAGATGTGACTAGACTGGGTTGGGATATCTGGTCAGCATGGACGAGTTGGACCGAAAGGTCTGTTTCTGTGCTATACATCTCTATGATTCTATGGCTCTAAATAAACCTGTTGGATTATAACCTGGTATTGTGTGATTTTTAACTTTGTCCACCCTAGTTGAACACAGGCATCTCCACATCACTACTATATCCAAGTAACATTCCTTTATTTGCAATTTTAATGCAGGTATTAGATTTTAAGTGAATGTATCTATTAAATCATCATCAAAATGTGTTAGTCAAATTAAATATTCTCACACCAACATTACAAACAGAAACTTACCCCCTATCAAAATGTTAGGGTTGGAGTTGAGTACTGATAATCCCACAGCATTTATCCCTATTCACAAATGTTCGAAAACAGCTCTGCCATCTGAATTCCAGGTCCTGGATGACATCCAGGCTTGGATTTTACATACCAATGATGATATTTGTGCAGAATGAATAACACAGTGTACGTATTTTGAACTTCATTATAAGCTTGGTCAGAACATAATCTAAAGACCCCTAGCAAAATTGAAGTGTGGAAATCACGAGAAAGCTCCTGGAATAGGAGTGTGGTTGTTGGACGTCAATCATCTCTTTGGAAAGGCTGAGGGCGGACCTGATTGAAACTTACAGAATATCGAACAGCCTGGACAGAGTGGATGTTGGGGAGATGTTTCCTTTGGTAGGAGAGACGAGGACCCAAGGGCACAGCCTTAGAGTAAAGAAAAGACCTTTAGAATGGAGATAAAGAGAAACTTCTTCAACCAGAGGGTGGTGAACCTACAGAATTCATTGCTACAGAAGGCTGTGGAGGCCTATGGAGGTCATTGCTACAGAAAGCTGTGAAAGCCAGGTCATTGAGTATATTTCATAGATCATACATCATAGAATCTCTTCAGTGTTGAAACAGGCCCTTTAGCCCAACAAGTCCACACCGACCCTCTGAAGTGAACCCACCCAAACCCATTTGTGATATTTGTCACCCCATTGATCTCTCGGGTTGACTGGCTGATCTGGCTGGCTAGGCGTGTTGTCCCCCTTCTCGCACAGCTCCATGTGCATCTCTCCCGAAGCTCAGTGTTCAGTCACAGACGATGATTCCCTAGAAGAAGACCACTCCCCCAGTCTAAAGTATATGACATGCTACACTCCCCTGCTAGGACAAACCCCTATATTTAAAAGAGAGAGATAGATTCTTGATTGTCAAAGGGAACCAGGGTTATGGGGAGGAAGTGGGAGAATGGGGTTAAGAAACTTATCAGCCATGATTGAATGACTGAGCAGACTCAATGGGCCGAATGGCCTAATTTCTGCTCCTATGTCTTATAGTCTAAAGTTTTATGATCTCAGTCCCAGGAAGTACTCAGGGCAGTGCTGTGGGGCCAACCATCTTCAACTGTTCTTCAAAGATATTCCAACCGTCATAAGGTCAAAAATGGGTCTTACCTCCAGCACAGCTCTCCTCAGGGTGAAGTGTCATTCATCTGGCCCTGCATGTGGCTGAGGAGAGACAAACTCCTGGCAGTCTTGATGGTGGTGGTGGTGTTTCTGGTCCTTTTACTCCTCACCAAAGGTGAGACTGCATAAGATTTCTCTATGTTGTGGTGAGACCTGACAGTAGGAACATGCAGTTGACATTGATCAAAATGCTAGTTAAGGTGGATCGGCTTCCATGAAGTTGGCAGTTATATGTCAAAGCACTGAAAACACACTTTGAGAAGCGCAGTGATGCCTCATTCAGTCAAGCCTCCTGTTCAACCATTTCACTGATTAAACGCTTTCCAACTTGTTAAGTTCACAGCAGTAGCACCGCTGGCTGTGCACTCACCTGGTTAAGCTTGGTAAGCTTCTGTCAGCTCAGGGAATGTTTGCGCTTGCAGTTAAAGCAAGGGTGTTGGTTAAATTTCTTTCGACACTGTTTAAATCATTTACCGGCAAGAGGTTTCCCACTTTCATTTAAATCCACTCAGGTTAGGGTTCTCTTGTGATGCGGTGCTAGTGTCCCTAACCCTGGACTAGGATGCGTCTACTGTACAAAAAGGCATTTTGCCATTTCTGATTTGTTCATTGGATATGGACTCCACTAACTAGACTGGCCCATCTGTAATAGCCCTTGAGAAGGTAGCAGTGAGCGAACTTCTTGCACTACTGTCCTGTATTGTTGGGTCGATACACCCACAGTGCTGCTAGGAAAGAAAAATGACTTAGTGTCTAAACACAGTAAACAAAGTGAAAACTTTGAAAGACAGTTCAGTACTTAGCCCGCAAAGCAATTTGTAATGAAGAGGTCCAGGCTTCACCAATAAAGTTGGATCGTGACACCATGAGTATTTTTTTTTAACAATGAATCCCAATGCACGAAGTTTATGATGTGTGACATGATCGCTGCAGATTTAGCCTTCTCACTCTTATCCGTAGTTGACACAACTGCATACCTGTATTTACGAAGGTAAACTGCACCCCATTTTCATTGCAGTCAGCTACCGCTTTCTGAAATTTAAAGGTTCAGTATCATACACAGATACTTAGACAGCTGTCGTGAAACAAACATGAAGTCGGGGTGCTGGAAGGATAAGGGCCAAAATCTATTGGGGAGTAGAATATCAGGCAGGTGGGATAGGGTGCCTAGTGGTTAGGACATAAGGTGACAAGGCATGGTGCCAGTGGGTAGGATGCTAAGTAGATAGGAGGTCCCAACAGGGCTAGAGTATCTGTTGTGTAGGGTGCAAGGCGGCAATGGAGTTGGGTAAATGATGCAAGTAGGTTGTGGTGGAAGGTATTGATCCCACAGGGACTAGGGGAGTTGGGGGAGAAACATGCCAGGTCCCAGGAGGGTGAGAAAAGAGTCAGGAACAGTAGCAGGATAAAGAGCTGATTGATACCTGGGATGGGAAACCTGGACACTTGTGGATTGGATCCAGAGTAGGGGAGGGGTAACATGCATTCTCAATTAAAAGACACAAATTTCTCTATGCTCAGTAGACAAAACCAAGTTTGTACTCTGGTCCATGGAGCAGGCAAAACTATTTTAACAGTTATTACAGCAATGATGGACACAACATTAAGATCATATTATTCGGTCATTGTTAAATCTTTGCACTGAGAAGTCCAATCTGCTTTCCCCGAAACATCACCAAACACTGAAAAGTCTCCAGTTTCTGGAATTTCAGGAGAAAAGAAAATCTATTTTTTGATGTGCCAGGATTTTTTTCCATAACAGTGTCCTGCTGAAAATTCCAGGGGTGCTTTTTAGCCTCTGTAGTAGTTTCATGCTAGCTTTATGAAAGCACAGAACATGAAAAATCTGAGATTAAAAAGTGAATGTGTCAATGTTCCTTTTTAGGTTTTGATACCATCAATGATTCCCACACTGACACTAGGATATATCAACTCATCTGGGTTGAAAATGGCTCATTATCAAAGTACTAAACTAGAACTGCTTAATAACCAAGGGGGTGGTTCGAGACTTGAAAGAAATAGGGATGTTGATGAATGACTGTGAGTGCTGTGATATATTTTCCTTTTTTTATACATTTAATACCATATGTCCACTGTGAAGAAGACCAGAAATGAAGTAAGATAGTTATGGTGTTCTCTGTTCTGTTAATGTCATTGGCAAGTCACATCCACTTTCTGTTAAGTTTGTCCATGCAGCAGGATGGATTCAAAGAGCTGTTTTGCAGGATATATACATTTACATTCCTCTTGTCATGGCTTCTGTTCCAGTCATGAAGATCATCTGCAGAATATGGCAGTACTAATGTTTGGAATTAGCTTGGAGAAGAGTTTGGCACCTGTGAATCTGGGTTTCAATAGCTCTAATTTTGGAATTTGCTGTGTATGTTTCTTTGGAGAAAGCTTTAGACAGTCCAGGTCCAAAGATATCCTGATTGTACCATATTCCTTCATAGAACACATAACTGAATTGCACCAGTATGTGTAGATGTACACAATCAATTATGCCATTACATCGTATATTGTCCAGTTCACTGTTAAGCTTCTCTTTAATGTTAGTGCTACATTTTCAGGGGTGTCAATTAATGCAATTGCACCTGCTCTGAGATTCAATACAACATCCCCTTTGAGGTTTCCTACGGTGATGAATCTGGCTGGGTGCAATTGCAAGTCCTGGTCTGATTCAATGTGAGTATTCTTGGATCCTTAGGCCTTAAGACCATACAACACAGGAGCAGAAATTAGGTCATTTAGCCCATCAAGTCTGCTCTGCCATTCAATCTTGGCTGATAAGTTTCTCAACCCCATTCTCCAACATTCTCCCAGTAACCCGTGATCCTCTGATACTCAAGAACCAATTCAGTCTTAAATATACTCAATGACCTGGCCTCCACAGTCTTCTGTGGCAATGAATTCCATAGATTCACCACTCTCTGGCTGAAGATATTTCTCCTTATCTCCTTTCTAAAAAATCTTCCCTTTACTCTAAGGCTGTGCCCTCGGGTCCTAGTCTCTCCTACCAATGGAAACATCTTCCCAACATCTATACTGTCTAGGTATTTCTAACATTCTGTAAATTTCAATTAGACCCAGAATGCTCAAATGTTCCTCATATGCTGTAATTGGCCTCGCTGGTGAGCTTGTGAATCATCTCAATACTGAGATCCATGCATGTCAGTAAACTTAATATGTGCTCCAATTTTATCCACCAAATGGAGTAAGACGTTTCTATTGATACTAGACTTCCATGCAGTCTTACCATAACTACATTCCATTGTGAACTTACCAAGGTAAGGAATGGGCATCCAATTTTCATAGAATAGAATAGCATCCCTGCAGCGAGGAAGCAGGCTATTCGACCCATTGAGTCCACACTGACCCTCTGAAGAGCATCCAAAACAGACCCTCCCCCTGCCCTATTCCTGTAACTCAGCATTTCCCATGGCTAATCCACCTAACCTACACAGCCATTATGGAGCAGTTTAGCATGATCAATCCACTGGCTTGCACGTTTTTGGACTGTGGCAGCAAACTAGAGTAGCTGCACAGGAAACCCTCACAGACACAAGGTGAATGTGCAAACTCCATACAGAGGGTCACCTGAGCGTGGAATCAAACCCAGGGCTCCAGTGTTGTGAGGCAGCAGTGCTAACCACTGGGCCACTACGCCACCCAGATTTTATGAGGCTAATTTTAACTGGAGATAGTTAGATCATTGCCTTCCATGATTCAGATACATGTCCTTAAGGATTCTGATTGGTAGAATGCTGGCATTAGCTCCCATATTTAATTTTGCCTTGAGTGTGGGTTTGTTCATTTATATCTTAATAGTGACCAAAGCTTCTAACTAACCTCATTCACACAATGTGCCACATTCATACTCATACTGTGGAGACCTTGTTCACCTTCTGGTTGAAGATTCTTCCACTTTGACTCTACACCCCGATCAGTTTGCTGCTAATCCCATCTACATGCCTGTAATCATGAAGTTCTCTGGAGCACTTCTTGTTTTACTGGTGTCCTAAACCTGAAATTAAAACCTAATCCTGAAAACCCACAGCAGACCCTTGACTGACTTCCAAATTAATAAATTTCCTACTTCCAATACAATGATTGTTCCCACGGCCTCTTCTCGGCTGCAGGTCTTTAGATCAGAACTTTATGTCCTGTAGCAGACATCTAATTCCCAATCTCATTCCTTAACAGGTCTCTAGCTGCCCCAGATTTTACTGTTGAGCCAATCCTGGTGCTTTTGCTTGGCAGAAGGCGTGTTCTACTATATGTCAGCAGAGATATCACCACGTCCGAAAATACAAGCTGTGGTCAAATGAAGACACTGTCACACTTTCATGATGATTCTGAAGTTTTATTGTTACTGGGAAACTTAAATAATTTAGTTGGCATTCATAAAAACAAAAAGTCAATAATTTTCTGTTTAATGCACCTTTTACACAATGATTGAATTACCATTGGTGATTATGTGCTCTGTTGGGAGTTTCACTTATGACAGCCAACACATTATTAATGTTTCATAGTAACCTTTGCTCTGATTAATATTTATCAATGGTAATGTAAACTCTAGTGCTTAATTGCTAGCTTATATCTAAATTATATCTGAACTAGGGACAACCTTCGTGGGCTAAGTATCTGTTTCCTTGTTGCTCAAAGTCTTTACATTTGTATCCCTTCTGTGATGAATTACAACTTGAGTGAATTTTGCTACAGCAACAGCTGTAAAATAACATGTCAGAAGTTTTAACTTCTCAACTGGATTTTACACCAAAAGGAGTCTGCTGTGTTCGGCATTTGCAAATATTTTCTCAAACATTCCAAGGGATAACTTATACGTTATGGAACTCACGACACAATGGTAGCTGGCTGGCGTGCTGGATGGTGGCCCCTCAGAAAACTGGATACTTTACTCTCAGCTGACAATGTCCAGACTGAAGACAGGCCAGGAGGAAAAGGAAGAATAGATTCTCTGTGTCACAGTTAATAAGGATGTCATTTGGTACTTTGGTAGGGACCATTTCAGTACTGTGACAGGTCTGAAAGCTAAATTGGATCACATAGAATCAGGCAGGGAAGAAGTAGTGGCTGAAGCCCAGAACTGAAAATCTCTCCCCCCATCTCTATCTTCACTTAATATCGGCAGTTCAGGAACAAGAGTGAGGAGGGAAACTGTTGTTTCAATGTTACTGGGACCAATCTGGAAATATTCCAGAATCTCTGCAACTTTAAGTGAAGTGGTCATGTTCTAGGAACTTCTCAAAATCATATTTACCGATTAGAAACATGACTATGGTTTGGAAGTGACAAGAGTCTAAAATATGCATAAAAAGTGATACTATTTCCTTTGCAGTTCAACATGACATGCAATAGGCAAATGTATATTTATGTTTACTAAAGTGAGTTATGATATTACTATGACTGGAACAAAAAAGTGACCAGGAAATAATATGGTTCCTAGTTTGATCCTTTTGAAAATTAGGAAGCTGTCAAGTGAAGGAACGACACTGTAAAAGTGGAAAAATGAATTAGAATAGATAATCCATTCAGCATTATATAATATTGAGAAAACCATTAGCTATTCAGTTGAACCTTTTCCATGGCCTTCATTCACTTGTTAAAGAAGATTGCAGCAATCTTTTTGTCTGTTTCAAAGCTATCACAGTGGTCTGGACTTTTAATTATTTAAAGAACAGCTCAGCCATTCATTTAACTGTCTTCGAATGTATGAATAGATCATTGATTGTAGGATTTGTTTACACAACTGTCGGGGATTGTTAGCATTTATTTTGACAGATTTATGAGCCTGGAAGAAGATAATGTTTTTGGTCCCTACTTAAGTGACATTTGCTCCCCTCTCTGCTGTTCCCTTATCTGTTGCTCTCCACTGTCTGTTGCTCCCATCCCTCTGTGACACCATCACTCTGCCACACCATCCTTCTGCTACTCCATCTCTCTGCCACACCATCCTTCTGCTACCCCATCTCTCTGCCACACCATCCCTCTGCTACACCATCTCTCTGCCACACCATCCCTCTCCTACACCATCTTTCTGCGACACCATCCCTCTGCTACCCCATCTCTCTGCCACACCATCCCTCTGCTACACCATCTCTCTGCTACACCATCCCTCCGCTACACCATCCCTCTGCTACAACATCTCTCCGCTACACCATCTCTCTGCTACACCAACCCTCCGCTACATCATCCCTCTGCTACACTATCCCTCTGCTACACCATCCCTCCGCTACATCATCTCTCTGCGATACCATCCCTCCACTACACCATCCCTCCGCTACACTATCCCTCTGCTACACCATCTCTCTGCTACACCAACCCTCCGCTACATCATCCCTCTGCTACACTATCCCTCTGCTACACCATCCCTCCGCTACATCATCTCTCTGCGATACCATCCCTCCACTACACCATCCCTCCGCTACACTATCCCTCTGCTACACCATCTCTCTGCTACACCAACCCTCCGCTACATCATCCCTCTGCTACACTATCCCTCTGCTACACCATCCCTCCGCTACATCATCTCTCTGCGATACCATCCCTCCACTACACCATCCCTCCGCTACACTATCCCTCTGCTACACCATCTCTCTGCTACACCAACCCTCCGCTACATCATCCCTCTGCTACACTATCCCTCTGCTACTGCTACATCATCCCTCCGTACACCATCCTTCCGCTACACCACCTCTCTCCTACACCATCTCTCTGCTACACCATCCCTCCGTACACCATCTCTCTGCTACACCATCTCTCTGCTACACCATCTCTCTGCTACACCATCTCTCTGCTACTCCTCTGTATCCATCTCTGCTTCTCCACTTGTTGCCGCTCTCTTCTCTGTTAATCCCCTCATTTAGCTGCATCCCTGTTTGTTGCTCTCTTTTCTACTGCTGTCCTTCCCTCTCCAAACAGCTGTCAGTCTGTTAATAGAAACCTGTAATTACTGTAATCTTTCAGCACTTATTGATGGAACATAAGGGTCTCTGGCATGTCACCTTCTTGAAAACCTTTAGTCCTATGGTGGGAAGGACATCTACGATGCTGTTAATGAGAGAGTTCCAGGATTAACTCAGTGACACCTAGGATGTATTTCCAAGTACAGATCACGTATTTGCTGAAGAATACAACACTGGTGGTGCTGTTGACTGTTAGGGGGGAATTACTGATAGGAATGACAGTCCCGTGCTTGCCTCCCCTACCCCATACCTCAGAGGCTTCAGTCCCAGATGCTGACCAGTGGCTCAGGAGGACCTCCCTGACCATGTCCTCTCCATGGATATGTCTCCTTCCTTACCCGCCATGTTCCATACTCATCTCCTAGTCAGCAACCCAAGCATTGCAGCACCTCCCTGGCTAATGGCCTGAGCACAGCAGATCCCCCGGAGGTTCGGGCCTCAGTTATTGGACCCAATGTATTCCCCATTGTACTAGGTTTTACTCTAGCATTTGGAGGGTTCCCCCCCCCCCCATTCTCAGTGACTTTGATTTTACCATGGCCATTTGATGGCTCACTCTACTAGATATTACCCTTTTTTCAAGGGAAGTCACTTTTATATCATCTGTGAACATCGGCTCTTGCTTGTTTTTAGATTAAGGCTGTATTGAGAGGTAGAGCTGAATGGTCACGAGGAAGATGGTTGCAATCCTCCACATCTATGGTGCAACATAAGATAACTTAGGCATCACCCATTTTGACCTGATTCAGAAAATGTTTAAAGTATGGAAAGAAAACTTTCAGCAAAAATGCTGTGAACAGATGCTTCCCCATTAACTAGTGAGAGACTAACAGCTGGTACTGAGTGTTTATTGGAATATTCCTAAGTGTTTGATCCTACACCATCAATAAACACAGTTCCTAGATATTGGCTGCCCTTGTCCATTTATATTGTAGTGGTCATGTGTTTGGGTGAGGGGAATGTGTCAAAGAAATCTTATAGGTGTACAAAATGCCGGTACCATGGCCTGGTTGATTTGGTTACAGCAGCCAGTCTCAGGAAAACGTTTGGGTGTGGCATTACATTTAAACAATGTTAGGAAGGCCACTCCAGTTAAGCAAGTAACTCATGTTAATAAGTAATTTACCTCTCTTGAGGCTTACATTCAATCAGCCCAATGTGCTCAATTTAATGATAGATGTCAGTGGGTTGGATATGACTTCTAATTTGTCAAATGTTTGTGAGTTTTATTCCTCTAATCTTTCCCCTATTTTGAAACCACCTTCCCCTTCCTAATATTGAAGAGCAGAACATGGTTGTGGGGATGAAAGTTATTATTCTGTTCTCATGCCCCAAGGTTGCAAACATCATTGTCTTTCTGCTTCTACATGTAATCATGAACAATACATACTCTTCAGAATATCACAAAAATTGGAGCTAACTTTCCATTCCATATACTATTGTGTACATATTTAATAGTTAACAGTAGGGTCTAACTTGTAATTCAATCTTGCGTCTGTGTTTTCATCAGTCAATGGTAGATTTGTTCATATGATTTATAATGTCATTAGACCCAGTTGATTGAATTACATTCTTGTAATTGATTACCAACGATTAATCTTTTTCTTCACAATGTGTATTGCAAAATTTATTACTCGTGCACAATATTGTCCAATAAATCAATTGAAATTTCAAGATGTCAGGTTTTGGTGAGCAGTAATATCTTAAAGTGGAATAAAATCTTGGAGGATTCTTTTGTACAAAGTTGAGACCAGCAATAAACATGAATAAAATATGCAGTTTAACATTTAGAAAAGAAATATTCCTTTAACTTCATTGAGATAAGTGTTTTGGTCCCAATCCAACATTTCCTGAAGATGGGGACAATTGCTACAGGAAGGTACACAGCATAATCAGTACCTAGAATCATTTTCCAGGCTGGAACAGCTTCCAAGCTGATTGAAAGCCCCAGCTGAATTTCTAAAGTGCAACAATTCTCTTTATCACCGATGACACTGGGCTCATCCTGGTTATACCATTTAATGGGGTACACTTTTTTTTTCGGAACACTATGTTTCCAGTGCCAAACCTCCACAAATAAATCAGCAAATTTCAAGTGTAGGTTCCACCTGACGTAGGTAAATTTTCTCTGATTCTTTATGCTGGTTTTAAAAACATTAGCTAGAAGCTATCCAATTCACAAATCTGATTGGATTAATGAACATGGTGAGATTCTGCCTGCTGCTCTAATTTGTTACCTGTTCAGGAGGTTCTTAAAATTCACCTTTTTTTAAGAAGTAAGGTCAGTTACAAGCACGTTTTAAGGAGAGTTATAAATTTTTAAAGATATTTAATTGACTAAGAATCTGACTAGTATGCCCTAACGAACCTAGTAAATGATTCAGTGTAGTTTTGTAAAGACATTTTCAATTATTTAGTCAGGTTATCAATAATTAAAAATAGGCTGAATTAAATTGCTTGTTTCTTGTGATAAACACATTTATGGTTGTATTAATAAAACTCCACCATGTCACAATTCTTTCAAATGTCATGGACTAACGTTTAGCACAACAAAATAAAAACACAAGTTTGAATTGGGGAGTTTTGTAGACGGTTTGCTCCATGAGCTCCCATGAGTCCCCTTGTACAATTTTACTCTGCTCCTTCATTACCCAGGCACCACCATTCCATAGTGCCATTTCCACACTAGCTTACCTTCGCTAGTAGTATAAGTGCGCCTTGCTGCTAGGGCATTCTGAATTTCCCACTGCCAGAGCCAGATTTAAAACCCAGCTGTGCATCAGTTCAAGCATTGCAGCTTTTCACTGATCTTCCAGTGCAGGAAGAGCTGCCTCAGAGATGGCTGATTGTGGCTACTTGGCACTCTTATTTTCAACTAGGAGAAAGTGAGGACTGCATACGCTGGAGATTGAGAGTGTGGTGCTGGAAAAGCACAACAGATCAGGCAGCATCCAAGGAGCAGGAGACTCGATGTTTCAGGCATAAGCCCTTTGTCAGGAATTGGAATCATTCCTGATGAAGGGCTTGTGCCCAAAACATTGATTCTTCTGCACCTCGGATGCTGCCTGATCTGCTGTGCTTTTCCAGCACCACACTCTCGACCCTTATTTTTAGGCAGGGACCTTAATGTCCTGTTGGTCTAGGTGGTGGTCAAAAGGGGCATCATCTTTCCCTAGGGCTGTCTGAGGAGACCATGGCATCAGACTGAGGCAAGGTAAAAACAATGACTGCAGATGCTGGAAACCAGATTCTGGATTAGTGGTGCTAAGAGCACAGCAGATTTCGAAACTCCTTGGATGCTGCCTGAACTGCTGTGCTCTTCCAGCACCACTAATCCAGAATCAGACCGAGACAGCCTGGTCTGAAGCTGCCTCTCCAGTCAGTGAAGTGTCTGTGCTCTGCAGCAACACACAGAAGTGCAGGAAGAAGGTTAATGACCTTTGCGCTCCACAGATGTAGGTGCTGCCATGTACTTTCCAATTCTCATACTCACTCTGAGTCTGCTACAGCACCCACCTCTCACCAAGGCTTAAGCTCTACCACTTTCACTATTGCGTGCAACTTCTAACTCACTCCTCTCACTCCCCAGCCTCCCAGACTATTGATCCTGCATGCCGTCTGTGCTGCCTACTCTCTCACTTGGAACATCTCACTGTGGTTCCCCCCAGGTTCTCTGTGCAACAACTTTCACCTCATTCAGTTTCTCCCTTTGTAACAATCCAGGAATCGAACTACTCACAATATGGCAGAGAGGCGCTGGGATGGCCAGCATTCATCTTTTCACCCCATAGCAGAAGGGAATCCTTGAGCTCAAAGAAAAGGATAGTGATAGTGTATTTGAATATTGTGTATTTCTAAGTGAGATGTGGGAATGGGACATTTCAAAGGACTAGGGCAGGAGATACATGGGAACATAATACCTATAAGTTCCCCTCCATGCCACTCACCATCCTGACTTGGAAATATATCAATGTCCTTTCACTGTCTCTAGGTCAATATCCTGAAATTCCCCTTCTAATGGCATTATGGGTCAACCCACAGCGGATGGATGCAGCGGTTCAAGAAGGCAGCTCACCACTACCTTCTCAAGGGCATCTAGGGACGGGCAATAAATGCTGGCCCAGCAACTGATGCCCATATCACATGAGTGAATAAAACCAACTGGGTAAATGGAGATCAGTAACAATTAAATCCAGGCTAGTTATGCTTTCACTCATCTGGGGTTGCTGACGCTTCCATGTCCTGGCAACTGGGTCAACTGCAGTGCTGCTCCCCCATTTTCTGCACTGACAATATATTCTTAGCAAGCCCAAGTGTCTACCCTATTGTGCAACTCATGTCCTCCCTTGAGTTCTGCAGGTACCAGAAGCATTTGCACAGTTGAAGGGACCAACCCCTCTCACCAACGTCACCTCCTCCACCTCTGGGGAGACCCCTCACAGAAACCATGGAAAATATTTCTTCCTGCACCCTCCAACAGCATATATACTGTCTACTATCTAGGCAAGACTCGAAGGCACATCAGCAAAGGGCCTCATGGTGTTGGCAACATCAAAAGGAGCAAGCTGACAGAGGAGCAGCAGTCAGGTTTGTCAGAGACACTCGAGAAATTGAATTGAAGGTTGGAGAAATCCGTTTACGTTGTTTACACCATGATGGGCATGGCATGCATGACACATCCATGGACAAATTGTCTACTGCTATGGAGAACCAGGTTTGACTGGGTCTGCATACAGACCTATACTACATTGCAATCACACCAACAGCAGGGCAACAGGGAGATAAG
The DNA here is from genome assembly GCF_004010195.1 of Chiloscyllium plagiosum. NCBI lineage: Eukaryota > Metazoa > Chordata > Chondrichthyes > Orectolobiformes > Hemiscylliidae > Chiloscyllium > Chiloscyllium plagiosum. The sequence goes on from NC_057710.1 coordinate 128,573,356, forward strand.
GGACCTTAACCTCATTCCAGGTGCCCTTTCTTCACAAAGAAACAGAGCAGTGCCAGTGGGCACCCAATTAGAGACGGAATCACACACAGGATGCTCAGAGATCTTCTCTCAGGACACTTCAAAGGTATTAGGTCCCTGTATCTCCACACTGATGGGACATAACCCTGTGGAATCTCAAGCCAAAGAAGGTATGTCTGAGTCTAGCCAGGGCACTTTCAGCATGTCTGGGCCGTCAAGCCACAAACACCTCCAGGGTCACCCACCCAAAACTCCAAGGCCGAAGAGGACCATCTCCCAAGCCTCCAACAGCAGACTCCAGGATGGCACCTGGGTATGGCTGTGAGGGATAGGAGAACGAAAACCTTCTGGGGGCACTGCTGTGGTAGAGATGAAACTCGATCAAGAATAGACCAACATACAATGTAGGTATATCCACTTTCTTTCATCAGTGATGTGAATAACTATTGTTGTAGCTGCAACTACAGGGATGAGGTTAACGAAGCTAGTCACCATGCACATCACACAATGTTCTAACCCTGTTTGTGTGATAGCTATACTTCATGTAAGGTTGATACTGTGTCATGATTGACTGATGAAGCATCAGATTCCATCTGTTTATACCTTAACACGAATTAACCAATAGAAAAATCGAAGAACCAATAAACCAATAAACTCTATGTGCACTCGGGATTAAATAGGGTTGTTGACATCTGTGCCATCAAAACATTTATAGGCAATGAATGATGACTTGACCCAACTCAGTTCCACAGAAAGTGGTTGCTATACAGGTGCTGTCAGGGCCACTGTACTGGATGCTGCAGTGCTGTAGGATGGTGCAGGATTCCTCTACTGGACATCTTTCTTCTCAGTACAGTGCTGCAGCTTGAAACTCAGTCCTTCGAAAAGAATAAAACTCCCGGAAGCGACGGCTTACCGGTCGAGCTCTATTCCGCTCTGTGGGACTTGATTGGCCAGATCTGCTGGAGGTGTATGTCAGTATGCTTCGGGCAGGTACCATGAGCGAATCCATGAGGAAAGGCATCATCACCCTCATCTACAAGCGGAAGGGGGAGAGGGAGGAACTCAAAAATTGGAGACCAATCTCACTGTTGAATGCGGATTACAAAATTCTGTCAAAGGTAATCGCCAACCGGGTCAGGCTGCTCTGGGGTCGGTGATTCACTTTGACCAAATCTGTGCTGTACCGGGCAGGAAGATCGCTGAGAGTCTCGCACTCAGGGATACGATCGCCTACATGCAGGACAGAGGGTTGGACAC
>NC_057710.1:128575447-128589745 GCF_004010195.1 Chiloscyllium plagiosum
AGGAAGTGGTCAGCACGTGGTGTCCTTGAGACCCTTTGGGAAAAGGAGAGGGCGGATCCTATCGAGCGGTTCCCTGAGCAGACTGTCAAAGCCATTTGGCAGAATGCCTCATCGCCAGAACTTTCCAACAAGCACCAAGACATGGCTTGGCTGGTGGTGAGAAGGGCTCTGCCTGTGAGATCATTTATGCACGCCCGGACTCTCAGCCGCACGCATGCTGCCCCCGAAGCGGCTGCGGGGAGGACGAGACTGTCACACACCTCCTTCTGGAATGTGCCTATGCAGAGGAAGTCTGGAGAGGAATGTAGTGGTGTTTGTCGAGGTTCGTCCCGAGCAGCGCCGTGACGCGGGAATCCGTGCTCTACGACCTGTTCACCGGGACGCATACCGAGACGAACGTCAACTGTGCCTGGAGGATCATCAACTTGGCGAAGGACGCTCTCTGGGCGGTCCGAAACCTGCTGATCTTCCAGCTGAAGGAGTTGACCCCGACTGAGTGTTGCAGACTGGCACATTCCAAGGTCCAGGACTATGTGTTGTGGGACGCGCTGAAGCTTGGGGCAGCTGCCGCCCAGGCGCTGTGGGGAAAGACCACTGTGTAAAGTCTGCCTGCCTAACGAAGAACAGGGGGCCCATGCAGTCATGAAATAAAAAAAAAAGTGGACATGTACTGCCTGCAGGATTTCCCAGGGGCAGGCTATTTCGATGTGACCTTCAGGAGCGTGAAGAATTGCGTGCAGCTCCTGACGGTCTCCAAGGAGAAGGAAGGGGAACCTCTGTTCTCCATCTTGTCAGCGGTCCCGTTGTGTGTGCTTCCTGCGCAAAGGAGTCGGGTTGTAACAATCCAGATGTACAACCCCCACGTCCCAGCAGTGGATGTCCTGACCTTCCTGAGAAGATGTATCCAGGTTGAGGGAGAGAGTACCGATGTGGTCGATCCTTTCGGGATCTGGACCAGCAAACGACAGGTCAGGGTAATCCTGAGGGTCGATGCCAGTGGGAACATCCTCCACCCACCCTCCAGCTTTGCCATCGGAGGAAGCAGAGATTACCTGACATACGCAGGCCAGCCGAAAGTGTGCCGAACCTGCGGGAGGTCAGGCCACATGGCGGCGGATTGCAAGGTGACCGTCTGCCGAAATTGCAAGCAGGAAGGCCACCCGACCAAGGAGTGGAAGGAGGCCAAGAACTGTAATCTGTGCGGAGAGGCAGGCCACATGTACAAGGCCTGCGCACAGATGGCCGGAGGTGGCAACACGAGCCGTGGACCGCCTTTGACCAGCAAGGTACCACAAAATAGCACGGGAACGGTGTCTGGAGGCACCCAGAAGGAAGGGCAGGCTGTAGCGGAGCAGACGGCAGACAGCGGGGAGGTGCAGCAGCCGATCCAAGCTCCTTCAGGACAGACGGAGGAAATGGAAGGCGAGGGAACAAAGGAGGCAGAGGATTGGATTCCTGTCAAAAGCAGGAAGAGGAAACCTCCCAAAGCCACCCAGCGAAGGGGGAAGCGACACCTACACGGCGAGGATACAGGCAGCTCTTCCGACGGTGAGGACGGGCGCAAGGAGGGTTGTCACCAGAGGAAGAGACAGAGCGCCGTGGGGAAAAAGGAGGGCAGCACCGCCCAAGCAGGAAAAGACGATCCCTCTGAGGGGATGGGTAAAGGCCTCCCCCGACCTGGTGAGAACCAAGAGGTACCCACCGGCCCACAGCTCCAGAAAACTGGGAGCAGCGGTCCTGTGACAGCCCGGCTGTCAGATGGAGAACTGGACTGTGTGGACCCTGGGCCCGACCCGAAGACACCAGAGCGGGGAAATGGCTCCAGCCTGGACGGGACAGCTACCTCAGCCCTGGGAGGGTCCAGCAGTTTGCCGTCACCACGGGGATGCACACAGCTACCCCAGAGGAGCAAGACCAGCAGCAAATGGACAGTGTCAACCTTGTAAACTGTTAAAATGGGGTTAAAAATTGCCAACATCAATGTGCGTAGCATCAAATCGGCTACGCGATGTGTTTCTACGATGGCCTTCCTGGCCAACGTTAAAGCCGATGTCCTGTTTCTGCAGGAGTGTGGGATACCGCACCTCAGCAGCTACAGGAGATGGTCGAGCTTGTGGGCCCATGGGCCGTCAGTTTGGTCGGGGGGCAACGATAGCCGCGCCTCCGGTCAGCGTATCTTGTTGAGAGGAGGCAACTTCACCATCTCCGAGGTTAAGGAGGCGGTGGGCGGGCGCCTCCTCGTCACCGACGTCATGTACAGGAATGCTCCCCTGAGACTGATTAATGTGTACGCCCCAGTGGGTAAGAGTGAACGGTTGGCCGTCCTGCGGCAGCTTCCACTGTTGCTGGCTACGTCCAGGCCGGTCATTCTGGCCGGAGACTTCAACTGTATCATTGATGCCGATGGACGATCTGGCTGGGGGGACAGTAAACTGGACACCACGTCCAGAGCCCTGATGGACACGGTAAAAGATGCCAAGCTGCACGACGTCTTCAGCACCCCTGCAGATGGAGCGCAGCATAGATACACCTGGTCACGGGCAGACAGATCTATCCGCTCATGGATAGATTACCTGTTTGTGTCCCGAACGCTCTCGGTCAGATCCACCGACGTCAAGCCAGTGTTCTTCACCGACCACTGCCTCCTGCTGGTCGACTGTCACCTACAGGACGAACAGCGGGCTGGTAAGGGAACGTGGAAGCTGGACACTAAGCTGTTGACCCCGGGAAACATTGAGGAGCTCAAGAGGGACTACGCAGGTTGGAGAACCGTGAAGCCCCTCTTTGAGTCCCCAGCGGACTGGTGGGAAACAGTAAAAGGGAACATCAAGAGGTTCTTCATCCTCAAAGGTGTTCAGGAGGCGAGAGAGAGGCGGGGAAAACTGTCCCAGCTCCAGGAAAGTATGCAGAACCTGCTCCTGCTGCAGACAATGGGGGTGGATGTCACAGAGGTCCTCAAGGAGGTGAAGGGCCAGCAAGCCTCGCTCTTTGCTTCGGAGGCCTCCAAGATAATCTTCCAGTCCAGGGTCCGCTCGGTGGAGCAGGACGAGACGTGCTCACGTTTCTTCTTCCAGAAGGTGCACAAAGAGAGCTCCACACTCAGCAGCCTGAAGGAAGAAGATGGCTCAATAACGTCATCTCAGGCTGACGTCATGAGGATCAGTAAATTCTTCTGTGCCAGTCTGTATGACGCGAAGCCGACCAACAGCGCAGCCTCCCAGTCATTCCTGTCCTCTATCACGGAGGTCTTAGACGACAGAACATGGGAGAGGCTGGAGCAGCCGCTATCTCTGGACGTGCTGACCAAGGCCCTCGAGTCCTTCGAAAAGAATAAAACTCCCGGAAGCGACGGCTTACCGGTCGAGCTCTATTCCGCTCTGTGGGACTTGATTGGCCAGGACCTGCTGGAGGTGTATGTCAGTATGCTTCGGGCAGGTACCATGAGTGAATCCATGAGGAAAGGCAGCATCACCCTCATCTACAAGCGGAAGGGGGAGAGGGAGGAACTCAAAAATCTCACTGTTGAATGTGGATTACAAAATTCTGTCAAAGGTCATCGCCAACCGGGTCAGGTCTGCTCTGGGGTCGGTGATTCACCCTGACCAAACCTGTGCTGTGCCGGGCAGGAAGATCGCTGAGAGTCTCGCACTCCTCAGGGATACGATCGCCTACGTGCAGGACAGAGCGTTGGATACCTGCCTGATCAGCCTGGACCAGGAGAATGCCTTTGACAGGATATCACACAGAGATGTTCTCTCCAAAATGGGCTTTGGGGAGGGAATCTGCAATTGGATCAGACTGCTCTACACCAACATTGTCAGTGCAGTCTCAATCAATGGGTGAGAATCAGATAGCTTTCCAGTCAGATCAGGAGTCAGGCAGGGCTGCCCTCTCTCTCCTGCCTTGTTTGTGTGCTGCATAGAGCCATTTGCCGAGTCCATCAGGAAGGATGCGAGCCTGAGAGGGGTGACTATTCCCGGCAGCGGGGGTCTGCAGGTTAAGGCCTCCTTGTACATGGATGATGTCACCGTTTTCTGCTCGGATCCGCTGTCCGTGCGCAGACTGATGTGCATATGTGACCCGTTCGAACGGGCCTCGGGGGCCAAGGTAAACCGAGGCAAGAGTGAGGCCATGCTCTTTGGGAACTGGGCCGACCAATCCTCTATCCCCTTTACCATCAGGACCGACCACCTGAAGGTGCTGGGTATTTGGTTCGGGTGGGCTGGGGCGTGCACCAAGTCTTGGGAGGAGCATATCAGCAAAGTGAGGCAGAAACTGGGCAGATGGACGCTACCGTCCCTCTCCATCGCGGGAAAAAACCTGGTCATCAGGTGTGAGGCACTGTCATTACTGTTAGACGTGGCACAGGTCTGGCCTATTCCCAGAACCTGTGCCGCTGCAGTCACCCGGGCCATCTTCCAGTTCATATGGAGGTCAAAGATGGACCGGGTCCGAAGGGACTCGCTGTACAAAGATCTGGGCAACGGGGGAAAAAATACACCCAATGCCACCCCCACCCTCACCCTGATGGCCTCCTTTGTGTGTGGCTGCATCAAGCTGTGCGTGGATCCCCGGTACGCAAACACCAAGTGTCACTACGTACTGAGGTTCTACCTGTCCCCGGTGTTGCGAAGGATGGGCCTGGCCTTGCTGCCGTGGAACGCTCAGAGTAGTTGGACCGTTCCATATCACCTGTCCTTCGTGGAGAAATTTATGAAGAAAAACACCTTTGACCACAAGTCCATCAGGAAGTGGTCAGCACGTAGTGTCCTTGAGACCCTTCGGGAAAAGGAGAGGGCGGATCCTATCGAGCGGTTCCCTGAGCAGACTGTCAAAGCCATTTGGTAGAATGCCTCATCGCCAGAACTCTCCAACAAGCACCAAGACATGGCTTGGCTAGTGGTGAGAAGGGCTCTGCCTGTGAGATCATTTATGCACGCCCGGACTCTCTGCCCTCGAAGCGGCTGCGGGGGGACGAGACTGTCACACACCTCATTCTGGAATGTGCCTTTGAGGATCATCAACTCGGTGAAGGACGCTCTCTGGGCGGTCCGAAACCTGTTGATCTTCCAGCTGAAGGAGTTGACTCCGACTGAGTGCTACAGACTGGCACATTCCAAGGTCCAGGACTACGTGTTGAGGGACGCGCTGAAGCTTGGGGCAGCTGCCGCCAAGGCGCGGTGGGGAAAGACCACCGTGTAACGTCTGCCTGCCTAAGCACAGGGGGCTGACGCAGTAAGGGGGCTCCGCTGACCCCGCAGCTAAATATGTGGACAGTAATTGTACAGACCTGTGTATATGAATGATTACTCTGTGTCTGTATGCAAAGAAATGTTTACGTATGTATGGCATGACCAATTGTACAGATCATCAAAATATTTTATGAATAAAGTATATTTTTGAAATAAAAAAAATTAACCAACCCTCATTGTATTCTCCTTTTCGCTGGAGCAAAGCACACAAAGATTAAGCTGTGCCATGATCTGTACGAAGCTGAAATTTAATCCCGGACCTGAAAAAACAAGTTGAGGAGATATTTTATCATCCCTGTCTACCTCAATTGAAAAAGAGATTGCAATGCATATATGCCAGTAATCATGATATGGCCTTCTGGCCCCTACCTCTGTACAGAGTATAGCACACTGCCCCTCTCTCATCTTCATGCTGTTCTATGGAAGGTGAATGACGGTGAATATCCTGCACTTACACTGCATCATGAGGCACCCTTCCCCGGAAACTCCACATTTGGAGGCTGCTCCACATCTGCTGGAATCGGGTGCTGGCCGTGGGGTACACGTTATGCATCCTTCTCGGTAAATGCTATTGGTGCAATGAACACAGAGGCAACAACAACTTCTGTGCCTCGATTCATAGTTGATAGTTTCCAACAAGCCAATGTGAGCAACATCAGAAATAAAGTCGCGCCTCAGTAAAGTGGTCAGTCCACACAAATACCATTTAACCTTTACCCTTCAAACACTGGAACATGGGAGCCTCTGACAAGGACAGCAATGAGCTGCCTGTGCAAGGATGACTAAGAAAGGATGAGTGGATATTTTATAGTCCAAGGTGTGAGGTGAGCAGCTCTCAGAATTTGTGCAGGCTACAAGATATTGGAATGTCTTTGTGAATAGTGGAATTTGCGTGAAACTTTACAGTTAACCTAACATTACCTTTGCTTCACAATAGTCGCTAGGATTGATTTGTAATGTTCAGTAACATTAGTGGTGAAAATTTTCAGTGGATGAAATTAGTTAATGCATCAACATCGCATCCAGAATTCTGGGATTTCAGATGTCTGTAATCTCTACTGTGTGAGTGTCTGACCAATGCAATTGTTCCTTGGAGGATTTCTCATTGCTCACAAGCAAAGCTTGCTCCCTGAAAGATTTGAAAAAAATACTTTCTCAGCCCATTCCAGTGGCAGCCATTTTTCATTTCCATTGTGTACTTGCAATTTGGATGAGAATGAAAGGCAGGACAGGTAGCACTTCACAGAGTGGGTTGTAGGCTCGGCCAGTCAGGCTAGGTCATTCACTAAACCTTCATCTTTTTTTCTGCCTTGCTTTCCCTGACAAACCTATTTGCTTTAGTCCTCCCCATGTTCCCATCCTACCCTTTCAATTAACTTTACCATCTCCCCAGTTTACCAAGAACCCCATGTCTACAGTTTTGTTATGTACTGTGAATTCCACCCAACTTTATTCCTGACACCATCCCACCTTACTGTATCCCATTCGCTCCCATGTTCTATTGTCTCTCACCCTTCTATGTTGAGTTGCCTCCTGCCAATCATTACCCTCTCTGCTTTCCAGCATGATTTCTTCAATCCCTATGGAATATATCTAGCCCTGAATGCAAAATATCCTGGCAATAGGACTGCAAGGAAAGGTGTCAGTTAGATCCAATGTAAGTTACATATGGATAAGAGGAGAGGAAGACTAACGATGACAACATTAGCGGCAGATCCTGATAACCCTCTTCTGACTTTAAGTGAAAAGACACCCAGCACTTAGTGTGGCTCACCTCCCTGACCAAATTGTAATGACAGCCACAACTGATCACTGATATTTGTGCAGATCCTCAAATGACTTACTGGTTGCACTGGACCAGCAGGACTAACCATGTCCCACTCCCTGGATTGTAATAGTAGGGACGACCTGATCCTAAACATTCCAAGCAATTCACTGAGCATGTCGAAACTTCTTGACCAATATCAGACCATGAGCTTGACTGACTGCGCCAGTACCCCCTGAAAGACAATAATCTCCTTTGACTCTGAGGCATGGTCATTTACTTGAAGCGCCTTAAGTTTGTTTGTCATGTTAAGGTACAGCAAATTGTGACAGAGATGCAGTCAACACCCAAATAGGCACAAAGTGCATTAAGGAAGCAACATCAGAAACCCTGGGAAGCATGCTGTTTTGAATTATATCTAGCTCTGAATGCAAAATGTCCTGGAAACAGGACTACACTGAAAGGTGTCAGTGAGATCCAACATAAGTTACATATGGGTGAGAGTGGTGGAAGACTATGAAAATATTCAACGGGAACTGGGGAATGTAGTTTGCGGGTGGCTATTTGAGTATAAATCCACAAGACTTCATCTTTTAAAAGCCAGTTGATGAGAGTTCAGGGCCAGCATGTTCCTGTAAAAATGAGGATAAGAATGACAAACTCTGGAATGTCAGATGGCAAGAGAAATTGTGAGCTTAGTCAAAAAGAAAAGGAAAGCATATATAAGGTTTCAGAAGCTGGAGACAGTCAGAACCCTTGAAGACTATTTTTTAAAAAGCAGGAAAGACTTTAAACAAAAAGTTAGGAGAGCCAAAAGGTCTTGCCAAACAGGAGCAAGGAAAATCCCAAGAGATTGAAATGATGCACTGTATTACAAGTAAGACCAGGATGTGTCATGATTATGTGGTGAGATTGAGACTTGTCCAATGCCCTCCCTCTGTGGACAGTGGATGTGGGAGGCCACTGCCCATAGAATGGACCCAGAGATGTTGCTGAGTGCTGCCCAAGATAGAGGCTCAGACAAGTAAGTGGCAAGCTGCACTCCGCAGGGATTTGCTCAGACTTTCATGTCAGGAATTGGTGCCATCTAGTTTCTCTGCATTGTTGGGAAAATAGCAGCCTGCATGTTAATGAGGTGAGATTGGGTAATAATGCATGAAATAACCCTTTGTTGCTAATGATCGAGATTCTCATCTAGCTATTAAAACCTTGGCTAGAACATGAGATAATTTCCTTAGTTTTGAGAATCCCATTCTCATCATATTTTCTCAACTGACTCGCATTGTCCAGGTAGAACATGAGTTAGGAATATTCCACTCCAAATTCTCAACGTCAAGAGAAGATTTCCAACATTGCTCCAATGGGTTTACATAATAAGTTGTGAATCCACCTAAGGAGTGGTGACCACTTTCTTTCCATGTATTTGCATCTCATTGTCAGCTTCAACTCCCAATACTTCTCTCCTTCCCCAAGAAACCAGATGGTGACAATTTTTCACATCAAAGTCAGAGCAGTTTGCTTCTCCAGGCCTTCAGGCAGTTCCATCTTCACGATTATGTCCCTGCATACTCCATGTCCTCACCTACACTTTGTCCAAGCAAGTGGGCATCACTAAACGGGCGGTCTCACCACATCAAATGGTTGGTTTTGGGACTCACTCACACATCACTTCAACCCGTCACCTTGGGAGTGAGGATCACCTTTGACTTGTATGCTTCTGCCAGGTCCAAGGGACACACATGCAAGTCATGTATTTACACAAAATACACCTTATGACTCTTTGCCTACTTTCTTAATGCTCATCTACACTGTGATTGCTTGGACACTGTCAGCCTCTGTGGCTTGAATTGCTGTTTAACACACAGGAGGCAGGCAGTTTGTCATGGCTGGAGCACTGACCAGGAAAGTGGCTGGATGGGGTTAACATTAGGAACAGTATCACATCAATCTCACACCTAAAGCATTGTTCAGCAGCTGACGTGACCAATATACTGCATGTGCTACAACCAAATGACCACTTCCGAAAGACAAGCCTGCTTAGTTGTTGGTAAGCTGAAGGGGATTATAATCAGTCAGGGGTTCTGCCATAATCAGCCAAGTGGTTCATCCCATTCCAGTCCTAGGTTAGGGCCAATTTTTCTCGCAATGAGACAAAGAGAACATTTAATGGTGATATATGAGCAGGAGAGACAGTGTGGTGCTCTCAGTATGTGAATAAGAGGATCAGGGGACAGCAAAGTAGTATTTTGTAAGGATGAAGTGGCTGAGAGCCATTGCGTGGACATGATGCATGGAAAAATGAATGTTGTGGTGAGATGAGTGAACTGTGGCAGACTTTGAATTAGTGGTGGCAAGAGACAATGGTGGCACTTACCTTTGCAGAACATAGAAGACAATTGATCTTTGTAGTGTTGAGTGTGAAGTTTCACCCTGGACGCTGCAATGCCCTTGACCTTTGTCTTAGTCTAGATCAACTAGGGTTGATTCCACTGCAGGTCTCTGTGAGTAAACCAAGCAAAGACTTGCTTTTCTGAACCATTCCGTCTGGGGTATCACTGCAGACCACAGTTCACGACCAGTTCCGGGCTTGGCAGCAAAGACATGAACATCACAAAGTCCCAGCAGCTCCAGGCACATCTGCACAATCCTATTCACTGGCTGCTGAAGAGGTCAGATGAACAATTGATGAGTCAAAGAGTGGATGATCGTGGGAGAACATCATCATGGTCCATTGTCATGAATCTCACCCTAAGAAAAGCTTTAGCAAAAAAGGGGTAAATTTCAGCTGGAATTTCATTTTAAAGCTCTCCTCCATGCACAGTTTCAGAAAGGATTGTGATAATGCCTCTGAGATTAAGCAGAAACATGTCACACAATTTCACTTCAGAAAACTTGACCAATTTGAATACAATCCAAGCTGATGATTGCTCTCAAAGAGGAAACTATATCTCAATATGTCTTACAGCTTGATGATGTTCCATCCTCCATACAATCTTGTATATCTGTAGAAACCACCAGAATACTTAGCAATTTCAATTGTTTCTGAACAATCACTGAATTTAGCTGATGCTACTTTAGTTGAAAAATGTGGTGCTGGAAAAACACAGCAGGCCAGGCAGCATTCGAGGAGCAGGAGAATCGACATTTCAGGCATAAGCCCTTCTTCAGGAATGGTCGGCCGGGGCAGTCGGGTTTGTGGATTTTGGGCAGGAGGTAGAAAGGGGCGATGCGGAATTGTGAGACTATGAGGTTGGAGGCGGTGGACAGGAGATCCCCCGAGGTGATGAGGTTATGGATGGTCTGGGAGATGATGGTTTGGTGGTGGGAGGTGGGGTCATAGTCAAGGGGGCAGTAGGAGGAGGTGTCCGCGAGTTGGTGCCTAGCTTCAGTGGTGTAAAGATCGGTGCGCCAAACTACCACCAAGCCTCCCTTGTCTGTCAGTTTGATGGTGAGTTTGGGGTTGGAGCGGAGGGAATGGAGGGCTGCACGTTGTGAGGGTGAGAGGTTGGAGTGGGTGAGAGGGGTGGACAGGTTGAGGCAGTCAATGTCGCTGCGGCAGTTGGATATGAAGAGATCGAGGGCGAGTAAGAGGCCAGCACGGGGTGTCCAGGTGGATGGGGTGTGTTGGAGATGGGAGAAGGGGTCGTCAGAGGGTGGGCGAGAGTCCTGGTTCCTGAAGAAGGGCTAATGCCCAAAACGTCGATTCTCCTGCTCCTTGGATGCTGCCCGGCCTCCTGTGTTTTTCCAGCACCATATCTTTCAACTCTGGTCTCCAGCATCTGCAGTCCTCACTTTCTCCTGATGCTACTTTATGCAAGTTATCAAAAACATTGCATTATTTTGGGGCCAGGGTAGATTTTTACATTCAAGGGGCTAAAAGCAATACTCAGTGCATGTAACATCTCAAAAGGATACCTTAATTTATGTTTTAGCCACCCTAAAATAGAAAAGAAAGGAATAGGACAGGAAAAGGTGAGGACGGGAAGGAAGAAAGGAAAAAATAATTTGTATGCCACCTTTCACATTCTGTCAGGATATCTCGAAGAACATCCCCATGAGTGATTTTAAAAAAACTAATATATTTTGGAGTTCAATCTGGTAGTGAATCACTGCACTTTTGGACTTAGACTTGGTTTATTTTTACAGTTAGTTTTAACGAAAGCAGCTGTGCCTCGGTACTTTTGTATCTAAGTCAGCAGTGTAATTGTTGACGAATAAACTTTTCACTATACTCATTGAGAATATGCGACAATAAAGGCTATTCTAAATATGTTATCTTGGTAGATGTATTTTCTCAGTATTGTTGCTCAGTTGAAGTGAATGCAAAACGTTAAAGCAACATACTTTGCAATTTAATCATGTAGGCAGATAAAATTAGAAATCTACACAATATTTACACTTCAAACAACTCTCACCAAACAAACTGCAAGCTAGCATTGAACTAATCTTTGAAATCATGTACATTGATTATATTGCTTTCTTTCTGACAAGGGTTCATGCTGGAAGATCACCTGATATCACGATGATGATGCAAAATATACATTTAATTTGAAGGAAGAGACCACAAGGTGGTCTAACTGTTCAATTAAATAAAATCTCAAACTACGCGCCTCAAGTCTTTCTTCAAATGTAGGAGCTGATGCATGGCAGGGCAGCCAAACAACTGCAGTGTGGCTGAGGTCAGGACCAGCAATGAAAGCATGCAACAATCATGCAGGCAGAAGACTTAGTGACCTGTGTATATTTGCAATGAGTTGTCCTTACCTTAGTCATTACCCTCAGGCATAAATGGACCTATCAATCATTTAAGTGCTTTTTTTTTGAAAGCCTTGTTTTCTGTCTCTTCATTCTTTTAAATATTGTGAGGCAATAAAACTCTTAAACAAAGATAAATAAGATGGGAAATTGAAAGGCAATATTGCATTCCTTGAGGATTTATGTTTTTCATGGTGTCTTTGCTGTGGTTTTGGCAGAATCTAATATATATAGTGTGGAATTTTATCTAAACAAATCTGTATTCGGTGGGAAGGTCATTAATGGGTCAGGGACCTGTTTGCAATTGATTCGGGCTCTTCTGTGACATTTTATCTCAACCGTGGTATGCGCCCACTTTCCGGTACTGAACCAAACAAATGCGTAGCCAGAATGATATGCTGAATTTATCAAGAAAGGATTGCTAATGGAAAATGTCCAGAAGGGGTTAGAATAGCTGAACTGATTTCCAAGGCTACAGCAACCACAGGAATGCAAAATAAACCTGATGAGGCTGTTCTGTTGGTCTCTGACTCTTAATTCTCATATTGGTCTCCTCCCTTGAGGAGATGCATCGGAGGCAAATGCATTGGAGGTAGTTCAGACGAGATTGGTACCTGGAATGAGTGGGGCATCAGATAAGGAAAGGTTGGACAGACTGGAGTCATTTCCATTAGAGTTTAGAAGAATAAGGGTTTTTTTTTTCGTCAACCTATGTTTCTAATCAACCTGTAGAGATGTTATTACACCCTTCTGGAGCTGGTGGGACTTGAACCTGGGCCTCTTGATCCAGGAATAGGTTCACTACCACAGTGCCACCAGAGGGGCCCTTAAGAATAAGAGATGACTTGTTTGAAATAAATTAGATCTTAAATAGTCTTGATTAGGTGGATGTTGAAAGGATGTTTCCTCTTTGTGGCTGAGTCCAGATCAAAGGTCTCATTGTTTTAGAGTTAGAGGTTACCCTTTCTTAACAGCGGTGCAGTTTTTTCTTCCTCTCCCAAAGGATTGTGTGACTTCAAAGCTCTCTATCTCTGTGGATAGTGGAGGTGGGCTCATTGAATATTTTAAAGTGGAGGTGGATAGACTCTTGTGTTCAAGGGAATCAAATATTATTGGAGTTAGGTGGGATTGTGGAATTCAAAACACAAACAGATCAGCCGTGATCTTATTGATTGGTCAACATCCAACATCGTTAATGGAGTAGGGGTTTGATTGTGCTGCTAGTGTTGGTTTAAACTAATTTAGCACAAGGATACAAGTGGAGATGCAATGGTGGGTGATGCACAGACAGATACGGTAGAAACAAAAATCCAGCTGGTAGACAAAGCATCTATAGTCAAGTTAAGGCACAAGAAAGCACAGCAAGATTGGATGCATTTATTTTAACGCCAACGGTCTTGGCAGGGAAGGTGAGTGTGGTGATTAACACATGGGGATGTGACAGACTGTGGTCATGCAGACAAGTTTGATGCAGGGTTAGGATTGTCAGCTCAATATTTAATGGTGTAGAATCCACAGGTAAGAAAAAAAGTGCCATTGCAATATTGATCAAGGAGTTAATTAAAATAAAGAAGGATGATCTCTTAGAAAGTTCCTCAATTGAGATGGTATAGGTAGAAGGTAATAAGAAAAATCACATTATTAGGAGAATACTACAGACCCAAAAAGTCAGATAGAAATAGAAAGGCAGATACATATGCAAATTTCGGAAAAGGTAATGTAATAGGGGATTTAAACTTCTCCAATATTAATTGGGAGGGATAAAGTGTGAAAGGCCATAAGAGAGTGAAAGTATTAAAATGGGTCAACAAAAGCTGTTTAAGATAGTATGTAGAAAATCAGGCAAAAGAATGGGTAGCAGTGGATGTAATTTTAGGGAACACAGCCAGCCAAGTAGGAGAAGTCATTTTGGTTACCACAAATCACACAAAAAAAAAGATAGTCAGGGAAAAGATCAAAGATAGGCCAGAAATGATAGTTGGAATTGGACGAAGGCTAATTTTAATATACTAAGACGGTTAAAAGTGGATAATCCCCAGGACCTGATCAGTTGTACCCGAGAACTCTGTGGGAAGCTGGAGAAGTGATTGCTGGGCCTCTTGCTGAGATATTTGTATCATCAATAGTCACAGGTGATGTGCCGGAAGACTGAAGGTTGGCAAACGTGGTGCCACTGTTTAAGAAGGGCGGTAAAGACAAGCCTGGGAACTATAGACTGGTGAGCCTGACCTCAGTGGTGGGCAAGTTCTTGGAGGGAAGCCTTAGAGACAGGATATACATGTGTTTGGAAAGGCAAGGATTGATTCGGGATAGTCAACATGGCTTTGTGCGTGGGAAATCGTGTCTCACAAACTTGATTGAGTTTTTTGAAGAAGTAACAAAGAAGGTTGATGAGGGCAGAGCAGAAGATGTGATCTATATGGACTTCAGTAAGGCGTTTGACAAGGTTCCCCATGGGAGACTGATTAGCAAGGTTAGATCTCATGGAATACAGGGAGAACTAGCCATTTGGATACAGAACTGGCT
>NC_057710.1:128590178-128621504 GCF_004010195.1 Chiloscyllium plagiosum
TGAGCGTCGGAGGCTGAGGGGTGACCTTATAGAGGTTTACAAAATTATGAGGGGCATGGATAGGATAAATAGACAAAGTCTTTTCCCTGGGGTGGGGGAGTCCAGAACGAGAGGGCATAGGTTTAGGGTGAGAGGGGAAAGATATAAAAGAGACCTAAGGGGCAACTTTTTCACGCAGAGTGTGGTACGTGTATGGAATGAGCTGCCAGAGGATGTGGTGGCTGGTACAATTGCAACATTTAAGAGGCATTTTGATGGGTATATGAATAGGAAGGGTTTGGAGAGATATGGGCCGGGTGCTGGCAGGTGGGACTAGATTGGGTGGGGATATCCGGTCGGCATGGACAAGTTGGACCAACAGGTCTATTTCCATGCTGTACATCTCTGTGACTCTATGACTCTAAATGGACTGGGAACAGCTACTTGAAGGAAAATCTACCGTAATCTTCCAAAAAAGAAATAGTGAGATTGCAGGGCCAACATATTCCTGAAAAATTTAAGATTGGGATCAACAAGTACAGAGAATACTGAATGTTGATGAATGTAAGGATTGTATAAAGTAAAAAAAAGGAATTTATGCTGGATAGGGCTCAAAACTACGGCTATAAATATACGTATTTGACTTGGTGTGTAGATGAGGGCAGTGCAGTTGATATCATTTACATGGACTTTTGACAAGGTGATGGGATCCAGACTAATTTGGCAAATTGGATACAAAATTGGCTAGTGGCAAAAGGCACAGGGTGATGGTCAAAGGGTTTTGTTTTCTCTGACTGGAAACCTATGTCTAGTGGCATACCATAGGATTTGCTACTGGGTCCTTGCTGTTTGGAGTATATATTAATTATCTAGACATGAATGTAGGAAGTTTGATCAATAAATTCTCAAGTGACATGAAAAATTAGATTAGATAACGTTACAGTGTGGAAACAGGCCCTTCGGCCCAACAAGTCCACACCGACCCGCCAAAGCGCAACCCACCCATACCCCTATATTTACCCCTTACCTAATACTAGGGGCAATTTTAGCATGGCCAATTCACCTACCCTGCACATTTGTTTTGGAATGTGGGAGGAAACCGGAGCACCCGGAGGAAACCCACGCAGACACGGGGAGAATGTGCAAACTCCACACAGTCAGTCACCTGAGGCGGGAATTGAACCCGGGTCTCTGGCGCTGTGAGGCAGCAGTGCTAACCACTGTGCCACCGTGCCGCCCAAAAATGATGGCATGGTAAATAGTGAGGTGGGAAGACTTAGACTACAGGACAGTATAGACTAGCTGGTCAGATGAGGAAAATATAATTTAATCCAAAAAAGTGTGAAGTAATGCATTTTTGGAGGACTAACAAGGCAAGGGAGTACACATGGATGGTAGGATGCTCGGAGATATAGAGGATCAGAAGAGCTTTGTATTGTTACAAAAGTCAAAAGAGTGTATGGTCACTTCAGGACAGAAAGTGCTTTTCTGAATTTAGAGTGCCAGTAGCTGCCAGTGTACAGAACAGCTGGGAGACAGGTTGCTCCAAAATAAATACCTGTGACAATTGGATGTTTTAGATTAGATTAGATTAGATTAGATTCCCTACAGTTTGGAAACAGGCCCTTAGGTCCAACAAGTCCACACCGACTCTCTGAAGAGCAACCCACCCAAACCCATTCCCCTACATTCACCCCTAACTAATGCACCTAACACTATGGGCAATTTAGCGTGCCCAATTCACCTAACCTGCACATCTTTGGACTGTGGGAGGAAACCGGTTAAATGGATACCTGAGATTTGGTTGCTGTTTTGACAACAATTCAAAGTTTAACCAATTAATTTAAATTATGCCCAGGATTCCAAACACAACTGAATTTGAATTTATTGTATTAACAACATCGGACCAATGAGAGGGTATGATGTTGGGGAGTATACAATATGAGGGCATTTTGAAAATTGCTCAGCGCAACTGTCCATCGAACCGGAGAACAACCGTCATGAGAAAAAAAAACATTTTGCTCTCAAAAGAAATCTCAGAAGTCAATATCGATCAAAAGTTACCTTCCCTAAAAAGTAATAAGATGACCCAGGGAGAAGACAGCAGGATTGGAAAGGCGGAATGAAGTAACAGATTCAGAAGACCAAAAGGAAGAGACTGTGTGGACAGTAATGTTTAATAATTGTGTTATTGGAGCAGCAACCTAATTACAACCTTAGGTTGTAATTGTTTTCAATCTTGGTGGTCTCATGGTTCACTATGGGCCTTGGTCCTTCACTTCAGCTTCTATAAATCCCAGGTCTAGCAATATGGATTTTTAAAATATATTCTTTACTGTTTGCTTTAGAAAGATACTGACTCTGCTATATACTCTGTGCGTTTATTCTTCTTACATTTTATAATAATTGGCACTAAGTGCAAACAATTCTCAGAAAGTATCAATCTATTTTCAATGTCATAATTTTGACCTAAGTTAAAATAATAATTGTCTGAATGTGTTGTCCATGTCAAAATTTCTCAGGTAATAGCACCATCTAGGGGTAAAATATTTAAACTTAGCCTTCCCACCAGCACCCACAAGAACCATCCCTGTACCCCACCAAATATATACTACATTAACAGGCAGTAATATTTAAGTCAGAATTTTTAAATGAAAATAAATATTCAATAGGATAAACTACTACTTGCTTTATGTTTTATTTTAACTTCTCTTGTTTTATAGAAGATAGAATGGACCATTGTCAGAGCTCCAAGAATAGCTCTTCACGCAATTGATATTACATATCAATTATCACTTTTAGTGAACAACCACTTTGCATAGTTTATCTTTCTCAATTGGAGCAATTGAAAATTAGACTTCTGCAATAAGAACCATGGGTATATGCTGAGGCAAGAGGAACAGAGTCTGAAAGTTTCTCCTCACAAAGCAATAGTTTTAGAAAGAATCTTTGTTACAAATTTTATTTCAAGAGTATCAGAAGTTGTTGCAGGCTTACTTATGTTAAAGCATTTAGTTAATGCATATCTTGTTGGAAAATACAAACTTCCAGACAATGCAATAAACACATGGTAAGGTTCATTCAAGACTTTCCCAGCTCACAGTAAGGTTCCCATTTATTTGAACAAATTATAATGAACACACTGTGAAGACACAGACCTCCCACAGAAGTTGCTGACTGCTGTATACTTTCATTTAACTGGGGAACCCATTTGAGTTTGTTGAAGAGGCTGTTGAAAGCCCCAATTTTGTTTCTCTGCACAGCTTTTGACTCAACGTACATTGTTCAAAATCACACTATTACTGTGTTACACATGGTATCTGATAATTTTCAGTATCTGATATTTAGTTCAGTAAAAAGTAAAATTTGCCTTTCCCTCATCTCAAGGTGAATGAATCTGATAGTAAAAATTGTAAAAAGAGATTATAGACTAAAATGAAATGTTGTTTTGAAATTTTAAGCTTCAAAGTATTGATGTTCATGCTGGACAGATTATTAAAATAAACACCACCTAAAAGAACCTAGATTGATAATAAAATCATAACAGTAAATCTCTCGATAAAGAGTCAATCCTTGCTGAATGAGGAATTTCTTAGTTAAGACTACTTATTGATATTTTCCAATGCCATTCGGTAAGAGAAATAAAGATGAAAATAATTAGTCAGACACTAAAGGTGACGGGGTTAGTGATGTGTTGCAGCTGTAGCCTGTGGGAGCTGGTGGGCACTAGTGTGATCCATGATAACCACACTGACAGCAAGTATCTGCAATTCGAGAAACGTTGCCTCTGGATTCATGAGATGGAGTTAACCTTCAGATGCATCATTGGAGGTTGTTGGGGGGGAAGGGGGGGGGTGGGTTGGTGGCTGTGGTGGTGGGGGGGAGGCAGTGAGGAGAGAGACTTTGTTCCAGGATGCAGCCATGCCCCTCAAGTTAGATTGTCCAGATTTAATCCATAGTCAGGGAGAAGAGAATGCAACTATGAATGAGGCAGGCGTGGGGATCCAGAATGTAGTAATAAAGGAACCTCAGATATTGAAATTATCTGGGTTCAAGAGGCAAAATTGTGTAGGGCACTGAACAATGTGTTTTATGGTGAGAAATCTGAGAAAATCACAAGAGAAGTCCAGTGAGGTCTTTCTTGACATTGGGAGCCAATAGCTGCATTTTCACACTAAGTTTTGGATATCTTGACAAGCTCCATGCTGGACAGCAAAGAGGTATGCCTATTAAGGAGGATTATTGCTTGTTGTCAGCCTCATTAGCTGCATATCTTGCTTCACTGATTTGCAGCTTCCAAACCCACTACCTGCTGCAAGGAAAGTAGACGTTGACGATTCCCGATGTGAAAGTCAGAGGGGGTACCTGGTGACTCGAGCTTGCTGCTCATCCATCTTGGACATCCAGCAGCAATATCTCAGGGCACACAATGGGACATTGACTCCACTCGCCAGCCACACACGGATGTTAGATTCCAACATTTGCCAGCTTCTCAGAACCCACATGGCTCCTCTCTGACCCATTATCAGGATGCCCCTGCACTTTAAAAGTTGCACTTTGGGATACTGGCAATTCCCAGGGGAATGTTGCTGCATGGACTTTCTGCACGCACTGACGGGCACCCAACTCATGGACTGAACCAGGCTGCACTGGATGCTCATATCATTCCTGCCTTGCATTACCCCTCTACACTTTGCCCTCTCCCCAACCAGAGCTACGGTACATCAGTCTTGCCTTGCTGTTTAGCACAAACATAAAGCCAGTCATAGTCCTCAGTCATGTTAAAGGAAGTAGCCTTCAGTCAGGAAGTCCCAGCACAGTAAGTCATAACAGCCTCCAACAACTATTCAGGGATTTGGGCACAATCAGTCAGCCACTTGGGGTGCTGAGAGTCAGGGTTAGCTAACCCACCACCCTTCTTTGCTCTTCTGCCCTATTGTGAACTGTTTTCCCTTGGAATGAGGAAGATGAAATTGGATATACAGCTTAGAGTGCTGGACCTAGCAGTGGACAGGTGGTGAAGTGTCCTGAGCAAGTGAGTGGGCAGCACAAAGATTAGGATGGTGGCATGTTGGGATGGTTGACAGCGAGTGAGGGAAGATTACTGTATGTAATAGTGAGTGTGTAGAGCACGAGCCTTGGTGGGATGTGGGTGCAGTAGCAGAGACAGAGCAGGTATGAGGGAACAGAGAGAAGACGGTGGCACTTACACAGATAGAGCAGAAAAAGTTATTGACTTTCTTCATTCACTACAAAACATTCCTTCAAATATTTGAGACTGTAATGACTTGAGTCGCAATCTCAGACCAGGCTGTCAGGGTCTGATGAGGCTCCCTCCTCTGCTAGTCCAGATGGAAGAAGACCATACTCCCTTTGCATTACCCCTATCGAGTAGGACCTCCAGGTACCTGTCCACGGGGTGGGGCACCAATCGCCCTTATCTGCCATGTCCAGTCCCAATGTCAGCTACTGCAACGGGCAGCTCGAAACTGACAGAGATTGCTTGGTTGCATAATGTTCTTTTAAATATGGAGTGGGGATGATGGTCTATTCCAGGACATCATGGCAACAGCAAGTTCTTCCAGATATGGCAAAAGATTAAAATGAATCTAGCATTAGACAAGAGGGGCAGCATTGGTCAGGGTTAATGAGGTGGGTTTCGGACATTTCCATAAGGACGGTTTAGATGAGGGGGGATTTGGACAGTTAAGGAGCAAGCAGCAGGCAGTATTGCAAGATCCTGAATTGCTGTGCTCTTCCAGCACCACTGATCCAGAATCTGGTTTCCAGCATCTGCAGTCATTGTTTTTACCCAGTATTGCAAGATAGTGATAAGGATAAACATTGTATGACAGGTAGGGTCAGAGCACACAATCATAGGAATGTTTCAACAAAAGAATATGGGAAAAAGACAGGATTAAACTCTCTTTATATGAATGCCTACAGATTTCAGAACAAAGCGAATGAACTGATAGTCCAGATAAAAATTTAGAAATCAGTATGATATGATAGTCACAGAGGTATGGATGCAAAATGATTACTGCTGTAACCTGAGTATTCATATTTCGGAAAGACAGGAGAAAAAAAAGAGTAAGCTCCCAATGTTGTTCCCATTGATGAGATCATTACAGCTGTGATAAATAATCTTGATTCGAAGGATCGATCCGTAAAAGCAGCTTGGATTATGATGTGAAATAGCAAAGCAAAGGAACTGAATAGGGAGAGTTAGCTCCCCTCTTTACAAACCACTCTCCTGCCGTGGCAACAAATATTTTTAATTCGCTTAGCACAAGGCTGTATTAAATGTCAATTAAAGATGTTAGGTAGATCAAAAGAGGAGAAGCCAATTACAGAATTTTCTTTATAAAAGAAAAGAATTTTAATACATAACTTCCATAAGGAAAATAAAAATAAAAACACAACATCAACCTCATGCACAAACACAGGAAGTAAGTTGTAAAGGCAAAAGTGTCTGGTGTGAACAAGGAAAATAAAGCGATGGAGTTCAAAAGTCCTTAGAGGTGTTAGGTTTTTAACTTGAGACCACATTGTTTAGTGCTGGACTGGTAACTTCAGGAGTGGCAGCTATCTGTAAGTTTTCTATAATGGTCTTTTCCAGCTTCCAGAGAAGATCAGAGAAACAGGCAATTAATATACATTATCCTTCTCTGCTCTGCTGCTCAAAAGCAACTGTTGAGATATAGGGCAGTATGTATTCCTGAGTCTGAAAAATCATGATTCCATGCAGGCTAACTGGCAAGTGGCATCTCTGATGATATGAAACTATCATACTGCGTGAATTAGAACAGGAGATGCGAATTTCACGTTGTTGACTCAGCTGCTTGGTTTCAATATCTTTAGAAAATTTCAGGGCAGATGATTTTGTTCATTCCACATGGATCTCCTGAAGACTGTCATAATCTATGATCATGTATCCACTGCAGCTATTTTGGGTCCATGTTTCTTCATTTTTAAAATCATTCTAATCTGTTAGTGGAAGGAATAATTCAACAATCCATATTTACCAATATTGCAGCAAGTAAATGATAAGAGTGGTTAATAGACCCTGTGACAATAACCACAGTGTAGGGATTTACGACAGTTATTGCAATAATTATGGAAGATTATATGTCATATAGATTGGATGAATTAAATTATCAAAATTATTCTAGATCATAAGTTAATAGGATGTATTCAGATAGTTTCTTCAAAGAGATATTCTGGAAACAACCAAGCAACAAATTATTTTAAAATTAGTGATGTGCAATGAGGCAGAATTAATTAATGATACATAATAAAGGATCCTCAAGATAAGAGTGATCATAACATGATGGATCTTTGCAGCCAATTTGAAGGTGAGAAATGTGGATCTGAACTTAATGCTGTAAGATTAAATAAAGTCAAGTTCAAGGTATGAAGGTCAAATAGGAAAATTGAACAAATTTGCTGATGATGCAAAGCTAGGACAGCGAGTTGTGAGGAAGAATAAAGCAGCCTTCAAATGGATATAGGTAAGTTAACGAATGGCCACAGAATTGGCAGATGGAATATAATGTGGGAAAAATTAAGTTAGGATGTCTTGTTATAGCTGTATGGGCATTCATATGACCAACCTGGTGAACTGTGCACAGATCTGTCTCCTTACTTAAGGAGGGATATATTTGAATTGGGAACAGTTCAGATAAGATTCCTGAGATGATGGGATGTCTTACAAAGACACATTGAACATATTGGGCTATACTCATCAGAGTTTAGAAGAGAGTCTTATTGAAGCATATGAGATTCTGAGGTGTTTTGAAATGGTAGATACTGCAAGGATGTTTTTTTCTGATGGGGGAGTCTAAAACTATGGGCACAGTTTTAAAATCCCATTGAAATCAGAGTTTGGGAGGATTTGTTGTGGTTATCTTTGAAATTCCCTTCAACTGACAGCAGTAGAGGCTGGGACACAAAATATATTCAAGTCTGAATTCAATAGATTTTTGATCAAAAGGTGAGTTATGGGTTGTGGGGATGGAGAGGAAAGTGCAGTTAAGTCCATAAACAGGTTAGCCACGATGTTGTCAAATGGTAGGTCAGGCTTGGTGGGCCAAATGCCTTCCCCAATCCTATTTTTTATGATCTTGTGATTTGCTAAAGTCTTTCTAAAACCCATACTACCCAAATCATCTGGTTTTGTTGCTTCCTCAAAGAATTCCATCACATTAGTTAGACACAATTTTCCCATAAATGCATTCTGACTGTCCTTATTTAATTCACGTCTACGCAGCTGACAATATTTCTATCTTTTTCTTCAGGCTGATTGAGAGCTGGATCTAACCCTCTATCCTTTACTTGCTTTTAATAAAATTATGGTACAAAAATAGGAATTTTCCAGTCTTCTGACACCTCACTGGCAGCAGGGAAGGAGACATGTATGTATGACGTGCTCAATAGATGGAGTGCCTTCCAATAAATCAGCCATCATATATCAAATAGCTAAATAATTCCCTGAGAGAAGAGATGTGTTCAACAATACGCTCTGAATGTCCATAACTGGGGCATTTCAGTGTCAGTGACCTGTCATTCCATCTTGTCAGTTTCACTGAAGAAGACCTTCAGTGTGTGGCTCAGTGATTTTAGTGAGATGCAGGTGGAGAATGGAATCCATGCTCTGTTGGGAAAGAGTGATATTTGACTAAAGAAGCCTAACATGTCTTTACAATCATGGCAATTGCTGTCCTGCTAACCTACATGCTTTTCCCACAGGAATCAAAACTTACCCTGCAGAATGCCAGAAGAGGGGAGGATCACATTGGCATCCTGATTCAGTATCATTCTTCCAGACTTCCTCACTCTAAAGAAGCCATCTGCCTGGGAAAATTGTGTTGTATGTATTCAAACGACTGACTGAATTACTCTGTGCACACTAGTTCAATTATTATTCACCACCTAAATTCCTTTTCAACTCAGCATTACTGTGAGACTTGATTTCCTGTGGACAGCACAGTGGGAGATCAACTATTTATTTGTTTATTAAGATAACGTGTCAATCTCTAAAATGAGAATATTTATCTTACCACAAATGAGGGCCTGTTGCTCTCTATGTAAAACCTTCTCATTCAGAAACACATTTTAATAGAAACACAGATATCTTTTGTGAAATCAGTAAGAGTCCAAAAATACTCATTAGCGTGCCTAATAGGTCACACAATAATGACCAGACCTGTTGATAGGTCCTCTACAGCACTTGGCTTAAGGACATTAACTCCAAAGCAAGCCGATAAACCTGAGTTAATCTGACAGGCTTCTATCGGTTCTGACACGTTCCAGATTCCCAGTTAGGGCAATTAGCCAGTTCCTTGTGCTCTTTGCTCTCTGACCTATAGATACTTTTTTTATTGATACCGAACTCTCTGATCAACTTACATTTCAAAACAAGTTGAATTCTTGCTTTGTAACAGAATGTAAGTTACATTGTGAAGTGGCGTATAATGTGAAGTATAATGTGCTTGACTAATCTTTTGCCTGTTATTAAAAACAGTTACATCTTGGCTGAATTGAATGAAAATGGTTAAAATAACTCCTGGAAAGAAGTTTAACAAGGATTCAAGTCAAACTTTGGAATAACATGATTTTTGGCTGTGTTTCTTTTCTCCCTGATGAGCTGTAACTTCTCATTTTCCCACTAACACAGACCGAGGCGGCCAGAGAACATGGAATGCTTCCGGGTCCATTATAAAAGACAGCAGGCAAATCTCCTCCCTTTAAGTAAACATTTAACTCTCTGCACTTCTATTCCCAATGATTTCAAGTGCTGGACTGGTTTTGTCCCAACCTTTTGTTTTGCTGTTATTCTCTGCAAGGCAGATAATGTACACTGAAAGTAATCCTCATATTGTGTTGACCAATCTATTGAGGCCTTAAACTCCCTTTTAAATATGACTTCATGAATCAATCTCCCATATTGTAGCACAAAAGGCAGTAGGAGTATACTTAAGAGGGAAATTAGGAAGGCAAAAAGGGGATATGAGATATCTTTCGTAAATAGGATTCTAAAAATACATTAAGGACAAAAGAGTAACTTCGGGAGAGTTAACTTAAAGATCAGCAAGGCCACCTATGTGTAGAATCACAGGAGATGGGAAAGGCATTAAACGAGTATTTTGCATCAGTGTTAACTGTGGAGAAGGATATGGAAGTTAGGGAATGTGGGGAAATAATTAGACATCTCTTGAAAAATGTCCATATTACAGAGGAGGTGGAGGTGCTGGACATCTTAAGATGCATCAAGGTGAATAAATCCTAGGATCTGATCAGGTGTACCTTAGAACATAAAGGGAAGCTAGGGAGGTTATTGCTGGGCCTCTTGCTGAGATATTTGTACCGTCGATAGTCACAGGTGAGGTGCCGGAAGACTGGAGGTTGGCTAACGTTGTGCCACTGTTTAAGAAGGGTGGTAAGGAAAAGCCAGAAAACTATAGACTAGTGAGCCTGACATCAGTGGTGGGCAAGTTTGTGAAGGGAATCCTGAGGGACAGGATTTACATGTATTAGGAAAGATAAGAACTGTTTAAAGATAGTCAACGTGGCTTTGCATGAAGGAAATTGTGTCTTGTTAACTTGACTGAGTTTTTCGAAGAAGTAACAAAGAGGATTGATGAGGACAGATTGGTGGCCATGATCCATATGGAATTCAGTAAGGCGTTCAAGAAGGTTCCCCATGGCAGACTGGTTAGTAAGATTAGATCACAAGGAATACAGGGAGAACTCATTATTTGGATACGGAACTGGCTCAAAGGTAAAAGACGGAGGGTGGTGGTGGAGGGTTGTTTTTCAGACTGGAGGCCTGTGACCAGTGGAGTGCCACAAGGATTGATGTTGGATCCACTGTTTTTCGTCATTTACAGAGGAACCTTGATTATCCAAAGGACATGGGCAGGCAGTATTTCGCTCGTTTAATCCAATCCCAGGTAATCGAATGCTGGATAACATAGTTTAGCGAGCATTGGGAACGTGCGATCTTTTCAGATAATCTGATATTTGGATAATTGAGGCTCCTCTATATATAAATTATTTGGATGTGAACAAAGGAGGTATTGTCAGTATGTATGCAGGTGACACCAAAATTGAAGGTGTTGTGGACAGCGAAGAAGGTTACCTCAGAATACAATGGGATCTTGATCAAATGGACAAATGGGCCGAAGAGTAGCAGATGGAGTTTAATTTAGATAAATGCGAGGTGCTGCATTTTGGAAAGATGATACAGTGTGGACTTATACACTAAATGGTAAGGTCCTAGGGTGTGTTGATGAACAAAGAGACCTTGGAGTGCAGGTTCATAGCTCCTCGAAAGTGGAGTCTCAGATAGATAGGATAGTGAAGAAGGTGTTTGGTATGCTTTCCTTTATTGGTC
Organism: Chiloscyllium plagiosum; assembly: GCF_004010195.1. Classification (NCBI taxonomy): domain Eukaryota; kingdom Metazoa; phylum Chordata; class Chondrichthyes; order Orectolobiformes; family Hemiscylliidae; genus Chiloscyllium; species Chiloscyllium plagiosum. Next base: position 128,601,553 of record NC_057710.1, read on the forward strand.
AGAGTATTGAGTACAGGAGTTGAGAGGTCATGTTGCGGCTGTACAGGACATTGGTTAGGCCACTGTTGGAATACTGCGTGCAATTCTGGTCTCCTTCCTATCGGAAAGATGTTGTGAAACTTGAAAGGGTNNNTTTAGGGTGAGAGGGGAAAGATATAAAAGAGAACTAAGGGGCAACTTTTTCACGCAGAGGTTGGTACGTGTATGGAATGAGCTGCCAGAGGAAGTGGTGGAGGCTGGTACAATTGCAACATTTAAGAGGCATTTTGATGGGTATATGAATAGGAAGGATTTGGAGGGATATGGGCCGGGTGCTGGGAGGTAGGACTGGATTGGATTGGGTTGGGATATCTGGTCGACATGGACAGATTGGACCGACAGGTCTGTTTCCATGCTGTACATCTCTATGACTCTATGATACTGAAGAAGGCATTAGGTACGCTTGCGTTTATTGGTCAGTGCACTGAGTATAGGAGTTGGGAGGTCACGTTGTGGTTGTGCAGGACATTGGTTAGGCCACTATTGGAATACTGTATGTAGTGCCGGAATACTGTATGTAGTGCTGGTCTCCCTGCTATAGGAAGAATGTTGTGAAACTTGAAAGGGTTCAGAAAAGATTGACAAGGATGATGCCATGGTTAGAGGATTTGAGCTAAAGGGAGAGGTTGAACAGGCTGGGGCTGTTTTTTCTGGAGCGTAGGAGGCTGAGAGGTGACCTTATTGAGGTTTGTAAAATCATGAGAGGTGTGGATAGGACAAATAGACAAGGTCTTTTCCCTGAGGTGAGGGAGTCCAAAACTAGAGGGCATAGGATTAGTGTGAGAGGGGAAAGATTTAAAAGGGATCTAAGGGGCAACCTTTTCATGCGGAGGGTGGTGCTTATATGGACTGAGCTGCCAGAGGAAGTGTTGGAGGCTGGTACAATTACAACATTGAAAATACATCTGGATAGGTATATAAATAGGAAGGGTTTAGAGAGATACGGGGCCAAATGCTAGAAGGTGGGACCAGATTAATTTAGGATACCTGGTTGGCATGGATGAGTTGGATTGAAGGATCTCTTTCCATGTTGTACATCTCCACGACTCTATGACTCTATGGGATATTAAGATCAGGCATGTTCTTTTTGGAAAAAGCAGATGTTTATTTTATAGTGAGATAAATTAGCCTTAATTTTTTTTATTTTATAAAATTCTCTGTTTATACTGATAATGGAATTCACTATGTAACGTTCCACGATGTAATCACAACTTTCGGTATATGATAGAAATATCAGGCCTCTGGAGCTCAAGAATTTTGCATGAATAATTTGGATCATGTATTCAGGCATAGGAACATATAATGAAAAAAATAGAGCGTCCAATCAAGTCACCAACCATTAAATATTGGAAGGTTTCAGTACAGTTCCATTTTAGGCCTATTATCCTGGAGGATGAGTAAAGATTATAATCATAACTTTCTTTTCAGGATGATCCAGCCACTTGCATTCTGAAAGCAGCAGGGTACTGACAGCTTTACTTTACACTGGTGTATAAAATTTGTTACAGAGAGATACCTATTTAACCACCAACTGAGGAATGAATGATGGTTGATTGTCACTTCTGCTCTACAATGAACAGCACAGTAAAATGCAGGAAAAACCTTCAATTGTTGCCACAATTCAGCACCACTTTGAATAATTTAAGAATAAAATGATATCGCTGCAAGAGAATCCATCTTTGTTCTGCCACCTCCATCATGAATCCTGAGCCAACTCACCTCTGACACCTGTGCTGCCGCCCCTCTAACACCAGCGACAGACCCCATCAATGTCGGAATCGCCACTCTTCAGGTGCCATCTCTTTGTCGCTGGGCCCACCTCACCGATGGGCTGCTGATGCTAGGTCCTGTGCTGGACTCACACTCACCCCACAACCAGGAGTCCCTGGCACTGCTACCTCCACCGCCTCATCGATAACCAGGAGACACTGACTCTGGGTTGAGAGTGTGGTGCTGGAAAAGCACAGCAGGTCAGGCAGCGTCTGAGGAGCAAGAGAATCAACATTTCGAGCATAAGCCCTTCATCAAGAATGAGACTTGTGAGCTGGGGGCTGGGGGTTGCTGAGAGAAGGCCAGGGTTGGGCTGGGGGGAAGGTAGCTGAGAATGCAATAGATAGATGAAGTTGTGGGAGAAGGTGAAAGGTCAGACCTGGCTTGCGGCCTACCACAACCAGGAGTCCCCGGCATTGCTGCCTCCACTGCCTCACCAGTAAACAGGAGACCCTGACTGCGGGCCTATCACAACCAGGGTCTATTGCCACTACCTTGATGATAACCAGGAGGCCCGGGCTCCGGGCCTACCAAAACCAGGAGCTGTCTCCACCACCTCGATGATAACCAGGAAAGCCTGGTTCAGGGCCTACCACAATCAGGAGTTTCCATCCAGGATATCCCGCCAAGCTGCCGCCTCACTGTATCTGGAGTCCCCACTCTGGGCCTCACAGCCTGGGAGTCCCTGGCTCCATGTCCAGGCCTGGCCGCTGCCTCACCAAGAGTCCCACTCCAGCCATCCTCCTCCGCAATGTCACTTCCTCTGCTGCCACCGACAGCAAGAAGATGAAGGAAAATAATGAGAAAATTAAGTAAGACAGAACAGGTGAGGAAAGAAGGGAGGAAGCGACAAGTCTGGAGTGGACGGGTGCAGGAGCCTGAACACTGCCTACCTTGCCAGTACCATTGTATTGCTGTTACACTACTACACCGCAGGAGCAGAAGTGAGCCATTCAGTCACTCAAGCCTGTTTCACCATTCAACTAAACCATGGAGGACCTTAAGTCTATCTTCCCAACTTTGTTTATAAACACTCTTTTAACAATAATAAAAAAGTGCATGTTTGGTATGTAGAACTTCTATCTGTGTATTTTTCAGTTATAGTTAATCTTACGACAAATTCCATAAGAAAAGGACATTTAAGTCATGAGGGTTGTGTATATATTTCTTGTAAAGCAATAGAAGCGCCTACCAAACATCAAGATGGATGCTCGTTCTCAGCAGATGTAGCTTTTGCTGAATCTACTGGTGCAACTCCTTAGGTAGCCCCGGATAAGGTTTACAAATGCCAACAGAATATTACAACACTGTAGCTTGGGAGAAAGAACCAAGCTAGACTGTCAATCGCTAGGAAAGCCAGTATTCCACCCCCATCCCATCTTTACTAGAATGACGAAGAGGCAGGTATAGCTGGGGTCCATGCGGGTGCCCATGGCTACTCCTTTGGTTTGGAGGAAGTGGGAGGATTGGAAAGAGAAGTTGTTCAGAGTGAGGACCAGTTCAGTCAGTTGAAGGAGGGTATCAGTGGAAGGATACTGGTTGGGTTGGCGGGAATGGAAGAAGCAGAAGGCTTTGAGCCTTCGTGATGGGAGATGGAGGTGTACAGGGACTGGATGTCCATGGTGAAGATAAGGCGTTGGGGGCTGGGGAAGCAAAATTCATGGTGGAGGTGGAGGGCATGGGTGGTGTCCCGAACGTAGGTGGGGAGTTCTTGGACTAAGGGGGACAGGACAGTGTCGAGGTATGTGGAACAACCTCTTCATCGGATATGTGGAACAGTCCATCTTCCGCAGCCACACTGGCACCACCCCCCACCTTTTCCTCCGCTACATCGATGACAGTAGACTAGATTGAGTGAAGTGCAGATTAATCATTGCTTCACCTAGAAAGTGTGTTTGGGGTCTTGGATGGTGAGGAGGGAGGAAGTAAACAGCAGGTATTACACCTTCAGTGATTGTCAGGGAAGATGCTGTGAGGCTGTGGACATGGGGCTGTTGGGAGTTTTTGGGAAGGAGGTAGAAGTGGGCTGTGCAGGGTTGGGGGACTATGAGCTTGGAGGCAAGTCAGAGAGTGATCACCGGATGAAATGAGATGGTCTGGTTCCGTACTGTGTGACTCTATGAATCAAGGATCTAGTGATCATTGTGGATACAGTAGCCTCGTGTTCAATGATCTGGGGGAGATAGGAGGAGGTATCTGAGAGCCTCCATAATGTCAGCTAGATAGGCTACTCACCCATTTGTAGGACAGATTGAAGATGGAATTGGGCTCACCTATGTCACTACAGACAGCCTTTCCAATTTTTATCTGTCAGCTATCTTACTTCACCAAGAATGAGCTGACAATTTACCAAGTTGACCAAATGGACAAACTACTGGCAGAACAGATCATGTCATGAAATATAGGCCATTATGATTGCAGAATAAAGCAGCTTGACAAGGCATTTAATTTAAATTGCATAACAGTTTCTCGAATGCTGATCATTTGATATCTGGTGAATCATTATAATGTGAAAAGAGGCCATTTGGCCATCAAGTCTGCACCAATTCTCCAAAAAGCATTCCACCCAGACCCAGCACCCCATCCTATCCCTGAATTTTACCATGGCTAATCTGCCAGCCTGCACACTATAGAGCGATTTAGCGTGACCAATCCACTTAATCTGCACATCTTTGGACTGTGGAAGGAAACCGGAGCACCCAGTGGAAACCCACACAGACAACGCCCCTCCCCCAAGTCCCTCCTCCCTACCTTTTATCCTAGCCTGCTTGGCACACCTTCCTCATTCCTGAAGAAAGGCTTATGCCTGAAACGTCGATTCTCCTGCTCCTTGGATGCTGCCTGACCTGCTGCGCCTTTCCAGCAACTCATTTTTCAGCTCTGATCTCCAGCATCTGCAGTCCTCACTTTCTCTTAAATGTTTATGTTGATCTCCCTCTCTGCACCTTTGCTGCAGCTACAACACTGAATTCTGCATTCTGTTCTGCTACCCTGATGCACTTTGAATGGTACGACCTGCCTGTAAAGCACCCAAAACATTACTTTTCACTGTATCTCGGTACATGTGCCAACAATAAATCAAATCAAAAGTGGTTGAAAGCTCTCTGCTGCTTGGAGTCATACCTGGCATCTAGGAAGATGGTTGTCATTGTTGGAGGTCAGTCATCTCAGCTCGAGGACATCTATTAGTGTTGCTCAGAGTAGTGTCCTAAGCCCCACCATTCTTAGCTGCTCCATCAATGACCGTCCTCCATCATAAGGTCAGAATGTGGGTGTTTCTGATGATTGCAATGCTCAGCACCATTCGCAACTCCTCAGAGACTGAAGCTGTCCATGATCAAATGTAGCAAGACCAGAAGTATGAATTTAAAAGTTATGGTTGCTTCAGGTTAACTGATGAGATCACTACCAGTTCTATGCGGAGGAACATACTTGGATATGTAGATACTTTTAATCCAAATTTAACAAATTTTCTGACAGTTCATTGGGAGAATGTAAATTGGGCATTGATCAAAACAAAAGCTAATCCACAGGTCAGAAATGAGCAGCCTCCAGAAAGCTGCCTTTTGTGGAATATGACTCCTTTTACATTGACCATCCAGCAACTGAGGTTATTTTAACTTGGCAGCTAAAAATGATTTAAGAAAACAAATTATCAAATCAAACAGAAATTCCATTTCAAACTATTCCTGAAATAAACAACTCTCCAAGCAATATGAGACTGAGGGAGGGAGAGAAAAGAAAAAGGCATCTTTAGACAGCTATTGGGCTGCTGTCAGTTAACTGGGCAGGAAGGGTGCCATATCTGTAGAACCAGAATCCAGGAATCTTCTTCCTCTCTCAAAATCTGCCATTCTGAGGAACTTAACCATACAGCTATTCAACTATAGAGTCATTGCAACCGCTGGATCTAATGTTAACCACTTCACTTTAACATCATGGAACTCAACAATGGGCCCAAGAGGTAACCATAGAGTCTTAAAGGAACATTCATTTGATAAGTATTATTTTGCTCTATCTGTACTTATTTTGATTGTGGTGCCTGTAATTCATTCTAAATAAATTTATTTCTTTATCCCTATACAACATGAAGTAATAACTGTCAATAATATCACCTTGAAACCATCTAAAACAGTCTGCTTTATCATTACAAAAATTAACATGAGAATTGTACAGCTATGTAAATTTATAGTTCATTGACATATGAAGGACACATTTGGTGGTTACAACATGTTCAATAGACATGGTGATAGGTTGGAAGAATGAACTTTAGCTAAATGATCAGCCACAATCTTATTTAATGATAAAAGAGTTAAAATGTCAAAAAGTTTACTCCTACTTCAATTTCTTACATTCTTAGCCTTCTTTTGCAATTGTTTAGCCTTAACCATTTAAACATTTAAAAAACACATTTCAATGAGAAATATACAACCTCATAATTTAGACACATGGCCTCTCCTCCTTCAGAACTGATATTGGGAATACTGAAGAATTTATCAAGCTCAATTAATCTCAGTACATTTATACATACATTACAGTTATTTGTTTGCACACAGTCAATGTTAGCATTTCAGATCACAATTGCATTTCAAAACATTGCAACGACTGAAAATCATTGACCAAAGACTGGTCAATCTACATCACTTTCAAATGACCTAGATAAAAAATTCAAACTCAATCAGTCCTTATTTAGGAGGCCATTACTACTTCAGAATAGGAGGAAATGTGAGTTATGAAGAGGAAGACAACCAGAAATATTGACAGCAACTACATGTGTAAGGTGAACAGCTCCTTTAAGACATCAGGATAACCTAGAAATGATCAGAATTTTAGCTATCGAGGATTAGTCCAGGTAATTGAATTGTATTATATCATTGAATAAATTTAAAGTAGTTAAATCTATACACTTATATGGAAATCATTATTCCTATTCTTAACTTTTTCTTCTTTAATTCTGTCTCTCTCCTTTGGTTTCATTTTATGCTATTAAAGGTTCACTTATCTTCCATTTTTTTCATTTTGATTACATGTCTCCACCTAAATAACATTTGTTTTATTAAAGGTGCTTTCCACTGTACTGATGGTACTACTGGTTAAGTCAGATCCTTGAGGGAAACCTGTCTTGAACGATCATATAACTAATGTTTTGTTTAGTTGGTTAGTTTGGTAGTTAGTTACAAAAATGTCCAGAATATTCTTTCTGGAATATCCTTCATTGTCACGTGTACTCAAGTACAGAAGAATTGGAGTACAGTGAAACGTTTACAATGTCACCTCTTATGGCAACACCTTAAGTGCAAGTAGCTAGGTACAAATCTTAAATACAAAAAAGGAATTTAAAAAAAGGAAAGTACTTGCATTACTTTACAATGTTTAAGGAATAAGTTAGAAATATGATATAGTTAAAGGATTGACATTACAGTCAGATAAAAAGAATTCAAATAAATATTACATTGCAGCAGCTAAATGCAGGGGTTTCTACACATGGTCTGACCGCCAGCACCAGGCCCCAGTCCAACAACTGTCCTCACTCCAAGCCTCTGGTCCACTCTGCACCAGCTCTCAGCTGCTTCAAGGTACACCTCCTCCAGGATTGCCTCTGTCCGGGAGTGCTAACCTGCGCCAACCTCGACCCGGGATTGCTTCCCTGCACCGGCTTGCATCCAGAACTGCTTCCATATTCATATGAGACCATGGATATTCCTATTAAATAGAAGTAAGGAAAGAAATAAATCAAACAATATGTATATATATTACAGTAAATCTTAAAACAAAGTTTCAACTTGTTTTCCAACACTCCGTCACACTGGTATATTTAGGTTAGTATTCCAGAATGACTTTCTGAGGAATCTCCACAACACTAATTTAGATTTAGATTACTTACAGTGTGGAAACAGGCCCTTCAGTCCAACAAGTCCACACCGACCCGCAACCCACCCAGACCCATTCCCCTACACCTAACACTACAGGCAATTTAGCGCAGCCACTTCACCTAACCTGCACATTTTTGGATTGTGGAAGGAAACCAGAGCACCCGGAGGAAACCCATGCAGACACAGGGAGAATGTGCAAACTCCTCACACAGAGTCGCCTGAGGCAGGAATTGAACCCAGGTCTCTGGCGCTGTGAGGCAGCAGTGCTAACCACTGTGCCACCGTGCCGCCCACTAATCTACGTCTATGTCTTCCTTTTTTAAACAAATACATTGTAAAATTAATAATATATTTTACATTGCCAGAAATATCAAAAATAAAACAAAATCAAATTTGTTAAATTTCCTCCCATAAATCCATAACATGGAATATATTCTGATAAGATTTCTTAATTGTCCACTGCATCATCAGCAAAAGCTCTGGAGAAAACCTGCAAACGAGTATTAAATGCTGCTGTGTTGGATGGTTTTGCTGGTTTTCCACAGGCATTTGGTAAGAGATTAATAGGAAACTCATGTGAAAGTAATATACAGTTAATGGATAATCAAGAATAACATCAAAGTGGTTTCATTTTGGATTTGGATGATGGTACAGACACTGCAATTTCTACTTCAAGGTCTGAAGTGTTTTTTTTAAAAAACACTTTAAGGATGTATTGTCTTGTAAACTTAACAACCTCAAAGAAAATGGATGGGCATAGGTGAAAATAGTCCAGAGAGAAAGCTTTAGGTTGAATTATAATATTGAGCTCTGGGAAAGTAGAATTTACAATATCCTTTACTCCCTCTCATTGCTAGTAGTTGGGTCACTTCTTGAGTCCAAAAGTGAGCATGACACCTACTCTGAGCAAACATACATCCAATTGTCCTTAATAGGAAATTTAGTCTGAATTCCCAAGGACTGCTGGATTGGTTCCAGACCTACCCTGCAAATGCTGGTACTAATGTAATAGAATTGGGCAGAAGGAATGTAATTTGCTGTGGGATTTTAATGGGAAGGAAACCATTTTGATTCATCAGTGTTCTGCAGCAGTTCATGGGCTGCCCCCTACACATGGCCCTACCTGAATTGTATGCGCCCTGGGAATGGAAATATTATCCTTTGATATCCAACATGCTGGAATGAAGTTATAGGAGGTGGATTGTTATCTGTCATTCCCTATACTGAACATACAGCAAATGTATGCAATCCAAATTAGCATGTTAGCTAATACTGGATGCACTTTACATGGGTTTGAGAGAAATTGGGGAAAGCTGTTTAGAAATTAAATAAGATCAACATTGGTTCTTTGGATATTTATGTTTATGTGAGAAGTCCATGAATGCTTTAAAACTTAAAGCTCTTTCATTCAGTTTCTATGTTCTACTAATGTGTGAAAATATTCTCTAACAGTGCTTCCAGTAACTGTAAAAAAAAAGCACTTGATAGTTTCAGGTTTTAGAGACTAGCTGCCTCAGAATGCCAGTGGGAATCAATAGGAAGACAAAGTATAGCACGAAGGTTTTGCTAATTGAACAGGCGTCTGAATGAAATTAGACTCTCGCAGTAATTATAACACAGGGACTAGTAAAGAAAGGCCCCTGATTCAGCGCAACCAAATCCAAGTACTTATTCCTGAGACTACAGCTACTTTGTCATCTGATACTGTGTCATAAATATCCAGAAGGTTCAACTTGTTTCTGGTGCAGACACAGAAGCCAAATTCTCAACTCCATTTGTACATTTGGTTGGAAAGTTGTGGTCAAATTGGCTTTGTTTTCTTTCATGCACTGTGTTCTTACTTTTGCAGCTGTGGCCTCCAATATTAAGCCACATCAACTGGCCAAATGAAATGTATTACAGCAAAGGGCACCAGATAGCCTGTTTTAACGATGTAACTGCAGAGTGGGACAGAAACAGTTTTAAGATACATTTTTGCTTCTCTTTTTATAAGCCATTTGCCAAAAGTTCACTTTCCTTAATATATCAGGTTTTACACAGGTTAGCATCTGATGTATTGCAAATGAGTGTGCTAAAATATTATATATTTTTTTAAAACTGCCATTTAATAATGCTACTAATCAGAAAATTTCTATCAAGATTTAAAATGCTATAAATGCCAATGTCCCAGATCAGATTCCAAGGAGACAGTTTCTCAATTATATTAAATTTTTTTTTGCTCTTTGTCAAAAACTTTGTGAGTAGGTATTATAAAAATATTTGAGTGGAAATTTGCCCATTCAAAACGGGGTAGGTTTGGATTAGGAAGGATGTTAAAATGTTAAATATCTGAATCCAAACTCCAAAGTGCCTGAACTCATTCACTTTTCACCTATTGAATGCAAACTAGGGCAGGCAACTGACCCATCACAAGAGACAGATTGGCAATTTAAGTGTTATAATAAGGACGCATGGTGGTTGAAGAGAGGAGCAAGAGTCAGTTTTTCACTTACCATCTGGACCCTCCAGACCTGCTTCATCAAGCCCCAGGATCAGGTACCTTAGCCCCCACCAACACTTCCAACCTCACCAGAGCCGTCAACAAACCTACCACTCTCACCTGTCAACACCCCTCTCTGTCACATCCTCCTTGACTTTTCCAATCTTTTCCTGGATCTGACCTTTGGTTTCCAGACTTTGTATGTCAGCAATCATCCATAACCCTAGCCCCTCAGCTTCCTCTGATTTCTCCCATCCAGGCTTCTGATCCAGCTTCAAACTCTGAGTATTTCCCAATCCAAGTCTCTGAACTTCCAGTTTCCGATCAGCCAGTCCTCTAGCCCCTGCTATCTAGCTCTAACCTAAAATATTCCCTGGCTCTGGAATCTGAATTTTCTTATACTCGCTCCCACTCCTTAGTCCAGTGTCTCCAATGCATCCCTCCCCCCTCTGCCCCCAGCTCAGCTGCAATCCGGTACATATTCCTCCTTCTCAATATGATAGACTGAGGTTGGGAAATGGATCGGAAAGCAGTCACTAGAATTTGCCAATACATCAGCTGGACCTGATGGAAACCAATCTTTCATGTGTCCCAACCTCAAAGTAGCCAAGCTTCCAGCTGCCATCCCACTTCTCCTAGATACTGAATAATGAGCCAGCACATGAACTCAGGAGTGTAAGTCGTAGACAGTTAGTATTACCATCAAAGATAGACTGAAGTAAACATTTTCCTATGATTTTTGAGCACTGATGTTTTCAGTTCCATTTTATTGTTATGTTGTATTACAGAATTCAACAATTTACTAATTTGGGACAATGTGCAAAGGCTTCTGGGTTAATGTAAACGATAAAAAAGAGATTTGTAAATGTTTAGCTATAGAGTCACAGAGTCATAGAGATATTTAGCATGGAAATGGGCCTTTGGGTCCAACTCGTCCATGTCGACCAGATATCCCAACCTAATCTAGTCCCATTTGCCAGCATTTGGCCCATATTCTTTTAAAACCTTCATATTTACATACCCATCTAGATGCATTTTAAATGTTGTAATTGGACCACCCTCCACCACTTCCTCTGGCACCTCATTCTATAAATGTACCACACTCAGTAAGAAAACCTTACCCCTTAGGTCCCTTTCAAATCTTCCTCCTCTCACATTAAACCTACGCCCTCTAGTTTTGGTCTTGCCCGCCCGGGGAAAAGACCTTGTCTATTCACCCTATCCATATCCCTTATGATTTTATAGACATTGTTAAGGTTACCCCTCAGTCTCCGATGCTCCGGATAGTCCCAGTGTATTCAGCCTCTCCCTGTAGCTCAAATGCTCCAACCATGACAACATCCTTGTAAATCTTTTCTGAATCCTTTCACGTTTCACAACATCCTTCCAATGCAGGGAGACCAGAATTGTACGCAATATTCCAATAGTGGTCTAACCAATGTCCAGTACAGCTGCAACGTGACCTCCCAACTCCTATACTCAGTGCTCTGACCAATAAAGGCAAACCTACTAAACGACTTCTTCACTATCCTATCAACCAGAGAATTTGCTTCCAAGGAACTATGAACCTGCACTCAGTACAGCTGCAACGTGACCTCCCAACTCCTATACTCAGTGCTCTGACCAATAAAGGCAAACATACTAAACGACTTCTTCACTATCCTATCAACCAGAGAATTTGCTTCCAAGGAACTATGAACCTGCACTCCAAGGTCTCTTTGTTCAGCAACACTCCCCAGATCTTATCATTAAGTGTATAAGTCCTGCTCTGATTCACCTTTCCAACATGCAGCACCTCACATTTATTATCTGCCACCCCTTTGCCCATTGGCCCATCTGATCAAGATCCCATTGTAATCTGAGGTAACCTTCTTCGCTGTCCACTTTGGTGTCATCTGCAAACTTACTAACTATACCTCATATGTTCACATCCAAATAATATATATAAACGACAAAAACAGTTGTTTGCTAAGAGCATATGGACTATAAATTATCTTCAGGAACAGATTGAACTATAAACTTTTAATCTCTGAATATTAATATTAATGTTTAACTTATTTGTATAAAACACCATTATCCATTACTTTAACACATACATTGGCCCTTTTAATTCATAAGTACATCAATATTCAAAATGTTTTCAAATTTTGACATATGCTCACATATTCTTAAAACATAATATATCGCATTTGAAGTTTTGCTTCAAAACTGAACAAGAATATTTGATAACCCAAACAGCAAACAACATTAACACATCTAAATGGAATATCACGAGCTCCAAGCACCAACATAAAGTTCTCAAAAGCCACTACAGTTCTCCATCAACAACAAACATTATCCTAGTCACATAAAAAGATTTTTCCCGCAATTAATATGGCTTCTAAAGAATATGAGTGATTGTGTTTTCTATCAGCGAGTTTCATCTATCAGTGCGATGTTACTGTCAATATGCAAGCTTCAGTTCCAAAAACCACTGAGCAGCAAAATATATCTTACAAACCTATTGTCATTTGAGTAATATGTAAAATATTTGCTTTTGACAAATTTAGGCAGTGCAATCCAGATCTTAACATTACTGTGAATTAACTTTTATTGCTTTCTCCCCAAATGTTATACTTTTGCCAATCCATTTGGCTCTCTGAAGTCTCAGGATGCATCTGGTATTGTCTATAGTATTTTCCTTCCAATGCACTTTCAGGAAATTGTTCATCTTGAAAGAATAAAATGAAAAAAAAACGTAAACTCCAACAAAGGGATGAAATTCCTCTTTTAATGAAACAAAAAGGAAATAGCCCATGTTATGATGATGGATCAGAACGCTCAAGTACTTATGGACTTTTTTAAAACTTTTAATTTCAAAATGCTTTGTTTCTTTTAAAAGGAGAACTGCTACAATTAGATTGTGGTTTTCAAGTCAGTGATTATTTGGAAAAGTCCTATGTGAAGTCAGTGGAATATTGCACGTGTAAATTGCAAGGGATACTTCAAATAACATGGAATTAATGAGAAGAGAGAGCTGGATATCTCTCCCCTTTCAGCACAATTTATCTCTTGTTTCACCCTCTGGGAATGCAGAAGCATGTCAGTAGAATGTCCGTATTGACTCTTCTGAAGTGGTCTATCGTGAGTTCATGTGTCAGAATGCTGTGAAGATCATAGTCAAATAATTGTCCCCTAGTTACCCTGTGCTGCTGGTAAAGAAAGACTCTCTCTCCTCTGACAGGTGAAATCTGGTTGAAAGATGGACTCGGAACAAACCAAGAATCTCATGAAACAACTATTCAACTATCAATACCAACATTACCAGTAACCTCCACTGTAACAGCCACAGTGCTCAGCTCGCCAATCTTCGCAATCACTTCAGAGACTCATCTGTATATCTTTTTCAACTTTTATCTTGTTGGACTCACCTCTTATATCTAATCTATATCTGTCTGTATTGCATCACTAGTAATTAATGAACATATTCTTTGTTCATTCAAAAAACTTGGTTAACTTGACTCCATTTAAAATGTAAAATTTATTTTGGTTGGGGAGCAAGGTATCCAAAAGGGAAGTGATCCTTTTTAAATTAATTTTGTTGCACAAACCAAGTGGGTGGATGAATGAAGGAGGAGAGTTGGTTTATGTCCCTCAGCCAGGTGCTTAACAGTGTGGGGTATCCCATCTGAAACAGTAATCAATTGGAATATCTGGTCCCTTATTTTGGTCTCTACATCTATTGCTTTCCATAATGATCATTGATAAAATTGTGTACTCAGAAATAATGTACTTTGAGGCTATCTGTTAAAGTTTGTCATTATTATGGAATATAATTCTTAAAGTGTTCAAAAGGCTCTGACAAGATTTTGTAGAATTTGTAGATGTAGAACCTACTGGAAACTTCAATTAAGTCAAAGTAATAACAACTTTCTCTTGATATAAGTTATCCATGCCATCCTCCCAAGCATAGATTTGCATCCAAGTGTAAAATTAAAATATCTGCCAAATGTTTCTACATTTTATAAAGTTGCTGTATTAAAATAGTTATGATATAGTTAAACATTTATAATTGTTCCCTACATAGAATATTCTTATTTTTGATGGAGTGAAGCCATGTGAATAGAATATTTTTCCTAGTTAAGTATAGGAATATCCTTTCAAAATAAAGAAGTGATTATATTTGAAGTTGCTTTTACTAATATACAGACAAAAATAGACATTAGTGAAGGTTGACTCACAAATCAGAACAACATTGTAACTTTCAATGCAGCTGCTTGTCTACGTAACTAAGTTTGAGTCTCCTAGGACCAAAATATTTAGCCTTCCCACTATGGTGTTGCCATTAGTCTCTGTGCTTTTGCTGCCTTTTCATTCAGATTTCTCCTGAGTAGGTTAGTAGGGAAGAGAAGTTTTCTATTTTGTTCCTTTTTGCACTTTCAGCCCCTCTAGGTTGTTTTGAGAGGTGCTTTTGTTTTGCTATAGGGTGCTGTGCCTAATTCTACTGAAAGACTCATTGTACAGACAAAATACAGAATCTGTGGTGTTACTATTCCATGCTTGTCTAATTCTATTTCTCTTTATCCTTTTAAGAAATGCCATGCCTTAACATATCTATAGACATGCACATAATGCTACTTTTGAATTTATAGACCTCAAATTTAAAACAGCTTTTCAGAATCACTCATTATTTGTGTTGCGTTTATTACAGCTGGTTTTCTTTTGTTCTTTTATGCAATCCATGAAGTGGGCTGACTTCAATGTAATTCTGCAGAGCTAACCCCACTATATCATTCACTGTCCAAGAGATGATCATTGGACCTCAGTTAGACTTTCCTCAGCAGATGATTTACTACTGGAAAAGCATCAGGATTGATTATGCACCCACTGTGTTATATTGCCTTCAAGAGCGCAATTTTCCTTCATTTTTGTTGTACGTGCTGTAGGCAGTGACAAACGGGACATTTCAGTATGCTGAATACTTTGAAGGAACCAAGTCAAGTAAATATGAATGGATGACTGTGACTCATTTCAATAGCTACATCTCTGATATATGAATCCCCACAAGACAATGGTTCAGTCCTGATCGCAACCCCTTTTTCTGTGTTACTTGTTTCTAAAGCAAGTTTAGATTTTTAATCGGTAAGGGAATCAAAGGTTGTGAGGAAAAGGCAGGAAAAGAATTCAATGATCTCATTGAATGGCAGAGTAAACTCAATGGGCTGTATGGCCTACTTTTTCGGCCCTGTTTTATGGTCTTACTAAGCTCCCAGAAGCGTTGCCATAAGTTGATCTCCTGTCATTCCCAAAATATACAAGCCGTGTTAAGGCTAAATTCCATCTGCAATGCTTTCAAGCCAAAGGATGGTTAAGGAGCTGAAAATGTTGATTTCTGAAGAAGGCACTGGGATCTGAGGAGATCAAAAATGCTACCTCCCTCCTAAAAAGGCTTTGTTATAACTTTGATTGGGACTTCAAACACAGAGTCCAACTGGGTATTGTAGAGACCAGGTGAACCTTCATACCAGACATAATATTTTGGACACATACGGATATAGGATTATGATTTGGTACCTATTTGGTAAAGAGTTAAACTGGATCTGAACAGAATTTTTCCTACCAATTTATCCTTGCATGAATGTTCGCTCACAGCACTGCTCTTAAGAATCAAAACACTCTAGCCATTTCCTTCTTAAGATGAAAATTTGAATTTTACATGTCATCGGCCAACTTCAAATACACTTAAATGAACCCCAAACTCGTGGTGTCATTGGCATCCTCAGGGTTTAGGAAGGCTGGTATTCTGATTTCAAGAAAGGGTGACTCACACAAGTTCAATTCCAGTGGTGAATTAACGATCATGCTTGCTCCTTCATTATTAAACCTAAAGCCCATGCCACCTCTATGGAGTGAGTTGACTACCTGTCCCACATTCAGCCTTGGTTAAAGCCAGAAATTGTTGGATTGAATATGGGTTTGGGTGGGGAAGCAGAATTCTCAGGATTGGATTTCCGTGGTGGAGAATGGAATCAGATATCAGGATTAATCATACCAACATGACACCACCCCCCACTTCCTCAAAAAGTGGCATCTTTTCGGGTCCAGGCCCTTTGTGGTCTACAGGCAGGGCCTGCCACCATAGGTGAGTGTAGTTCAGAAGAGACAACTTAAAGGACCATCCACTGTTCCTAAAAAAGAGCCTTGGCCCAGTGCTTCCATGTTAATGCAAGCCTTTGTCTATATACATTTGAATCTTCTGACCACTTTATCTTCCCTTCACTCTCATCTTCAAAACGCTCTTCCTCAACCTGTTCGATCTTTCACTTCTTCCACTCACTCCCATATCGCGTACCTTCAAACCCTCACTTTACCCCTTCACACTCCTTACCCCATTATAGCAGTTAGAAGCCATAAACAAGACTATGGAACTCACTGAATAAACAGCCAGACTTTAGAACTGCTACCTCAAGTGGTTCTAAATGCAACACGTTTCAACACTGGGAAATTATTAGATATTTACATCTTCTTAACATCTTAGTCAATGCATTCAATTGCATTACCTTTGTATTATTAGATAAACTGTTTTTTAATTGTGTCTGAAGACTTTTCCACAGTTACTGGGTTTATCCTTTAATTGACAGCTTGCCAGTTGGCAAAAATGATGACCTGGTAATCACAGTGTTTGCTGTTTAACTGCATCTTGCAATCAAAGAATTATCGTAACTGAGACACAAGTCAAATGAAAGCATTTAATGATCAAATGGTAGGAGCAATGGGGAAAGTAACAGTAGGAAGTGATAGTATAGTAATGGGAGATTGACACTGTTCTCTGCCAAGTAGCTGTGTTGCCTGCCCTATGCCAGGGTTCAGGATACCTGCTCAGGCATCGAAAGCAAGTTGCTGTGGAGGGGGAGGATTAAATGTATATGGCACCACGAATTAGAAATAGAAGAGAGATTCTCCATAGAGTATGAGGAACTAGACATTAAATTGAAATACAGACACTCAAAGATTATACCACTAGATTATAACTTAGTCACATTCAAATTGGCATAAATTGTGTAAAGTTAAAGGAATGAAGAATGGGCAAGGCATGCTCTAGTTCCTGGGCCATGGACAGTAGCCCTGGGAAAATTAAGGCTGCACCACTGGGATGGTTTACACCTTCACCATGCTGGGGCCTGTGTTCTTGTGAACTATAAAATTAGGGAAATAGAACCGTTTTAATCTAAGTCATGGGATCAAAGTTCAATTTGAAAATATATAGTGCATCAAAAAATAGAGACAAAGCAAAAGCGGAAAAAGAGGAACCTCGATAATCCGGCATTCGATTCTCCAAATATCGGAATATCCAGCAAGATCACAATGTCCCAATGCTCGGCTAAACTATGTAATCCAGCATTTGATTAACCGGATGAAATGCTCCCAGCCTGTGTCCTTCGGATAATCAAGATCCCTCTGTGTGGGAAATAAGGGTGAGAGAATGGCAGGAAGGAGCAGAGAGAAAAAAATGGATCGAGGAATACATCAGCAATCAAGACTAGATGTTACAAAGGTAACAAAAGATACAAAACTAAAGACTCTGTATCTGAAAGTGAATAACATTCGTAACAAAATAAACAAATTGATAGTGCACTTTGAAGTGAGTAAGAATTATTTGATAGCAAATACAGAGATTTAGCTTCAGGATCTCAAGGATTTGATTCTGCACATTGAGAGGTATGTAACATTTGAGAAAACTAGAAAGCCAGGCTAGGGCAGCAGGGTAACTTTGTTAATCAAGGATGATATTTTTGTAAAAATTAGATGAAACCTTGATTCCGGAGATCAGTTTAGAGAACTGGTTTGGCAGAGTTGAGGAAAAGAGCTGAAAGAAGTCACCAGAGTGAGTGGCCCCCTAATAATAACCACAATATAAGACAAAATATACACCAAGAAATATTGAAGCTTCTAATAAAATGGCAGCATTAATTATGGTTGACTTTAGTATGCATTTAACTTGAAAAATTAGGTTGGTTTAATAGACCAGATGAGGAGTTTATTGAATGCTTTGAGATAGCGTCTTTGAACAGCTCATTTGGAAATCACCAGAATGCTGGCTATATCCGATTTGGTATTGTATCTGTGACTGGATTAGTGAATGACCTCAGAGAGGAGGACAGTCCATTTTCTAACTGATCACTGCAGCTTGTCATCAGACCAAGACAGCTTGAACATAAATTGGAACCCAGGTTAGTACCCCATGCCAGTTGAAGTGGGATGTTCAAACAGTTCAGGAAACTAGTTAATGATCTTCTGTGCTCAGCAAGGTGTCACATCCCTCTCTCTCTGATACATTACACTCACAGGTCCCATTCATCCTAACTGTACCACTGCACACACATCTCAACAAGGTTTATGGATTTCTAATCTCACTGTGACACACATTATATTCACTCAACAGTTCTCATGCACCGCATCCTCCCTCCCAAATTATACCTTTTCCTGCCTTTCTTTACCTGCTCACTCAATGAAGGCATTCAGTAGCCAATCTGCTCACGTGTTATCACTAACTGCTCTTCTATCAATTTCCATTCTACTCATTCCTTCCTTTTGTGTCATTGCTGAATGGCAGGTTCAGCTCTGGCTTAATGTACCAATAGGATTCTAACTGACATCCATGTAATCTTACAGATTGTTTGCACTTGATCTGCAGGCCTGAACATGGCTCAATCCCTAGACTTCAAGGACATGGGTCTTCAGATTCTGGTAGGACCAAGTACCTGACTGACTGTGGCTGCCCCCTGATTGGAATCAGACTAACCATTTGACACTTAGTGATAGGAACTATAGATTGACCACAGCACCCTTTCATCTCACTAAGGACTGATTCTCTTAGACTTTCACAAATGGCCATTTCATTGAAACCCATGCAGTGTGCTTGCTGCATAACCTGCTAGCAGTCCATCCCCTTGATTGTTCAATCCTTGCCTCTGTGACTAGCTGCCTGCCACTCCCTCTGTGCTGAAAAGCAATGCAAGGCACAGACACTCGCAGCTGGTGATCTGTGAGTCAGAACTGACTTGTCTGTGATGAAAGCAATGTGAAATAGACTGAAGTCTGTAGCGTATAGAGAGAGGCTGAATAGGCTGGGGCTATTCAAGGGGTATACCAAGGGGCAACCTTACAGGGTTTTATAAAATCATGTGGGGCATGGCTAGGTAAACGGACATGGTCTTTTCTCTGGGTTGTTGGTGGGGGAGGGAGGGGGTCCTGAACTAGAGAGCATAGATTTAGGGTGAGAGGGGAAAGATTTAAAAGGGACCAAAGGGGCAACTTTTTCACGGAGAGAGTATGGAATGAGCTGCCGGAGGAAATGTTGGGGATTGAAACAATTGCAACATTTAAAAGGCTTCTGGATGGGTGTATGAATAGGAAGGGTTCAGATGGATATGGGCCAAGTGCTGCCAAATGGGACCAGATTAATTTGGGATATCTGGTCAACATGGACACCATGAAGGCTCTGTTTCTGTGCTGTACATCTCTATGACTTTATGACTTAATAACACAACATTAGTAAGTGCTACAAGATACCTCCTGTGCAGATGCATGTGTTTACCTGTGTGCAAAGTGAGCTGGCAAGAAGCCTATATGTCGCTGTTGTGGTTCTGTTCGCCGAGCTGGAAGTTTTTGTTGCAAACGTTTCGTCCCCTGTCTAGGTGACATCCTCAGTGCTTGGGAGCCTCCTGTGAAGCGCTTCTGTGGTGTTTCCTCCGGCATTTATAGTGGCCTGTCCCTGCCGCTTTCGGTTGTCAGTTTCAGCTGTCCGGTGT
>NC_057710.1:128621597-128707975 GCF_004010195.1 Chiloscyllium plagiosum
ACAAAATCCCATGCAAGGATTGCACAAAACGCTATATAGGACAAACAGGAAGACAGCTAACGGTCCGCATCCATGAACATCAACTAGCCACGAGACGCCACGACCAGCTATCCTTAGTAGCCACACATGCAGACGACAAGCAACATGAATTTGGCTGGGACAACACTACCATTATAGGGCAAGCCAACAAAGAACAGCCAGGGAATTCCTAGAAGCATGGCACTCATCCACAAACTCCATTAACAAACACATCGACCTGGACCCAATATACCGGCCACTACAGCGGACAGCTGAAACTGACAACCGGAAGTGGCAGGGACAGGCCACTATAAATGCCGGAGGAAACACCACAGAAGCGCTTCACAGGAGGCTCCCAAGCACTGAGGATGTCACCTAGACAGGGGACGAAACGTTTGCAACAAAAACTTCCAGCTCGGCGAACAGAACCACAGCAACGAGCACCCGAGTTACAAATCTTCTCACAAACTTTGAAGAGCCTATATGTCAAAGATGCTTCTAATTTCAAACTATTGTGCTGAAAGTCTCAAATCGTACTTGAATGGGTCTGAGAGCAAGACCGATGATGCGATGAAGATGTTGGTTTGTTGATGCCAACTTGTGTGGCTGAAGAATCATGTTCATGGAGCAGGCTGTGCAGGAGCATTTGGATGGAGGCTGGGACATGCATTTAGCGAGCTGTCAGAAATGTGTGCCTCATTTCTGAGGAGAAAGGAAATAATTCAAAGTAGTGTAGAAACAATGCTCATTGAGGCTTTAATGAAATACGAAAGAAAGGAAAAGATGAATTGTTCATCAATGGTAAGATACAGATATTGCTACTTCAAGATTGCATGGAAAATTTGAGTGTAATTGTATCCATTTTTTATGCAATGGAAGGTAATATAAGAATTTCCACATCAAATGCACATATACTGCTGGAAGTAAAATGCACATAAAGTTAGCCATTATTATGATGACCTTTTGGAGATCTAAGATGTTGATTTTCTCGCTACAAGATCTTAAGTTGTTCTGCACTTCCTTGGCAAAGGTTATATGATATCAGATTGAACGGAGCTTAGTGCTGTCTCCAATATAAACACTTTTAGAATCATTACTTTGTACAATGACAAGATGCCTCAAAAAGATACTTTAAAATATATGGGCTCTCCTGGGTTGCCTATGGTCTAATCCTGCTTGCTGTCAGCTTTCTCTGATGGGTTTCTGACTGCAGATTTTAGTCGGATGCACAGTTGAAATGGGTGTAAGGCCCCATAACATCATCAGATGGTGACTTTTCCAGTTTGCATGCCATCTCTGTCCCACTGGAGTGAGCAACTGATCTGTACCTGAATTCAGGCAAATTAAGCTCCCGGGCTCAAAATGTTAACTCTGATTTCTCTTCACAGATGTGGTCAGACCTGCTGAGCTTTTCCAGCAACTTCTGTTTTTGTTTCAAATTAAGATGAGGATTTGGAATGGTGCACAGCTCTCCTTTACAACCCCAACCTCTACCAACAACCATCTTGTTACTGAATGGCCATTCACTCCTCTTTCGCTCAGAGATGGTTCCTCAGATTTTTAAAGTTCTCTTCGTTACTGAGAGATTTACACAGTATTTTTACTGTGGACTGTTTTTGAGACTCCATCCTTCTGTCCTGTTTGTTTGTCTTACCCTTCTCTTTAACCTTTTTGTTTTACCTTGCTCTCTCTTTATTTTTGCACCACCTACTCACATATCTTTGTCTTCAATTAATTTAATTTCAATTAATTTAGTTTTAATTCCAACTGATTCATTTATCTATTGTGATCCTGCAGCTTGTGTTAGGTTTCCAGGACATTCTCATTCTGCTTGTGGGGATCAAAATCTCCTGGTAGCTTCATACTCTCAGAAGGAAACTCAGCCCTTAGTTAAGCAAAATGGGAATTAAAGAATACTGCAAAAGGTTATCCCCATCTGCAGAAATCATTACCAAAAAACCCTCCACATCATCTACTCTGAAAGGCCTTTACGTCTGCACAGCAACATCTACACCTTATGGTTTGCATTCCCAACTGGCATTGTGTCCTTTGCAATAGTAAAAGCAGGGTACTCAGACACTGAAGCATCACTGCTCTTCATTATATTACGGCAATAGTGAAGAAGAGCAAACACCATAGAATCATAGAATCCCTACAGTGTGGAAACAGGCCATTCAGCCCAACAAGTCCCCATCAATGCTACGAAGAGAACCCCATTCCAGACCCAACCCCCTTCCCTATCCCTGTAACCCTGCATTTTCCATGGCTGATACACCTTGTCTTCACATCCCGGAACATTTAGCTTGGCCAATCCACCAAATGACAAAGAGTTAACAAGAGCTTGATTTTGAGCCAGAAGTGGCTATTAGCCCATTTTGTTGCCATCAAAATGTCAGTTGGGGCTTTAACCATATTTTGGTTTTATTCATTAATGGGATGAGGGTATCTCTGGCCTGACCAGCATTTATTGCCCATCCCTAATTGCCCAGAGGTCAGTTAAGAGTCAACCACATTGCTGTGGGTCTGGAGTCACATGTAGGCCAGACCAGGTAAGGACAGCAGTTTACTTCCCTAAAGGACATTACTGAATCAGGTTTTTTCTGACAATTGTCAATAGATTGTTAATTCCAGATTTTTATTTAATTCAAATTCCAGCACCTGCCATGGTGGGATTTGAACCCCAGTCTCCAGAACATTAGCTCTGGATTAACAGTCCAGCAATAATATAATTAGCCCCTCACCTGCACCTGAAATATTCTGAAACTGTGCTTAAAACAGCAGAAATTTCTCAGCCCTGTGTCCTTGATCCTCAATATTGCATAAAATGACTAAACAAAATCACTTACCATTTCATTGAGCTTGTTGAGCCAGCATCGAGGGAGATCAGTGTTGGACGTGGCACTGTTTTACAGGAAATGATCTGGACAACACCAAATGACACAAGACTTGGAATTCATCAAAACAGAGCAAACTTAGGCTTATTGCTGCATAAAAAAGGTGTATTTTCTAATTCAAGCAAAGTTGTTATAATTTGATTAAACCTAACTCTGATTAATTCTGATTAATTCTGAGGTTGATTTTGATTTTAATAATAAGCAAATGTAAATAATGGAGTTTTTTGTTCTAATTAATCCTTTGGTACAGTCCTCAGAGTTTAACTGGAATATGAAGCGAATGTGTTAGGTTAATTTCTATATTAAATCCAAATAAGCTAATCAATCTGCTAAATAAAGAGGTAGCTATTGAATGTATTAACTTTGGAAATGTTGGTTCTGCTTTTCCAGATCTTGCTTTGCATGACCAGTTGCAATGATATGCTTTCATCCTTATAGCTAAGTCAATATTATTGGTATTTTGGGACTTCTATAACATACCAGCATCTTGGCCTAACAAGACTGCCACAGCATGATGCCTACAAATTGGCCCGTACCTCTGCACAGAAGGCGTGGATGTGAACAGTGCCTTTCACATGTGGACAACTTGAGCACTTGCAGAGCCAGCCGAAATCAACACGAGCCCTGCTGCGCTACTAAACTGTATAAAACTGTACAAAAGAAAGCATCTGACCCATGTTTAATAAGTGCAGGCGAAGTGCAAGGGGTGAGAAAATAAAACCAAAAACACGGCAATAAACAAAATAAAATAATTGGAAGGGATCTGATTGTTTGCTTTGAGGGAAAATAGTGAGCAGCTGGAGAGGCAGAAGGTCCACATTACGATGTTTTTCTTGCAGTCATAAACTCAATGTGATCACCAATCTTTTTATTTATTTAATGTACGCACAATCAAAAACTGTGATCCAATTATTTCTACTTTTCTGATCATGTCTATCTTCCATTTGTTTTGATTCATTTCAGCAAAACGACTGTTCAAGGCAAATCAAATTCTGATTCTACTTTATCCTCACAAACATCTTTCAGGGGACAATGTCTATTGTTGATATCCATCATCCCGTGGTTTTTATGTTGAATGTGATGTTTACGATTGAACATTTTCTCCTCCTTTCCTGAAGATACTCATGCTGTGCTACAGTTCCAAAGCTGCTGGATATCCCCACTGCTTTACTGAAATTAATACATTTTAATATATGAATGTCAAGAACATGAACAATTCATATAGTGTTAATTTTAGCACCAATTGAGTATTTTTATAAATGATCAAATTGGTTTATTTTCTTTATTGACTGATGGGACATATGATGATCTGCAGAAATTTTTCTACATTTTCCTTTTGTGTTAAAGTTTAAATTTTGTTCCATTCTAGGTCAGCCAGGCTTTCTTATTTAGCATTGTTAATTGCAGATCGGATTGCAATATTCTAAGTGTAGCTGAAAGAAGACCAAAGGAGTTAAAATGGCATGCCAAAGAAATCAAAATCTGGAGTGTGCTTTAATTTGGAAGTTTATCTAAATTCTGGGCCATGGTCAAATAAAGAGGATTGATTTTGCAGTATATGATGATATAAAACACTACTATAAGAAGATGTGGGAAAAGATAAAACTACTGAGAGTGCCAGGCCTTGTGTGTTGACACTATTGAAATGCTTACGATTAGTTTCAGGTGGAGTTTTCCAGTAGGAAATCATTCAATTCCCAAAGAAACAGCATAAACTGTTAACATAATAGGGTGCTGGTAACATTTTGTGAAATTTCAAACCGCCTGTGCTTAATAAAAGCCAATAAAAGAATGTCTGTACCATAGCACAAAGATTAAACTACCAAACAATTATCATGAGTAGACATTTTTATCGGTTTCCGAGGGCAACTCTTTAAATTTTAAAAGACAATGGCAGGTTGTGTGATCTGCAGTGAAACCATTTAACAGGAAAACTGGTATACAACAAGATTTGAACTTGTATTTGTGAGCCTACAATATGAAGATAAATAAATACACAACTGCAGACTCAGTCGGTAGAGAAAGTATCTTCACTTGATGTTCACAAACACACTTTTGAACAGAGCTTATTCATCAGAAAAAATGACTGAAAGCAGCACAGAAACTATTGGATTGATTCAAATTCTATGGAGTTGGCAAGCCTGTGTAAGCTGTTTGAAACATGGAACCATCCCAAATCCATTCAGGAAGACCTGGAAATGTTTACAAGTTAAAGTGCTTTAGAAATCTGAAAAAATACTAACTGATTTGAGCATATTGTTATGTTTAAATAATGAGTGCCTTTGGTCTGAGCATGCTAAGTTAGACGTAAAGGTCATTAGAAGAGGAAATGGCTCATTGCCCTAAGACCTACCACAGGTTTAAGAAAAAGAAAAACATAAAGGTTCGAAAGGAAAAACATAGGAGGAGTTTTGTGCACCAACTTGAAATATTTTTGTTATAAGGAAATATAACATCAATGTCTACCAGGCATGTTAATAATTGTCTCTTGGGTATAATTTATCCTTTTTGGTTAGTAATTCATCTTGTACCATTTGAACTCCTCATACTGGCTTGCAGAGGAATGCACATTTTTAGTTGCATTACCAAACCTAGGGATGTTTGTTTCCTTTAACTGCTAGTTGAAATGTGTTCGAAATCATAATGACCCAACAAAAGCTGAGGTAAACAATTGATCGAAATGAACGCAGCTGAATTTGAAACCATTAAGCAATGAGGTAAGAAGGTCATGTGGATAGGTGGACTAACAATAAGCAGCATTAAGGCACAATCTTCAACAGACACACATGGCACAGAAAAGGCCAACATTATATATTGTGTAAGTACTTTGGAGAATAAAAGAAATTTGGTCTTTGAGTGCTTTCCTGAGGCTGCAGGAAGTTTTACACTCATACATGCACATCTTGTATATGTGTGCTCATACACACTTAATAGCCTAAATTCTTTCTTGATGGATGTAGCAACATCAGACCAGGAGCTCCACTCAGCCTTGACCTTGTTCCACAATACATTTCAATCAGGGCTGATCTGTGCCTTAACTCAGTTTACCTACCTTGGTTTGAGATCTCCCTGAATATGTAAATTTCAGTTTTGACATTTTAATTGTCTGAGCCTCAACAGTTTTCTAGGGAGAGTGTTCCAGATCACTAGGGACACGACTGGCCACAACCTGCTGATGTGAGTTTCTCCCCATTATCCATACTGTCTGCCTGATCATTCGGATCTCAAACAACGAGACAGAATACAGGAAAGAGATTGAGTGCTTAGCGGCATTGTGTAAAGATAACAATCTCTCCATCAACGTCAGCAAAATGAAGGAGCCAGTCATTGACTTCAGGAAGCAGAGTGGAGGGCATGCCCCTGTCTGCATCAGTGGAGCTGAGGTGGAGATAGTCAAGAGCATCAAGTTCCTGGGAGTGACAATGCTGACAGTCAAGAAAACAAAACAATGCTTCTACTTCCCCAGGAGGCTAGGAAGCTCAGCATGTCAACAAAGACTGACCAATTTTGACAGATGCACCATAGAAAGCATCCTATCTGGATGCCTCACAGCATGATAAGGCAACTGCTCTTCCCAAGACCAAAAGAATCTACAGAGAATCATGAACATAGCCAAGTTCATCACACATACCAGCTACACACATCCACTGACACCCTTTATACTTCCTGCTGTCTCAGGAAAGCAACCAACATAATCAAAGATCCCACCCAGCCCAGTTAGATTCCCTTGCACCTTCTTCCATCAGACAGAAGATATAAGAGTTTGGATACAGAAACAGACAGATTCAAGAACAGCCTCCTCCCCACTGTTATTACATTTTTGAATGGACCTCTCAAATGTTAATGTTGATCTTTCTCTCTTCACTTTCTCTGCAGCTATAAACATTGTATTCTGCACTCTGTTTGGCTACGCTGTTGCACTTTGTATGATAAGCAAGTAGACCACTTTTCATTGTATCTCAGCACATGTGACAACAATAAATCGATTCCTCACACATCGAAAGATTGCCATCATTTCTACATGCTTCCCTTTTCAAACCTGCTGGTGCCAGCTCATTGAAAATTGACTCTTCATTGTCAATATTTGACACCGGATATATTTTGAACAATCCACATTTTTATTGGAATGAACATCCAAATTAGTTGAAAGGGTCAAGGTAACCACAATATGCGAAGCTTTCCCATCTTACTGTTAAAGTGTTTGGTTGAGTGAAGTTCATATGCTCAGTCTGCCATGGCTTGAAGTGACTTTTCTCACACAGTCTTCTGCTCTTCACTTCATTAATTGTACAACTGGGCTCTTCACTAGCACTTCCCATGTAACAGGAGAGATAGAAGTGCTACAGATTGTTGGGACCTTCATTCCAATGGCATTATATATAAAATCCAGCTGCAAACCACTTCACTTGCTGCAAGCCAGGAACTTGCCTTCCCATTTGAGCATTTGGATGTAGAAGAGAAAGCTCGGACCCCACATTGTGAACAGGGACCTGGAGGTATTGGTGGACAGGATGCTAAAGAGGATGGTCATCAGAACTGCCACAGGAAATTATGCCATCACACACAGCTTAACCTGGAGCCAGACAGAAGCTCGGTTCAGTGCTATGGCCCAAATCACACTATGGTGTAGGAAATTCTCATCATCTAGTATCTATCCCGTAGGTGGATAGTAGTCATGAGAGTGATGATGGGCAATAGTTTATGTTAATAGGTCTCTCACTTGTGAAAATCACATACTGGCCTCCAGCTCTTGGTTGGTAAATATGAATTTTTGTTCTTGACATTGAGAAAGTTCTAGTTTCTTACACAATTTTTCTAAATTTCTTACCATGGGATTTTACTGTGGGCTGGGAAGATTTTGACCTATGTATGATCCAGTGACTGTACTAAAGTTGCTAACCAAAGGGCTGACAAGGAGAGCATATCAAAGGCAGGACCCTTTTGGTGGTGTCCTTGGATCTAATTTACTTTTTGTTAATTAATATTAGCTGCATAACTTCTCATTGTGGGATCATCATGTAGCAAAAGCTTTAAATAGTTGGAAAAGTTTACATTTATTCAGCAACAACCAAATTGAAAAATAAATGAAGAAATGCAAGTTTTGTTTGTCTTTAAGAACAGGCAGGGTCTTAGTGCCTATTGCCAACAATAAATTTACAGTCAGTGAGTGATCACTGCATCCAGCTCACATTTATTGCAACTGAGGGTCACTTAAGTCCTGTTTGCCTGGCTGCAGCACTCCATCATGAAGACAGTCAAGTTCCTGCTGCTTAATGTCCTCATCATCCACCTTGGAAGACATCAGTCCCATGCTGTTGTGCAGCCCACGAGATCCTGTTTTTGAGAATTGTTTATTATGGTCACCTGAGATTACCTCCATTTCACAGAAACAACTGAGGCCAATCTGTAATGGCTAATGGCATGGTCAAGATTGCCTATGACCAGGATTTCTCTCCTACTCAGCTGGACACTGCATGCATTTCACACACAGGGTGCTTTAATTACAGATTACCTCAACCTGTGTAAATGTCAGATTAATATAATTATCTGTTAAAGAGACTCACATTATTCACAAGTAGAGCTGGCATGATCAGAGAGAAAAATCACTTACTTCAACTACTGGGCATGGTTGCAGCCATGTTTCATTTTAAGTGCACATTTATGATTCACATGAGTATGGAATGTAACACAGGTTGCACTTGACATAGTCAGTCTCAGGCACAGCCAAATAATCAAGGTGCCCCCTCACACCTCCAGGTTCCTTTCCTCCTGGCACATCAGTACTGAGCTTCCAAATGTTCCCACACACCATTTTAAAGTATGGCTTTCTCTCCCAACATTATCCTCTAAGCCTTCAATTTAGACACACCAACCATCATGCTGCATCGTCCCCATATTGAAATAGTTGTGACCATCAATGGCAGTCCATATTCTCCGCTGCATGATCCCATGCTGCCTCCAATCCCCAGAACTAAGTTCTCCAGCTTCCTTCCTGTGCAGTGGGCCCCTGATAGCCCCACTTGCCTTTAAGTGGACAGACTGCCCAGATTGAACATGGCACACAACATCAACTAACTCAGACAGACAGCCTAACTACTGATCAACTTACCCTAATTATCAGGACTGGTTACACTTGACCCACATTACTGACTATGGTCCACTTCCCAGACAGCTGAGGTACAGACCCCCAGACTCTGAACATTACAAACAGCCAGGTGATCAAACCCAGATCCCTTGACTACAATGCTGAGATTCCTTGACTGTCTCTTTAATTTCACTGAGGACTACTCCCCTTGCACATGAAGATATGGCCATTTGATGAATGCACACACAGTGGAATTGCTGTATTCATGGTTGGCACATGGTGCTTCTGCGTTATTGACATAGCATATTGCTATACATAGATCATAGAAAATGTATAGCACAGAACAGGCCCTTTGGCCCACGATGTTGTGCCGAGGATTAATCTTAATGTAAAATAAAATAACTTAACCTATGCATCCCTCAATTTACTGCTATCCATGTCCCTAATGTCTCTGCTTCCACCACCACCGCTGGCAACACATGCCATGTATTCACAACTCTCTGCGTAAAGAACCTTCCTGTAATGTCCCCTCAATATTTTACTCCTAATATCTTAAAACTATGACCCCTCATGCCAGTCAATCCTGCCCTGGGGACAATCTCTGGCTATTGACTCTATCCATGCCTCTCATTACCTTGTATACCTCGATCAGGTCACCTCCCTTCCTCCTTCTCTCCAGAGAGAAAAGTCCGAGCTTAGTCAACCTCTCTTCATAAGGCAAGCCCTCCAGTCTAGGCAACATCCTGGTAAACCTTCTTTGTACCATCCCCAAAGCCTCTGTATATTTCCTATAGTAGGGCGACCAGAACTGGACACAATATTCCAAGTGTAGTCTCACCAGGGACTTGTAGAGCTGTAGCAAAATCTCACAGCTCTTAAATTCGATCCCCCTGTTAATGAAAGTCAAAAAACCATATGCCTTCTTAACAACCCTGTCCACTTGGGTGGCAACTTTGAGGGATCTTTGCATTTGAACACCACACTGCCAAGAATCCTGTCTTTAATCCTATATTTAGCATTCAAGTTCGACCTTCCAAAATGCATAACTTTGAACTTCATCTGCCATTTCTCACCCCAGCTCTGCATCCTGTCTATGCCACGCTGCATCCTGCAATAGCCCTCGATACTATCACCAGCACCTCCAACCTTTGTGTCATGTGCAAATTTATTAACCCAGCCCTCAAATTCCTCATCCAAGTCATTTATAAAAACTACAAAGAGCAGAAGCCCAAGAACAGAGCCCTGCGGAATGCCACTCACCATTGTTCCAAAATGTATAACTTTGAACTTCATCTGCCATTTCTCACCCCAGCTCTGCATCCTGTCTATGCCGCGCTGCATCCAGCAATAGCCCTCGATACTATCAACAGCACCTCCAACCTTTGTGTCATCTGCAAATTTATTAACCCAGCCCTCAAATTCCTCATCCAAGTCATTTATAAAAACTACAAAGAGCAATAGCCCAAGAACAGAGCCCTGCGGAATGCCACTCACCATTGACCTCCAGGCAGAATACTTTCCATCTACAACCACTCTCTGCCTTCTGAATCCAGATAACCAAACCTCCCTGTATCCCATACTTCCTGACTTTATGAATGAGCCTACTATGGGGAACCTTATCAAATGCTTTGTTGAAGTCCATATGCACAACGTTCGTCAACCTGTTTCATCACCTCCACAAAGAACTCAATAAGATTTGTGAGGCATGACCTTCCCCTCACAATGCCATGTTGACTGCCTTTAATCATGCTATGCTTTTCCAAATAGTCATAAATCCTATCCCTCATAATTCTTTCCAAAACTCTGCTGACCACAGACATGAAACTGACTGGTCTGTAATTGCCAGGGATTTCCCTATTACCCTTCTTGAAAAGAGGAACAACATTCGTCTCCTTCCAGTTCTCCAGTATGACCCCCGTGGAGAGTTAAGAGGCAAAGATCTTTACCAGTGGCTTAGCAACCTCCTGTCTTGCTTCCCGGAGCAGCCTGGGATAAATTTGGTCTGGCCCTGAGAACTTATCAATCTTAGTGCTTGCCAAAATTTCCAACACATCAACTTCATCAACCTTGATCTGTTCAAGCCTGTATCCCAGCTCCTCAAAGTTCTCATTCACAACAAGGTCCCTTTCCTTAGTGAAAACTGAAGCAAAAAACTCATTTAGGGCTTCCCCTATCTGCTCATACCCCATGCACAAGTTCCCTATGCTATCCCTGATCAGCCCTACCTTCTCTCTTCTCTTCATCCAAGTTTCCTTAATTTTACCACTTCTTACCTGTCTCAGAGGAATAAATGTGTGCATCACTCGCAACAAATGCTCCTTAAACTGTCTCCATATGTCTGCTGTGCCCTTTCTGTGGAATAATTGCTCCCAGCAACAAGTCCACCCCAGTGACTGAAGACTTTGGATCACCATGACAAGCTATTTGACTTTGTATCTACACTGAAAGGCAAGGTAGGACTACAGTATAATTTCAACCTCTGGCTGAGGTGGCAATGTACAAAAAGGTCAGGCATGGCAGAGGTGTTGTGAGCATACAACAGGCACAGTGAGAGAGCACTAAGAAAGCAAGCATGGAGCTTGCAACCTGAGATAGTCCAGTCCATGAGTTGAATGCCATTCTCTATGCACAAAGTGTCCTGGCAACAGCAGTACAATGGAAAGTGCCAGTGCAATCTAAGGTGCAGGATTGAAGTGCAGAACTGTGCTGTAACTTGGTCAAAGATGTGCCATGAAGTTACGGAGAGGCTGATATATGTCTCTTGCCAACATCCTTGGATGGGGGGTGTAGGCAGTTGCTGCCCATTGACCGTGTTGGGGGCTACAGTCCAGAAGGTACAGCCCAAGGAATACGAGATGACCTGGTATCATTTCAGAATTCTCAGCATCTAAGTTCTGTCTGCTGGCTGGGGAAATGGGAGCCTGTTCATAAATATAAATGAAGAGAGATTAACTAATAATGACATGCTGATGCATGTAATTAGTTGCAAATAGGCCTCTCGTCACTCACAAGAGAAGTTCCTATCTGACTACTTAATATCTTGTTGGAGAATTTGAATTTTTCCTCTTGATGTCAAGAATCTCCTCACTGCGGATCTCACTCAGTTTTCTCAACTTTCTCACCAAGGGCCACTTAATTCACGGGCTAGGAAGATTCCCCTCCATGAGTTCTGGGAATAAAATCCAGGACATTATTTAAAAAGAAAATACATAAATATGAAAAGAAAGTAAAAACATATAGTATTCCATTCATTAAGTTTTAGGGCTAGTTTGGTGGACCAACCTGTTAATTTTGTATCTTTGTATATGACAACAACAGAGAAATTAGACTAAACAGATAATTCTTTTGAGTACTGGCTAAAGTAATGACCCCCTCTTGCTTATGAAGTCAATTCTTCAGGCATTCAGCCAGACAAAATCAATTCTGATGGACAGGACACTGCACCTGAATGGCCAAACAAAATGTCCCCTGCCAGGTCCTGTTATCTCAAATCTCAAATGGCAAATGTTCCACAAATCAAAAGAAAACTTCAAAGACAGTCTGAAGTACTCTTTGATGAACAAAGGCACTGACATTAATGACTGGGAGGAGCTTGAAATCATTTGACCAGAATGGCGACAACTTGTTCGACTTGCTGCACCATACTTTCACTCCCAACATCTCAACGATGAGGCACAGAAGGAATGGAATCCTACACTCTGATTACCCCACCTCATGGGTGAGCCTGTCTCTATGCCCAGAGATCCATGAGTTTCCAATTGACCTGTTCAGACACAGCAAGTGCCATGATAGAAACTCACGAACCTGAGTAAACGTCCCCAAGAAAAACGGGAGGCAGCTGGCGATGTTTATGAATGATTAGAGAGAGATTTTGATCTTGAGAATAGTATTACATAGATCCAAATTCAAAACCATAACTTGAATGAAATATTGATCAAACGTTTTCAATAACTAGCCTTTGCATTTTTTTTCCAAAGCTGAACAATAGCATAATTTGCAGAATGCCATCTGGATCTGGAGAATCGAAACAGTTAAAAGTGAATATCAAGGGCTATCTGAGCATATAGCAAATAATGTGGTAAGAATTACAAACTCACATCTGGTGAGCTACTGAAATCTACTTTGTAATAAATATTTATGCACAGGATGCCATTTGTGGCAGTGCATTAGAGTTTTAAATTCACAAATATAAAAGGCAAACGCTAAGTAATTACCATTCTCACAAATGAGTTAGAATTTCTCTTCAGGCTGTAAATTAAACCCAGTAGTGCACACTGAAGGATTAATACTCACTGCCATTGTTTCTACCAATGTTGCCTCTACCTAAGTCGTAATGAAATTTCTTAATCTATTATGTGTTTTTTTTGCAGACTAACAGCTGATTTCTATTCCCTTATGTCCCATTAGTCTCCTGGCCAGGATATCATATGGTAAGCTCTCCGAACTGTTCACCAGTTGCTCACTTTAAATGGCCTTCAGGGAAGGTTCATGTGTCATGTGTCATGAAGCTCCTGAAGGGGGATAGGTTTGTACAAATTCCACTGCCTTCTTCCTCTCTGCTTCTGCACACCACACCCGTGCCCCTCCTCCCCCCCGCAACCCCCACCCCACCACCACCCCCAACCCAAGACCATTACTGCAAACATATTTGGTACTGTATTGGTTCCTATAGTCGTTTTCAACATTTTATTGAATATGCAAGGTGGGTCTTTGTTTTAACTTTTCTGGGAAGATTATTATTTAATCGTAATGGCAAAATTGTTGAATTATTGCTCTCCAAGTCACTGGAAATTGGCTGTCAAAGAAGCATTTCCATGAGTGTAATAGGACAGGAGAAAGTGAGGTCTGCAGATGCTGGAGATCAAAGTTGAAACTTTATTGCTGTTGAAATCTTCAAGGCAGCTCAGAGAGCATTAGTACTGCATGTAGGTCAGGAAGTCAGCATACAATTAATGGTGGTATTTATTTTAAAGCCCCCTAAATGCAGCATTTATTGCTGACATGGTACAAGACACTTTGTGAGAAAGATTAATCAGCACAAAACCTTACAGTCAACACTGCAATCCCCCAATTCTGCTGGATCTTGCCATTGACTGATAAAGCCTATCATCAGTGATTTAGTTTCAATTTGCTGCTTAACTTTCCAACTCAAAGCTCTTCTGATGCAAACGTTGGGATTTCACTTTAAATATTGCTTGGGAGGCATCTTGGACCTCAAAGTACTTTATAAAACATTAGCCAAAACCTCTTTAACATAATTCAGAGCACTGGTACTTTCAAAACATTTAACCTGAGATAATTTGTATTTTGTGTGCATAAAATGCATTGCTAAGTGCTCTTGGATGGCTAAGAGAATTTCAATTTGATCTACATTGGGATAAGTCAAACAGAATAGTGCTTAGCTGTAACTGAAGCTGCATTGAACAGTGTGAGATCAGTATCAAGACCATAAATTCAGCCAGAAACATACAAACAGGAGGATGAGGCAACCATGGCTGATAAAGGGGTCAGGTTCAGCGTTAAAGGTAAAGAGAAAGAACACAATCTAGTAGGAAGCCAGAGGATTGGGGACTCTTTTAAAACCAGCAGAGGGTAACTAAAAAAGCAATAAGGGGAGAGAAGATGAATAAGAGAATAAGCGAGCTAGTAATATAAAAGCAAGAGGTTTTTTTAGATATCTAAACGGTAAGAGAGAGGCAACAATGGACATTGGACCACTGGAAAATGAGGCTGGAGGATTATTTAGGTACTTTGCAATAGTTTTTATAGTGGAAGACCAACCAGATCATTAAGAAAGTCAGGAGTGTAGTCGAGAGTGTAGTGACCATCACAAAGGAGAAGGCACTGGGGAAGCTGAAAGATCTGAAAATGGATAAATCACTTGGACAGATGGACTGCATTCCAGAGTTCTAAAGGACATAGCTGAGGGGATTGTATAAGAGCTGAAAATGTGTTGCTGGAAAAGCGCAGCAGGTCAGGCAGCATCCAGGGAACAGGAGAATCGACGTTTCGGGCATAAGCCCTTCTTCAGGAATGGTATAAGAGGTGATTGTTGATATTGGTGGTGATTTTTCAAGAATTACTGGAGGGTCCCAGAGGACAGGAAAATGGCTAATGTAATACTTATGTTTAAGAAAGGAGGGAAGCAGAAGACAGCAAACATTAGTCCTGGTAGCTTGACTTGGTCATTGATAAGATTTTAGAGTCATAGAGTCATAGAGATGTACAGCATGGAGACAGACCCTTCAGTCCAACCCATACAGGCTGACCAGATATCCCAATCCAATCTAGTCCCACCTGCCAGCACCCGGCCCATATCTCTCCAAACCCTTCCTATTCATATAACCATCCAGATGCCTTTTAAATGTTGCAATTGTACCAGCCTCCACCACTTCCTCTGGCAGCTCATTCCACACACGCACCACCCTCTATGTGAAAAAGTTGCCCCTTAAGCCTCCATTATTTAGGAGGGATTTGTCGTACCTGACAAATTTGTCAGAATTCTTTGGTGAGATAATGAGCAAGTTAGACAAAGGAGAGCCAATGGACGTGATCTATTTGGATTTTCAGAAGACCTATGACAAGGTGCTGCACAGGATGCTGCTGAATAAGATAAGAGCCCACATTTATAGGGGCAGATACTGGCATGGATAGAGGATTGTCTGACTGGCAGAAGGCAAACAGTGGGGCAAAGGGGTAATTTCCAGGGTGGCAGCTGGTGACTAGTAGAGTTCTGCAGGTGTTCAGAATCACAACCATTCCTATTATACATTAATAATCTGGACAAAGAAACTGAGGGCATTGTTGCTAAGTTTGCAGGTGATACAGGATAGATGGAGGGGCAGGTAGGAAGCAGGAAGGCTGCTGAAGGACTTGGACAGGCTCAGAGAGTGGGCAAAGAAACGGCAGATGCAATACGATGTGGAAAATTGCGAGGTTATGCACTTTGCTGGGAAGCATAGCGGCATAGACTATTTTCTAAAGAGGAAAGGCTTTGGAAATCTGAAGCACAAATGTGCTTGGGAGTTCAAGTTCAGGATTGTTTTAGGGTTAACATACAGGTTCAGCTGGCAGTTAGGAAGGGAAATGCACTGTTAACATTCATTTCAAGAGGGTTAGAATACAACAGCACAGATGTTCTGCTGAGTCTGTAGAAGTCTTTGGTCAGACTACATTTGGTATATTGTGAGCAGTTTTGTGCTCTACGTCCAAAGAAAAGATGTGCTGGTCTTGGAGGGGGTCCAGACAAGGTTTATAAGAATGATTCCAGGGTTGAAGGGCTTGATCTATGAGGAGCAGCTGAGGACTCTGGGTCTGTATTAATGGAGTTTAGAAGGATGAGGGGGAATTTGAGTGAAACTTACAGAATACTGTGAGGCCTGGATAGACCACAAGATAGAGAAGCAGAATTAGGCAATTCAGCCCACTGAGTCTGCTCTGTGGCTGATAGAGTGGACATGGCGAACGTGTTTCCACTAGTAGGAAAGATGAGGACCTGAGGGCACAACCTCTCAATGAAGGGACCACCCTTCAGAACTGCGATGAGGAGTAATATCTGTGGGAGTGTAGGCTTGTGTAGAGTCTGGTCAATCTCGGACATCATTTTGTGAAGTCTGCTGCTCCAGAGGGTAAGTGAGAGCATCCAACAGTGTCCTGAGCACCAGTCATGGGCTTGGGCATTCTGGATGGTCTTGCAGTCGATCTGGTCGGACCTCCTCAGTGATGGGTCTCCGTGAGGTGAGGTCTCATTCCCGCTTGGGTTGGGCCTCGATTCCAGCGTTGGCTTTTCAGCCTTCATTGATCAGAGGATCCCCATTCTTGCAAGTAGATTTAAGAGAACATTGTTAGTAATTTTAACTGACTTGGAATTGAATTTTTAAAAAAGTAGAATGATTATAAGATAAGTAAGGATAAGATCTGTTGTACACAGCTCACAAGGAGCTGCCAAACTCCGGCGCCATCTTTGCCACAGGGAACGAGGGTTACAGGGAGAGGGCAAGACAATGGGGCTGAGAAGCACATCAGCCATGATCAAATGGTGGAGCAGACCTGATGGGCTGAAAGGCCGAAATCTGCTCTTATATTTTATGGGTCTAATGGTACAGCTGCATGAAAAGAAACACAAACTGACAGTATCCGAAAGAGTGTTAGCTTGGCTCAAGATCATAAGTTTCTTGGTATCTTGACCAATCCTTATCCCGCAAGTCCACTAGATTGTTGCTCACATGTTTTGCTGCTCCTTGCAGACTTCTATTGTACTCAAAATGGCTCTGCATTTGGCTTCATAACAACGGTAACTACACTTCAAAAGTAATTGTGAGGTACCCTGCGACAACAGGAGGATGTGGGGAGCACAAAAAAAATGTATAATACTCATAACATATTTTATATTTTTACATATACACATATATGTTCCCCTTCTCAAAAATCTTGCTATTGACAAATTTACCAGCAAACATGCACTGTTTTAAGCAACTGCAAACCCCACCTTCCCCTCCCCCTTTCAGCACCCCCCTGGCAATTCAGAGACTGAATAGAAAGTGGTTACACTTTCAGATAAACACAGTCTCACGAACTAGGGCAGAGCACGACTAGAGAGGCTGAAACTCTCTTCCCCTTAGCGTTGGAGGTGGAATCCCTTTTAGAGGTAAAACATGGCTGGAATGTACTACAGTTTTGTTACGCATTCCCAATGTTCTTTTAATTGATGAACTTTATCTTAACAAATACAGCTGCCCATCCCATGGGGGTCAATGAGCACATTCTTCTCCAAAATGTGATGCCTGCAGAGCCAGGAGTAATTGAGATGCTATGACAATAATAAAGGCAAGCTATCTAAAATCAGCTGGGGGGAGGGAGGAGAATAGGTGTGAAATTTTACCTGTCTGCATTTTAACACTTGGAAATGATCAAGTGTCATCATTTTCATTGAGGTTTCTGTTGATTTAATTGAGAGAGACAGCAAACAGTGGTTTGATTTATCATTTGGATAAAACAGAATCATCCCAATGAAATCATTGTAAAGTTTGGGCAACGGTTGGGTTTAAAATGACATTTGGAGGAGTGGGTGGAAACAGGTGGCAATGGAAGCTCAAGAATGCCACAGGAAACACAGAAAAAAAAACTTCTTGCATTTTCTGCCCAAATTCCCCATGACCTACTGAGAAAGCTGTGAAAACAATTGACTGACAAAGGAGACTTCATCCAAATCAGAGACACAGCTCAGTGAGACAGAGGAAGGGCTGGTGACAGGTTTCGCTATGGATTTATTGTTTCAGATGCTCTTTCTCTGCATTTCCTCATGTTAATGGATTGTCCCTAATGTTTACGAACAAACTTCCTGGGGAGGAGGATGCCAGGGATATCACAGCATGTTCCTCCCACCATCATCTAGTCGTCAAGCTCTGACAGATTTGTTTAAATGACCTGACTGATGAAAGTTAAAATGAGACAATTGACACTCACTTTAGATTTCTGATAGCAAGCCAATGTGTTTATCTTCAAGCTCCTTGAAGCATTCATGACTGTCTACATTACATCTGCCTTTTCTCCCAAAGACAAGTTATGTAATGTGCGCTCACAAATGGTACCATTTGTAATTAGCTGTAAACTCAATTTCCCATCAATTTTCTTGCACTGTCAGAAACTTGTACTATTATTTCCTAACAACAATCACTAGCAGACTCTGTAGGCCATAGTGTTGCAGTGAATGTGCTGTTCATATAGAAGTGTGTACTGTGCCCAGTGAAGATAGGAATCAAACTCTCTCGTTTCCGAACAAGTGTGATGGAAAGTAGTTTCAGCTGCTCAGTTGTTGAAGTGAATCCAATGCTATTCAGTTCATTAATCCAAATCCCCAGCTGCTACATAGTGTGCAAAGAGGTCCGCAAACCACTGCATTGATTCATTGCTGGTAGCTAAGTGCATGGCTGGCAAATGCATTGTGTCCCAATGCACATTATTTTACGATAGCTAACATATTGACTTGAATGGACTCAACAGTAGGTTGAGAGCAGCCAGAACATAGTGTAAAGCAGATCAGCAGCTGGAACCAAATGATCAAAATGAGTAAAAGTAAAATCACCATAGAGGTTGCTTTTTTTATTAGAAAGGGAGACAACGGGTGACAGTTTAACGTAAGGTTCACCTTGCCTGCATTTTTGCCATCACTCTGCATCACAAAATCCAGCCAACTGACCCCCCCTTCACAAGCAATACATGATGAGTAGACAGCATCACTTAAGGTGGGCTGGTATGGACAGCGGATAGAAAAAGTAAATCACAGCCTGGAACAAAGTTAGCATAGGAGAATCTCAAGGATGCAGCGATGCAGAAAGCAAACCCTAGATATTCACAGGCATTTAGTATTTCTGCAAGGATTTTAAAAATTATTAGTGTAACTTCAGGAGAAGATCAATAACGTTCCAGCGGAAAGGTCGATTTTCATCATTTCTCCAAAGTTTCTATTTATGTTCTACCGCAAGTATAACAGACATTCAAGAGAAAATCTGCAGAAATTCTATCTCGTAGATACAGAGAGAGTAAGAATAACAGACATAGACACAAGCTGGGACAGGAAATAAGAACCACAAGTACACAAAAGGATAAAGAGAGAGTAAGATTTACAGACATGCACAAGAAAAAAAAACCAAAGACAGGCACTGAGGTCAGAGGAGAGAGAAGCACAACACATAAACACACAGCCACACTGGGACAGTGAGAAAGAACCACAAATTCACACAGCAAACCACAGACACACAAAGGGATAAAGAGAAAGAGAGAAAACACAGATGCACAGAGTAATGCAGAGACAGAGAGAGAGTAAACCACAGGCACACACTGTGGATACGAAAACTATAGACATAGTGGGAAACATAGAATAACACACACATCAAAACAAAGAGTGAGTGAGAGAGAGAGTGTGAATTGTAAGCTTATGAGACAGAGAGCAAAAAGCAGCATTCATGACAATGGGAACAAGGAGAGAAAATCAAGGATCCATATTTGGAAAAAAGACATTTCTTATTCAACCTGTTCGGCGATGTTATTATATACCTCTGGAGAAGGTGGGACTTGAACCCAAGCCTCCTGGCTCCGATGTAGTGACACTACCACTGTATCTCAAGAGTTTGTTCTGCCCACCCTAGCCTTGGAAAAGATGAAGGAAAGAACCTCTAATAATGACATCCCAAATTTCTTTCCAAACAATTGATTTGTTTTTTTGAAATATCATCAGGTCCTGCTGTAGATGAAAGTAGCAGCCAATTTATACACAGCAAATTTACAGACATCTGAAGACAACCAAACATCTGAAGCTAAACAGAGTGTATCTGTGTTAAATTGATACCTAGGTAACGTATTATAAATCCACAATAAATCATGATCCCTCAACTTCTTGGTTTAGAAGTGACTCAAGATAGAAGGAAGATTTACAAGGATGTTGCCAGTCTTAGAGGATTTGAGCTATAGGGAGAGGCTGAATAGACTGGGGTTGTTCTCCCTGGAGCATCAGAGGCTTGGGGTTGGGGGTGGGTGACCTTATAGAGGTTTATAAACCTGAGTTTCTTCCCAGGGTGGGGGAGCCCAGAATTAGCGGGCGGAGTTTTAAGGTAAGAGGGGTAAGTTTTAAAAGGAAAGTAGGGGGCAATGTTTTCACACAGAGGGTGTATGGAATGAGCTGCCAGAGGAAATGGTGGAGGCTGGTACAATTACAACATTTAAAAGGCATCTGGACAGATAAATGAATAGGAAGGGTTTAGAGGGATATGGGCCAAGTGCTAGCAAATGGGACTAGATTAATTTAGGATATCTGGTTGGCATGGATGAGTTGGACCGAGGGGTCTGTTTCTGTGATGTACATCTGTATAACTCCATGACACAAGAGCTGTGTTACTAATAAAGAGATGCACATCAAAGTAGGAGAGAACTGAAGAAAGTGACAGACAATGAGAAGCAATGCAGGAGATTTCTAATCAGCCTGTTCAAGAATGCTACGATTACCCTCTGGAGCAGGTGGGACTTGAATCTTTGCAGTCTGAGTTAAAAGAGCCTTCCAAATGCACACTGCTATGATTACAGGTGACTTCAACCTGCACTGTAGATGTGCCTGGACACTGCAATTGCCCCTTGAAGGGCACTACAAATGGAGTTTCCACTTTCAGGCAGAAAAATAACCCATTTACTCTACCCGCTCTGGGCATGACTGCAGTATTGGAGATTTTTCATTTCCAGTGTTCCCTACAATTAGGAACAGAAATTTAGGTTGTGCTTGGCAGAGTGAGTCACAGGCTCAGTCTGGTTGTCATGGCTGCAACCCCGCCCCCCCCCCCCCCCCATGCCCTCCAAACCAAACCGCCGTTCTCCTTGCTTCCTGGGT
Source organism: Chiloscyllium plagiosum (assembly GCF_004010195.1). Taxonomy (NCBI): domain Eukaryota; kingdom Metazoa; phylum Chordata; class Chondrichthyes; order Orectolobiformes; family Hemiscylliidae; genus Chiloscyllium; species Chiloscyllium plagiosum. The sequence goes on from NC_057710.1 coordinate 128,642,971, forward strand.
CTCTTTGTTGAGCTGGCACATAGTCTAAGTGTAAGATTGATGTAACACATTTTCATAAAGCAACGTGTCGACCCCATTGACTGATGACTGCTCAAAACAATGAGAAGCAAGGCAGTGGCAATGTGAGCACTTAGACTTGAAGATATAGCCACTTGACCACTGCATTTGTGGTGTACTTGTTGTATAAGCTGCTAACACACAGTGTACGGTAACATTGACAGGGTACGATGTCATACAGCAATGTGTCCAGCTCTTTGACCACTGCCTGATGACAATCATGAACAAACAACTTGGCTTTCTGCCTGCAATAACAGGCAAGATAAAACAGAAATACAGTGAGAAAACACTACGAGAGCAAATAGGAGCCCCAAGATATACGATATCGGTGCCTGTCCCTAATTGCAAAGTGTCCTAGCAGCAGCATTACAATGAGAAGTGCCAGTGTGATCCAAAGTGCAGATGTGAAGTGTTGAACTGTATTGTAAACAAGTCAACAAATGTACCATTTAAAAACATTTGGTTAAGTACATGAATAGGGAAGGTTTGGACCGATATGGGCCAGGAGCAGACAGATGGGACTACTTCAGTTTGTTCAGCATGGACTGGTTGGACCAAAGGGTCACTGTCCATGCTGTATGACTCTTATGAATCTATGAGGACAAATTGAGGCTGGGATGTGTCCAATATCAACCTCTGTGGCAATAGGCTGCACATTGAGCGTGTTCTGAGGTATTGGGGATTACTGTGCAAAGTTGGGGGCCAAAGGATTAAGCAACAAACTGAAATCTCCAGTTATCTGCTCCAACTTGGGAATTGTTGTCATTTTATAGAGAATAGGAAACTCCATGTTAATGAGGTGAGATTAGGGAATAACAACATGCTAATACATGAATATGGATGCAAATAGACTTCTTACCACTAACTAATGAGATTTTCATCTCACTGTTTAACACTTCTTGGACAATCATTTTTCCTGACGACAAGAATCTAATTTCTGCTAATATTCACCCTTAAGATATATATTTTAAAAATCATTTTGCTGCAATTCTTAATGTTCCTCCAACAGCGTAATTTGCCTGTTCATTGTCTACATCGACTGATCAATAAACGGCAATAGTTTGGACCCCATATTTTACACAATTCCCCATGCGTATTATCCTCTCCTAGATTACTAGAGTCATTTTGAGATAGTAATGGATTGCCAGTTTATTACATTATTTACTTTGTTAATTCGGATTGTATTATTTGTTAAGGGGGATAATCATCATTGTTATATGTATGCAATCCATGTGCAATAAGATAATCTATCCCATATGAAGCAGGTGTACAGATGAGGCATTTGCTCACAGCATTAATATGAAAGCAACTGCAGTGGTTTCAGTTTGCACAGACAGAAAATCCATATCAATCCCTCTCTATCACCATATTTGTCTTGTTTCTTTCACTTTCATCACTTGATGTGCACATCTCTTTCTGTATTCCTGGGTTAACTGCGGGTTTGCTGTATCACATGTGAGCTTGATCTAAAACAATGAGGATTGCTATCAATTGCTCTGTGATTCTCAATCTCTCTTTGTGTGGTGTGCATGCATGTGTTACTTATTATTCACAGTTCCTTTTTCTCTGCTTTCAACATGTCTCTGTGATTCACCCTATTTATGTACATATGATATTTTCTGAATCCCAGTGTATTGCTGGAATCTATTTTGACTCTCTCTATTCTCAACGCATTTGTGATCTCTCTCCCTCCTTAACCTTTTATCTCTATGTAGTGCTCCTTCTGTGTCTGTGTGCATTTGTCATACTTTCTTGCTCTTCCAGTATGTCTGTCTGTGATGCATTCTCTCTGCCCTTACTGTCTGACTTAAAGGTGGGAGACGTAGTGCAGAGGAGAACTTAGGTGGAATGCAAGAGAAATCATAGCAGAAGTATATGCCCCAACATTTAAGTCCTCATGCAAATGGGTATTGGGGTATCTGAGGGCTCCACCAGTGAGACTGACATACCAATTATATCAATTAAAACATGCTTCTACAGTTAAATTGGGAACAGGGCCTAAAGTTGACTGTTGCAGTATAGATGGTTGGCAGTGAAATGGAGGCAGGATGGCTATCAGTTGAATAGCTGTTTCAGTGCCCAACATGAATCAGGATAAAAAGCAGCACTTGGCTAGCCCTGTCAGGTAAATTTCGGTCTACTCAGCCACAATGGACAATCCCATCCCCAACCTTCCACTCTCACCATCTCTTGACCTCTCTTCTTTTAGACCTTCTGGTTATCAATCATCCCAACCTGTCCGAAACAAAGATATCTCCAGATTTTTTGTCATCTTTAGCCTTTCCTATATCTTTGTTGCCTCTCCATAAATATCCTGACCAGAATGGAATGCACATAAGTGCAGTTATTTAGCAAAAACCCAAGCTGTGAGTCTTGGTAGTAAGGTCTTCATACAGCTGGGCTGAATGTTTCAAAAGAAAACCTTGAAGACAGGAACAACGTCATGTAATGCCATCAAAGTCACCACACCCTTCAATTCTTACACATTTTCTGGAAGGACTAAGTTAGCTTCAATAAGAATTTGTTACGATTCATTTTCACAGAACTGTTAGATGGGTTGGATTGAGGCTCTCCTTGAACGTATGAAATTTTGAGGCGGAGGAAGAAGTAGCTCTTGCGGATTGAAGACCACATTTTTTTTTGGTGGTAGTGCACTTATTCATGAAACATACCAATATTGGGCTTTGGATCCACACTATTATGGGTTTTATGAGAGATAAAAATGACCTCATAGATCAAGCTGCTGGACTCCCTCAGTCTCCGACACATTTTTCAGAATATTTTGCCCTGTCTCATGGGATTCCCATTGAAGGTCCTACTTGGTTGGCAGTCTTCTATTTAACAAGCATTTGATGATCCAGACTCCTAATTAGTATTGTCATGCAGGGGAATATTAGTGTTCCAGACAGTATGTATATGCTTCTCATCTGTCATTCCCACCTATTCCATTTCACTCTCAGTATTTGGATTCACCCAGGTTTGCATTTCTAAGATTAAACTGGTGTGTTGCAAAAAGCTGAAACTGGTGCACAGTGCTGTGAAATGCAGCTTTGCACAGGACGCTGGGATTGGGAGCATTTTGCTTCTGGATGTACAAAAATAAAGAGGAACAATTGACAACATGCTGCTGCAATGAAGAAAGCTCATGCATTTTGCTTTGCAATATAAGATCATAAGACCATAAGACATAGGAGCAAAAATTACACCATTCAGCCCATCAAGTCTTCTCCATCATTCAATCATGGTTGAAACGTTTCTCAACCCTTGGCTCAGTGATTAGCACTGCTGCCTTACAGCACCAGGGTACTGTCTGTGTGGAGTTTGCACATTCTCCCCGTGTCTGCGTGGATTTCCTCCGGGTGCTCCGGTTTCCTCCCACAGTCCAAAGATGTGCAGATCAGGTGAATTGGCTGTGCTAAGTTGTCCATAGCGTTAGGTACATTAGTCAGAGGGAAATGCGTCTGGGTGGGTTACTCTTTGGAGGGTCAGTGTGGACTTGTTGGGCTGAAGGGCCTGTTTCCACACTGTAGGGAATCTAATCTATTCTTCTACTTTTTCCCAGTAACCCTTGATCCCCTTGATACCCAAAAACCTATCTATCCCAATCTTAAATATACTCAATTACCTGGCCACTACAGCCTTCTGTGACAATGAATTCCATAGATTCACCACTGTCTGGCTGAAGACGTTTCTCTTTATCTCTGTTCTAAAAGGTCTTCCCTTTTTCTAAGGCTATGCCCTTGGTCCTAGTCTTTCCTACCAATAGAAACATCTTCCCCACATCTATTCTGTCCAAGCCATTCAGTATTTTGTATGTTTCAATTAGATCCCCCTCATCCTTCTAAACTCCATCGAGTATGGACCCAGAGTCCTCGAGCATTCCTCATATATTAAGCTTTTCATTCCTGGAACCATTCTCATGAAGCTCCTCCTAGTACGCTCCAAGGCAGTACATCCTTTCTGAGATATGGGGCCCAAAACTGCGCACAATACTCCTGACCACAGCCTTATAGAGCCTTATAGATCCTCAGAAGTATATCCCTGCTTTTATATGCAAGTCTTTTCAAAATAAAAGTATTCATTACATTTGCCTTCCTAACTACTGACTCAACCTGCAAGTTTACCCTGAGAGAATCCTGGACTAGAATTCTCAAATCTGTTTGCACTTGAGACTTCTGAACTTTCTCCCAATTTAGAAAATAGTCCATACCAAAGCCTATGACCTCACACTTTCCCACATTGTACTCCATCTGCCACTTTTTTTCCCACTCTCCTAACCTGTCCAAGTCCTCCTGCATTCTCCTTGTTTCTTCAATGCTACCTGTCCCTCTATCTATCTTTGTGTCATCTGTAAAAGTAGCCAGAATACTGACAGTTCCTTCATTTAAATTGGGAGAAGGTGAGCACTGCCGATGCTGGAGGTCAGAGTCAATAAGTGCAATGCTAGAAAAGCACAGCCGGTCAGGCAGCATCCGAGGAGTAGGAGAATCGATATTTCAAGCATTAGCTCTTCATCAGGAAGCCCTTCATCTAAATTGTTAATGTATAAAGTGAAAAGTTGTGGTCCCAACACTGAGCCTCGCGGAACATCACTTGTCACCGGTTGCCATCCTGAGAAGGACCCTTTTATCCCCACTCTCTGCTTTCTGCTAGACAGACAAGCATCTATCCATGCTAGTACCTTGCCTCTGACACCATGGGCCTTTTTCTTAACCACAATATGAATGGTGGTTAAGTGTATACTTATGTGGTAGTCAGGGTAACAAAGTGTGACAATAATGATCTGAATTCAGTGTAGACATTCTTCAGCCTCCTCTCCTTCACCAAAATTGTCTCAACTAATAAACCATATATGGCATTCATAAAAAGACATGGTGAACCACTTATAACGCTGTGTTCTCCCTGTGTTTTGCCTTCAGCTCTTCAGTTTTTGCTGGCATAGTTATTACACTCAGTGGCATACAGTTGTCTAATTTGTATGATACTAAATGACCCTACATTATGGATTAGGTTCTTCACTAAGTCCTGTTACGTTTCTCTTGGATTTTCAGTTCAATTACAAGTTGCTGCTTGCATTTATCCCTAAGCACCACATCAGCATGGTCAGCAATTAATGGGACTTTTTTTTAGGATAGATGTATACTATATATAATTAGTTATGAATGTTTGGCTACAATTTCAAATATGCCTACATGATTCATGTAGCTACATTACCTGAGCAGCACCCTTCATATCAGCCATTTTCTTTTTTAAGTTGTCTTGAAGTCCATTTAGTCCGAATAAGAGCATTGAGAATCACAAACCAATTTCTGTAAAATAGACGTTAATCTATTTCATATTCAAGAAAACTATAAAGCCTCTTTTAGGCATACTTGAAAATAAAACACACACATTCTACCTTTAGTTTGAATACCTTTCAGGCATTCTTGGGATGTGGGCTTTTAGTCCCTTAGAATAAGTCTAGTTGCACTTTTCCTATGCTGTGAAATAGTTCCAATTTCTTCCCAGATTTTGCAAATAAAGTATTGAGTTTCATGTCTAGAAGATAGAACAGAAACTCAGAGAGCTGAAATTAATTATAGAATCTTGGCTATCCAACACATGGAGTATTTGTACTGTTCCTATCATTACATCACAGAAAGGTGATCGTAATGCAGAAGAAAGTGCAAAAACAATTTACAAACTCAATAATTGCAAGTTTCATTGAGGTTTATTCTGAAGCAAGGATGTTAACTTTGAATAAGGGGGGATATGAAAGCGTGAGGCACTGATTAGCTGATGTAACATGAAAAAATACATTAAAAGATTTGAATATACATAGGCATTAGATTGTCTTTAAAGAACTATCACTTTGCTTACAAAAACTATGCATTTTTTCAATGTGCAAAAACTCAAAAAAGGCCAACTATTACACAATTGGCTGATTGATAGGAAACAGAGAGTAATGGTCAATGGATATTTTTCTGAGAGGAGGGAGGTTTGTCGTGGAGTTCGCCAGGGGCTCCGTTTTTGAACAATTGCTTTTCCTGATATATATATTAATTGTCTTGATCATGGTGTGCAGGGACAATTTTAAAGTTTGCAGGTGACACTAAACTTGGGAAAATTGTAAACTAGGAGGAGGACAGTTTGCAACTTCCAAAGGACATTGACAAGTTTGTGGAGTGGGCGGGTAAGTGACCAATGAGTTTGAGTGTGCAGAGAAGTGTAAGGTGATAAATTTTGGTCAGAAGAACTTCGAAAGGCAATATAAAACAAGAGATAGGAGATTTAATGGAGGATTAGAAAATCATAAGTGGGCTGAATAGAGTAGATAGGGAGAAGCTGTTCTTGTTCATAAAATGAAAAAGAATGAGAAGGCATAGAATTAAAGTGTGCATACTAAGCAAAATGTTAAAAAAATACTTTCTCATACAGCAAGTAGTTAGGGTATAGAATTCATTGCCTAGAAACATGGTGCAGAAAAGTTCAATTGTGGTATTCAAGAGATCGTTGAATGATTATTTGGTAGAAGTTATGTGCAAGGATGTGGGGAAAAGGCAGGAGATTGGCACAAGGTAATACAGCCAGTAGACATACAATGGGCCAAATTCTGTGATTCAAGAATCATGGCTGACAAAATAAATTCAGGATTATATAAGATTAAAAGAAAAGACCTATAATATTGCCAGAAGGAGCAGTAATTTCGAAATTTAAGAGGTTTTCAGATTATAGCAAAAGAGGACTAAGAGACTGATAAGGAAAGGGAAAATAAAATATGAATGTAATCTAGCAAAAGTAAACATGAAAATAGACTGTAAAAGACATAAAAAGGAATGTTTGGCTAAAACGAAAGTGAGTCTGTTACAGACAGAGTTGAAAATTGTGGCACTGGAAAAGCACAGCAGGTCAGGCAGCATCTGAGGAACAGATGTTTTAGGCATAAGCCCTTCATCAGGAATGTGGAGGGGGAAAAGGGGGCTGAGAGATAAATAGGAGGGTGGGAGTGGGGTTAGGTAGCTGGGAAGGTGATAGGTAGATGCAGATGGAGGGGTGATGGTGATAGGTCAGAGGGGAGGTTGGAATGGATAGGTGGGAAGGAAGATGGATAGATGGGCCAGGTCAAGAGGGTGGTGCTGAGTTGGAGGGTTGGATCTTATTCCATTACAGACAGAATCAGAAGATTTTATAGTGGTGAATAGAGAAATGGTAGAGAAGCTAAATGATGACTTTGTGTATGTTTTCATTGAATAACTTACAATCTGTACAAACTAGAGATCCAAATGGGAAGAAAAATGAGAATTGGAAGGAAATTAGCTTTAGGTTAGGTGAATTGGCCATGCTAAATTGCCCGTAGTGTTAGGTGCAGGAATAAATGTAGGAGAATGGGTCTGGGTGGGTGCGCTTCGATGGGTCGGTGTGGACTTGTTGGGCTGAAGGGCCTGTTTCCACACTGTAAGTAAGTAATCTAATCTAAGTAGTAGGAAGATTACAAAGGATAAATGAATGGGGTTGAAAGTTAATAAATCCCCAGGATTTAATAAATCCCAGAGGTGGTGATTATGGAAATAACTAATACATTAGTGATTTTCTTCCAAAAGTCTATAGATTGTGGAATGATCCCTGTGGATAGGAAAATAGCAAATGTCATCCTACTATTTAAAAAGGGAGAGAGAGAAAGACAAAACAGGGAATTATAGGCTGTGAGCCTTATATTGTTAACAGACTGTATGTTAGAACCTATTATAACAGGCAAGATATATAGACACTTGGATGATAATGATCTGATTGGGCATAGTCAACATTGATTTGAGAATGGAAAATTGTATTTGACAAACTTGATGGTATTGTTTGAAGATGTTATTAACAACATTGGTAAAAGAGAATTGATGGAGGTAATATACTTAGATTTTCAGGAGGCTTTTGATGAAGTCCTTCATAGGAGGCTGTTTGGAAAAAGTAAAGCAAGGGGTGAAAGTACTGGCATGGATTATTGGTTGGTTTACTGACAGAAAAGAGTAAATAGAAATAAATGTGTCATTCTCGTGCTTTTAGCCCAGGCTATGAGGTATCTCAGAAATGAGGTTGCAATTAATGTGATAGTGATTTTGGTAAGCGCTTTCATTTTACTTATGTTGTGTTAACACTAACTCTGGCTGCTTCAGGGTAAAGCAAAGTTGCATTATACAATAGGTACCAGAAGTAGTTGCAAGGTCACATACTTAGATATGCAAAGGAGCTAACACTGTTTCAGGTTTGTGTGAAGGACGTGTGCACACATTGAATGATGTTTTTGTTTCCAAGCCACACCCACAGCATCCAAATCATTGTATTACGAGTCGCAATTTTGTGACAAAAGTCTACGTGCTGAAAGTACTTACCCTTGCTGTTACCTTCTGCTACTCAAGTTTATATTTGACCCCACATAAAACTGGGAGGGTAAATGAAGTTTAAGATATAGAGAATATTTTTCAAACCAACAGTGGCATTTTCATAAAAGCGAACACAGATAAATAACAAGAGCTTGTTCTCTGTATTAAAAAGAATCACTATCACTTTGCTGAATGAAAGTTTCTGCTTGTTTTCTTAATTAGGTAATTCTTCAATGAAAGGTATTAGATTAAAATATCTTCTGAGATTTAAATGAATCTAATTGTGATCCAAATTTGCCAAAAATAAATATTTAGCATCCATGTGGAGTGGGTCAAAATAATTTATTTTATTATTTTATGGTTAGTGGTGGGAGGAAAATGTATGTCAGAGTTAAATATTGGGCTAGGTGGGTGGATGAAAGAAGTGCATTTGAAGGGATATGGAAACAGAAAGACTTTTGTGGTTTGGTACATTTTGGAGGAAAAACAAGGTGAGATAACATAAAATGAAGGATACAATTCTAAATGTGGTCAGAATGAAGAGAAATTTAGGGATATTTCTGCAAATTTGACCACAGGTGGAAGTGCAGGTTAAGAGAGAGAGAGAGAGAGAGCTCAAATGACATATGGGATTCTAGGCTTTATAAACATTGATTACAATAGCAAGCAGTTATTGCATCCGATTCCAGCAAGGACGTAACTACAAGAACGGTTCCAGGAATGAAGAACTCAATTACAAGGATAGATCAGAGAATTCAGACTGTTCTCCTTGGAGAACCTTGAAAGAGATTGAGAGATGTTCAAAATTCTAAAAGGTCAGGACACAGTAACTAGGGAGAAACTGGTACCATTGGCAGAACGGTCAAGAACCAGAGCACACCAATTTAAGGTGAATAGTGAAAGCAACCCAGGATATATGGAGGAAGAATGTTTTCGTGCAATGCGCATATTCCAGATCTGTATAGACTGCCTGAAAGTGTGATGGAGTTAGATTCAGTCATGGCTTTGAAAAGGGCATAGGATATCTATCTGAAGAAGAAATAAAACAGTGCTATGTTGGAAAGGCCGGGGGTTGCTCTGCAAAAGGCCAACCTAGATACATTGGGCTGAAAATGTGTTGCTGGAAAAGCGCAGCAGGTCAGGCAGCATCCAGGGAACAGGAGAATCGACGTTTCGGGCATAAGCCCTTCTTCAGATATACTGGGCTGATGGTTTCCTTCTGTGGAGTAAACATTCTTTGATTCAATGATTCTATTTGCTCATGTAAAAGATGAGTTGGAGTTGTTGTGCTGAATAGCCAGTTTTTAGCTTGCAAATTCTACAGGGCTGAGAAAGCACTGGGTAATGTTATAATTGAGAAATAAGTTATGTAGTATCATTTACAATAGACTAGTTTGCATGTCTACTGGCTCTAAGTTCAGGCCCCCTTCTCTTCCAACTGAAACAAGTCACATGATAGTACTGTTTTGCTTTTGTTCAATTTCCAGACATCTCAGGGGCTCACTGAAATTACATTTCCCATAGCTTGATACCATAGTGTTAATTGAATACAGTGCAAATATTTGCAATCTGCTCCTGCTGGCTCTTACAACAAATAATTAAATTCACATCAGTATTTCCATTTCATAGTTCCATTGTAACTAGACATGAAATTCCAGAAGCTGGCAACACAAGTGCAGATATCAAACATTCCTCTACTTGATCTTCCTTGAAAAGCAGTAAAAGGGACTTAATTATTTTACCATTTTTCAGTTCTGATGCACCATCTGTACCCAAAATTTTGACTTGTCTTGTTTTTCTCTGTACACCTTCTGATGAACATATATGTATTTGAGGCAATTTTGTATATATTTTTGCTTTTGAAATTTTTCAGTCTCTGCTGTTTTGTTCCATATATTGAGCATATTTATGGCAATGCATAATCAATAAAATATACTTACACTCTCTCCACCATTTATTTGATTTCTCTTGGTTTAAAGAAGATTTGTTCAATATGTGCAACAGCCCAAGTCAATTCTCATCACTACAATCCTGTACAAAAGTCTAGAATTTAAAATGAAGGATTCATATCTATGGCATTTTCCCTACATTACAGTAAAACAGCCAACAGGCCAAGGTCCAAAAAAGATGAACATCAGCTCAAACGCATGTAATTGAGACTGACGGCCTTGTTCTGTGCCAAGCGCTGCTGCTCTGTGTTTAGCAACTCATAGCCATATATGTTTCTGATTGTCTTCCCTTTAAAGGCCATCTGTGACCTCGTTCATTACTGGTGCCACGGCCAGTCAAGCAGAGTTTCACTGCATTAGAGATAAGACAGGTCCAGCTTTGTCATCTGTCCTCTCTCTCCTTTCAACAACAGAAGATTTTTGTTAAAAAAAATTTAAAATATCTCTTCACCTGACACAACCAAAGCTATCATCTCCAACACATAATAAATTTAACATTGATGTTGCAGCGAAACTCATTCCAATCTGTAAATGGAACAGTGCATTTACTGTGCAACTGATCCTGGCTAATTGTCCACTCACATTGAGGCTTACATTCCTAATAAATTAAGAGAAAAAATCTTGCCAGTAGCAGGAGACAACTTATTAATTTCTTTATTTGAAAGAAATTTACACTTTGATTAAAATAAAGAACATTTTTATATATATGAGCATGTAAAAGTGTGCCAAAATCAATTTTTAGGAATGTGTTCCATAATTTAACAGTTAAGCAGAATATTGCTCAATCTTATCTATAGGAAATCATATTGATCACAAACAATAACTAAATGAGTTATATTTTTGTAGTCATTCATCAGGAATTTCTCTTGAAATCTCCAAATCTGTTGTTTGGACAGATGTTTTCATAAGACTGTCACTGATCCATCTCCAAATTAATAGAGATTGAGAGTTCCATAAAGTTTGTTTTCCATGAGGAATGTTTCCCACATGTCAGATTGAATTAATGACTGACCCTTCCTTGATTTCCTTTGAGCACCTTTTACTTTTGTTAGATAAAAATGACTTGTATTACTTGATCGAAGACCAACGTTTTTTGACATTTTGTTTCATTCTTAAGCTCCATGCTTCCCTGAGTTCTTTGTTAAATTTACCCTATTTTGTTCCATATTAGCCGTAAGGCAACCTTTATATTTTTTGAACTGACCACCATTGTCCACCATGAAATCTAACAGCAAGAATATAACCATCCTACGTCATGGAGATTTTTTGCAGGTAGACTTAGATGCAAACTCTCCTTAACTGCTTTTAATGCCACTCTACAATTGTCTAAAAAGCCGATTTATGAGGTGAGAGCTTATCTTGACAGTTATTTTTCTTCTTTAAGCACCTCAGGATGTCTTTTCCACTTGTAAAGACACAGAAATGCAAGTCATCTGTTCTGAAATGAAGAAGTGCCCCATCTACTGGCAAAATAAATAACTGCTATAACTCTTGAAAATAAGGACTGACATATTTAAATTTCAATGCCTTACAGAGCCTTATCGAACTAGAGTCTGATGTTCTCGTGCTTGAATGACTGAGCCATCTTTATTTATACATTGTTGCCTGAAGGCCCACAATCTGACAAGTTATTCCAATTATATTACTCTGCCTGCTGCCCAATTTGCACATGTCAAATAGAAAATAACTGGAACAGCTACAATAACAAATGTCAAAATGACCCAGAATTCCCTGAATGACAACCAGGAGTCTATCCAATTATCAGAGTTCAACTTTGCTGTGTCAAAAGTTTATCTGAGTTGATTGCCTCTGCCTGCATTTATACTGATGGAATGTAAGATAACTAGGTTTAGACAGTTGGAGTGATCTTTTCCCACTGCCCCTCACCCCCTTCCTTTCCAGCCAAAGAACAAGAACTGGTTTGTGGCTTTCAGAAAATTGATTTATTGAGAGTGACATTCTAGGACTAGTTCTCCTAATTCAGTGACTGAGGCTCACCCTGCTGTTTTGAAAGCCTGCACCTTTTTGTTCTTTCGGATAGTATGAGTCACATATGCAATAAAGCAGCTTGCTAACTGGCATTACTCTGTACAAATTTTGGGATTACAACTGGAACAGCCAACACACTGTAGATTGACATGCTGATAATCGCCATTTGAAGCTGCTGACAGATTGTTGACATCAGATTGAAGATGATTCCTCAGGAATGATAATTACCAGTGGCAAAACTGCTATGATACAGCAAACCAGCACACTGCAGTTATAGTTCATAAAATTAATAAAATAAGTCAAAGCTAATTTCATTGATGGCCAGCCATGTATTTTAGCATTCTGTTAACTTTGGCTATTACTGAAGAAAGGATTGGCTGGAAATAAATGTTTCCAGTTCAGATGTTATCCCAGGCCCACACATAATATGACGAGTTTTGAGGGGGGATGCACTGAGGAGAAGTGTATTGCATGGAAGCTGAGAACTAGAGACTTCCTTTTCAGTTTCTGTGTGTTCTTATTTTGACTGATGCCTCTCAACCAAATAGACCTTGGCATACAGGTTCATAGCTTCTTGAAAATCGATTCACAGGTACACAGGGTAGTGAAGAAGGCACTTGGTATACTTGCCTTGGTTGCTCAGTGCATTGAGTATATTAGTGGGGAGGTAATGTTGCAGCTGTACAGGACCTTGGTTAGGCCACATTTGGAATACTGCATGCAATTCTGGTCTCCTTACTTTAGAAAGGATCTTGAAAGGGTTCAGAAAAGATTTACGAGGATGATGCTGAATTTGAATTATAGGAGGAATCTGGATAGGCTGGGGCTGTTTTCCCTGGAGTGTTGATGGCTGGGGGGGGGTGGTGCAGGGGGGTTGGTGTGACCTTATAGACGTTTATAAAATCTTGAGATTCCTCAATAGGGTGAATAGAAAAGGTCTTTTCCCAAGGGTAGGGGAGTCTAAACCTCCCCTAGAGGGCACAGGTTTAGGGAAAGATTTAAAAGGGACCTAAAGGGCAACATTTTCATGCAGAGGGTGGTGAGCGTATAGAATGAGCTGCTGGAGGAGGTGCTGGAAGCTGGTACAATCGCAACACTTAAAAGGTATCTGGGTGTGTGTACAAATAGGAAGGGTTTAGAGGAATGTGGGCTAAATGCTGGAAAATGGGACCAGATTGATTTAGGATGTTTGGTTGGCATCATCAAGTTGGACTAAAGGATCTGTTTCTGAACTGTATATCTCTATGTCTCTTTGACTATGACTCTGGTTAAATCAAACTAAGTTGTATAGCATCAGTGTGGGGCATGCTCAAGGATAATATTCTGAGGAAAATGAATTTTCTTATTTTTGGCTATTAACAATTGGCCCAGTGTGGCACTAAGTGAATGGAGTCCACAGCTATTCTGGCCAGCAGATGTAGGACCCAATGGCTCATCCATGACAGGGTCTGGACTTGCAAAGAGTTTGCATAAGGATTTTCACCGCCCTTACAAAGAATGCCATTGGATACATAGTTGTGTTTTATCTCATGATTTGTATATCTTAAGAGACATGTTCATGACATTATCACTGTATCATGGCATGTAATCTGAAGGCATACAGGTCTCAAATCCTCACCTTGGATCATTTGTTGAATAACACACTAGTGGACACTTTTCTATTGTAATTTAATGAATATTATTAGTATAATAACTATTGGATTCTACAATAACATGACACCCATAACTAGTTGCTTACAATATGAGGGAAGGTACTGTTATTTTAATCAATCTGCTTGATCATGTTATGACACACTTCCAGGGCAAGTGAATCTTGAAGCCTGACCTAATGACATTACCACTGCTTCACAAGAAAGATAATATAAGATAATATAGACATGAGTTATCATTTAGAGGCAAAACCACATCATGGGTGGCAGAAATGGCCATCTATAAAATACTTAATCATTTCATTGATAGCCATTTGGAAAGTTAATGGAAAACAAATCAGACAATCAGCAGCATCAATCTCTATGAGTAACAATCTATGAATAGGGCATTTAATTTCATTACATTTTATGCCTTTAAGAAGTTTGAAGGTTGTCTCAACTAAAAGATTAAATAAAAATGCTACAATCCATTTTGAGATGAGGTACAGTACTGCACACTTCAGGCAGGTGAAAACTAATTGAAGTCCCTTGGGGATAAGCGACCATAATATGATAGCTAACCTGCGCCTCATATCGTCATTCAATGATAGATTGGGGATGGAAATGTGTTGCTGGAGAAGCGCAGCAGGTCAGGCAGCATCTAGGGAACAGGAGAATCGACGTTTCGGGCATTAGCCCTTCTTCAGGAATGAGGAAAGTTTGTCCAGCAGGCTAAGATAAAAGATAGGGAGGAGGGACTTGGGGGAGGGGCGTCGGAAATGTGATAGGTGGAAAAAGGTCAAGGTGAGGGTGATAGGACAGACCTGGAGTACTGTGTGCAGATTTAGTTTCCTTAATTAAGAAAGGATGTACTGGCACTGGAGGGGGTGCAGAGGAGGCCTATCACATTTCCGACGCCCCTCCCCCAAGTCCCTCCTCCCTATCTTTTATCTTAGCCTACTGGACAAACTTTCCTCATTCCTGAAGAAGGGCTAATGCCCGAAACGTCGATTCTCCTGTTCCCTAGATGCTGCCTGACCTGCTGCGCTTCTCCAGCAACACATTTCCATCTCTGATCTCCAACATCTGCAGACCTCATTTTCTCTTCAATGATAGATTGGGGAACATTAGTTAAGCGGCAACCGTGGAAAGATCTCGTAAACATTCAAAGAGCATGTGGATCAATGGCAATAATTGTTAATTCCTGTTTCTGCAAATTTAAAAGGGGAAAGGCGACAAAACCATGGCTTATGTGGGACATTGGAGATAGTATTAGATGCAAGGAAGAGGAAACAAATTAGGCGCAAACAAAAACAACAGACTTATAAATTAGGAGCAGTTTATAATTCAGCAAAGGCGGACAAAGGCTTTGATCAAGGAAAGGAAAATAACCTACACGATTATGCACATGTTGTAAACTATAGCCTAATTAGAGACAGTTGGCATGGCTTTGCGTAGAGCGGGTAATGTCTTACTAACATGAGTGAATTTTTCAAGGAGATGACAAAGGCGACCAATGAGGATGGAGCAGTGGAAGTTGTTTATATGGTTTTTAGTAAGGCTTTCAACAAGGTCCCTCATGGTAGGCTAATCCAGAAGCATGGGATCCATGGTGATTTCGCTGCTTGGATTCAGAATTGGCTTGCCATTGAAGGCAGAGGGTAGTGGTGGAAAGAGTGTTTTTCAGGTTGGAGGTCCATGTCTAGTGGTGTTCTGCAGGGATCCACACTGAGACCTCTACTGTTTGTGATATCTATAAAAGACTTGGATGAAAATGTCGATGGCTGACTTAGTAAGTTTGCAGATGACACAAAGATCAGTGGAGCTGTACATAGTGTAGAAGGTTGCCAAAGTATATACAGCAGAATATAGATCAGTTGCAGATATGGGCAGAGAAATGGCAGATGGAGTTTAATCCAGGTAAGTGTGAGGTGCTGCACTTCGGAAGATCAAATATTAAGGAGAAGTATACAGTGAACAGCATTGATATACCGATGGATCTTGAGCTTCAAGTCAATTGCTTCCTGAAAGTGGCCACACAAGTAAATGATAAAGAAGGCATATGGCATTCTTACCTTGATT
This sequence comes from Chiloscyllium plagiosum, assembly GCF_004010195.1. Taxonomy (NCBI): domain Eukaryota; kingdom Metazoa; phylum Chordata; class Chondrichthyes; order Orectolobiformes; family Hemiscylliidae; genus Chiloscyllium; species Chiloscyllium plagiosum. Next base: position 128,659,027 of record NC_057710.1, read on the forward strand.
GCTTGGGTAACTGAGAACAAGAGTCAGGATGTCATATTGCAGCTTTTTAAGACTTTGGTTAGGCCACACTTAGCGTATTGCATTCAATTCCGGTTGCCACATTACGGAAGGACATGAATACTTTGGAGAGGGTGCAGAAGAGGTTTACCAGGATGCTGTCTGGATTAGATGGTATGAGCTGTAAGGGGAGGCTAGAAAACACTGGGTTGTTTTCTCTGGAGGTTAAGGAGAGACTTGGTAGAAGTCTATAAAATTATGAGATGCATAATTAAGGTTGACAGTCAGAATCTTTTTTCCCAGAGCTGAAATATCTAACACAAGGGGGTACATATTTAAGGTGAGAAGGAGAACGTTCAAAGGAGATGTGAGCGGCAAAGCTTTTACACAGAGAGTGGTAGAAGTCTGGAACATGCTGCCAGGGTGGTGATAGTGGAGGCAGGCACAATAGGGGCATTTAAGGGACGTTAAGATAAGCACATGAATATTTAATGAATGAAAGAATATGGACCAAGGGCAGGCAGAAAGCATCAGTTTAATTTGACGCCATGTTTGGCACAACATCTTGGGCCGAATGGCCCATTCCTGTGCTGTTCTATGTTATATTATCTTTGTGGGGAACATTTAAAAAACTGTAATAGTTTTTATAGTTATAGGAAGAGAAAAAGATTGGTGAGCACAAACATAGTTCCCTTTCAGTCAGAAATAGGGGAATTTATAAAATGGAACAAAGAAATGGCTGACCAACTAAATACACAACCTCTGTTCACAAAGGAGGATACAAACAACATAGCAGCTATGTTCGGGACATGTTGAGTTTCGTGAGAGAGAGGAACTAAAGAAAATCAATATTACTGAGGAAATAGTGTTAGGGAAATTGATGGGGTTGAAGGCTGATAAATCCCTAGTACTCAAAGAATTGGCCCTAGAAATAATGGATGCGTTGGTGGTCATCTTCTAAGATCCCCTATAGCTACTATAAACCCTCTATATAACAAGGGAGGTAGAGAGAAAACTGAGAATTATTGACCTGATGTCAGTAGTGGGGAAAATACTGGTATTCATTATTCAAAAAATAATAGCAGTCTACTTGGAGAACAGTTGCAGGACTGGTCAGAGTCAGCATTAATTTACAAAAGAGAAACCATGCTTAACAAATCAACTCGAATTCTTCAAAGAGTGTTGATAAGGGTGAACCATTAGATATGGTATATTTGGACTCTCAGACAGATTTTGACAATATCCCACATAAAAGGCGAGTGTGTAAAATTAAAGTGCAGGGGCTCGGGGTATATTGAGATGGATAGAAAATTAGTTGACAGTCAATAAACAAAGATTATGAATAAACTAGTCTGTTTTTAATTGGCAAGCAGTGACTTGTGGGGTATCACAAGGATCAGTGCTAGGACCTCAGCTATTCACAATATATATGAATGAATTAAATGAAGGAACTAAATGTAATATCTCCAAATTTGCAAAATGACACTAAGCTGGGTGGGAGGGTGAGCTTTGAGAAGCATGCACAGATGCTTCAGAGTGGTTTAAACAAGTTGAGTGCATGGGCAAATGCATGACAGATGAAGTACAAAGTGGATAAATGTGATGCTATCCACTTTAATAGCAAAAGCAGGAAGACAGATTATTATCTAAATAGCTATAAATTGAGACAGGGAAATGTGTAATGAGACCTGGGAGTCTTCATACACCAGTCACTGATGTTAAACATACATTTGCAGCAGGTGGTAGTGACGGCAAATGGTGTATTGACCTTCATAGCGAAAAAAAATAAGTAGAGGAGCAAGGATATTATGCTGCAATTGCTTAAGGCTTTAGTGAGAGCACACCTGGAATATTGTATGCAGTTTTGGCTCCTTGTCTAAGGAAAGATGTTCTTGCTGTGGGGATTGCAACCAGACAGATTCCTGGGATGACAGGACTAACATATGAGGAAAAGATGAATTGTTAGGATTATATTCACTAAAGTTCAGAAGAATGAGGGAGGCTTTCATGGAAACCTATACAATTCTAACAGGAGTAGACAGGGTAGATGCAGGAAGTTGCTCCTGATGACTGAGGAGTCCAGAACCAGAGGTCACAATCTAAGGATAGAGGGTAAACTATTTATAATTGAGATAAGGAAACCTTTCTTCACCAAAGACTAGTGAGCCTATGGAATTCACTATAGAAAGCAGTCAAGGCCAAACGTTATTAGATTTCAAGAAGGAATTGGACATAACAGTTTGGGCTAAAGGGATCAAAGGATATGGGGTGAAAGCAGGAACAGTCTATTGAGTTGGATGATCAGCTATGATCATAATGAATGGCAGAGCAGGTTTGAAGGGCTGAATGGTCTACTTCTGCTCCTTTTTTCTACATTTTACATTTCTAAACCAAGAACCCTTCATTCCAATGGTGTTAAAAAAGTAACATCTCTCGGAGCAACTGCTTGGTTGGTAAAGGAGAAGCACTGTTAATTTCCACATTCACAACATCAACAAGCATTTTCAAAATATATACTAACCTTAAGTCAAAATATATACTAACCTTAAGTGGGACTGTCCGACATTTTTACCATGGAACCATCCAGAGTAGAAAGATCATCATAGAGAGGTCATCCAACTCTAACTTTAAGGTACCACAACTGTGCAAACAGCGTGCACTCAGTCCTGGTAAACTCAGCCTCAAATGCCATCAGTTTTTTTCCCCATTACATCATCTGGTCTGGCTCAGTAAACATTGCACTGTCCTTCGCAATACACAGGAGAGATACATAGGAGTGACTTTCATATTTTTTATTCTCCGTCGGAGGTCTGAACCCCTATGTCTCAGGGTTAACAAATCCTGAATGTATGCAGCCATTTTACAAATTAAGCTATAGATAATCCCAAATAAATGAGATCTAAAAGTTTTGCTTGCCATTGGAAAGAATGGGCTTTGCATAATTAACATAACTATTTTCTATAGATGATCAGAAAGATCCAGAAAAGAGCCAAAACATTCTTGAAGAACAGCCCAAAGTAAGAATTAATTTCATGAGTAACAGAGTCCAACTCATGTCATAGAGACACCAATCCCAAGAGCCTATTGACCAGTCAAAAGATGCCAAAACAAAGTCCCTAATTGTGAATTTTCTGAAGAGTAACTGTCATTGAGGATCATTAAGAAGTTCATTACACAAATTAAAGCCTTTTGGAAGAATGTTTTAGGCAAGAGAAAGGATCATACCATTGAACATTAATTGAGGATGGACAGATATGAAGCCATAGTGGCAGGTCAAAACTGATTATTTACTTTAGGTGCAGTCAATGCTATCACTACAAAGTGCACCAAACTAAGAAAGTCTGTAACAGGTTCTAAAGAATTCTTAAGAAGGGACTCTTGACCCAAAACATTAACTTTGCCTTCCTCTCCACAGATACTGCCGGATGTGCTGAGTTTTTCCAGAAATTTTTTTTTTCTCTTTCTGTAACAGGTTTAGTTTTGTGCAGTCACCCGACACTATCCCACTCATCTTGATATGTTTTAGGCATCTGACATCAAGCTACTTTGGGCAACACATGTACAGGAAATCTCTTTCCAAAGGTCAGGCCAGGCCCCAGAACAAAACACAGGCGACCAACAGGAGGGCACAGCACCACAATAGTAGTGCTTTTGCACAAAAATGAAGGCCTTTTAGTGAGTTTTGAGAACATTTGTAGCTCAGGTTGAGATCCTTTAAATAACATTAGTTTTGCTCATTGTCTGTATAGTGTCTCTCAAGCTCATTAGCTGCGGTTTTAGTGTGTTGATGATTTGTGGGCTATCATGATGCCATGGGCTCTGAGTAGTTTGGGTCTGTTGCTGAGAAATCAACCAAAGAAGCAGACTAAGCGCGTCTAGAAACCCTACTCACTCTCACCTACATCAAAGACATCTCGGAAATGATTGCCAGACTACTCAGATCCCCTGGCATCACGGTAGTCCACAAACCCACCAACACACTAAAACAGCAGCTAATGAACATGAAAGATCCTATACAGACAACAAGCAAAACTAATGTCATTTACAAAATACCGTGCAACAACTGTAATAAACACTACATTGGACAAACAGGCAGAAAACTAGCCACCAGGATACATGAGCACTAACTAACCACAAAACGACATGACCCTCTCTCACTAGTATCCTTACATATGGATGAGGAAGGACACCGCTTCGACTGGGACAACACATCCACCTTAGGACAAGCCAAACAGAGGCATACACGAGAATTCCTAGAAGCATGGTATTCCAACTGGGAGTCTCTCAACAAACACATCGAGTTAGACCCCAGCTACCACCCTCTGAGAAAAAGAATGCAGGAAATGACATCACCACAGGAAATAACATTACCAAACCAAAGAAATCCAAACATATAAATAGAAATCAGGAATCATATATACTGCTTCGCCTGAGGCCCACTGAAGATGTTACCTAGTAGGGTGACGAAACGTCTGGGAATGAACCTCCCAGCTCAGTGAGCAAATCTACATCCATGAAGGGCTTTTGGCTGAAGCATTGATTTTCCTATTCCTTGGATGCTGCCTGACCTGCTGTGCTTTTCCAGCACCACACTCTTGACTGTACTCTCCAACATCCACAGTACTCACTTTCACCATGATAGTGGCAGCTTTGCTAAGAAGGTGCACAGCTGCAAACAGAATAAAGGTGAGGGTTACCAAGCAAAACATAAACTTCAAAAGACAAGGAATATTTCCATAACGTAAACCAAACAATGGTATAAGGGGATTAGAGGTTTTCACAACCATTAACATCATGTGTCCTGAAAAGGCAAAACAACGCATACTAAATCTAAAACTGGCACAGGAACTCACGCCAACATGTTATTGGTACACATCCTGAAAAACATGTGCCTCCGTAAGTAGCATTCCAGGGTAGAGCATACAATACACCTCTCACACCATGAAACAGATTACTAGTTTCCAACATTGATGAAAAAACATCATCTTGGCTTCCCAAAATTGTTTACCCATTGAATACCAACAGTGGCACTATACAGAGATCTGGGTATAGCCACAAATTATGAGATCCAAATGTCTTGTGTGACAGAACAGACCACATGTGATGATTTGAAGTCAGTTAGTTATCTGTGAGGATATGATGTTGAAATGACATATAAGCCAAATAGTAGAATGGCTTTGTCTGAACACAGAGCATATTATTTTACCCATAAAAAGACATAGATGTTCCACTTGATCTGCACGTTGATATCTGAAATGCGAAGTTGAAATAGTTTTCAAGGATAACACATCCGTAAGAATATTAGAATAAGGAGCAGGATTAGGGATTCGACTCCTGAAGCCTACTTTGCTATTTAATAAGATCATGGCCGATTTGTCTGAGACCTCATATTCACATTCCACCTAACCCTCTTAAGCCTTCAGCTCTTTGCTTAATAAGAATTTATCTACATTTGCCATAAAATATTCAGGGGGTCTGCTTTTGTAATTTTTTCAGGAAGAGAGTTCCAAAGACTGAAGGCCCTTTGAAAGAATTTTTTTGCCCAATCTTTGTTTTATAAATGATTCTGGATTTTAAACAGGGACCCCAAGTTTTTAATTCTCCAGCAGAGGAAACATTTTCTCCACATCCAACCTGTCAAGATCCCTCAGGATTTAATCAAGTTGCCTCTTACTTTTCAGAACTCCAGCCAAGCCTGTCCAACCTTTCCTTTTAAGACAAAACACCCTTCCAGGTATTAGACTGGAAAATCTTCTCTAAAATGTTTTCACAATATTTACATTCTTCCTTAAATAAGATGACCAATACTGTACATATGACTTCAGATGTGGTCTCACTAATGCTGTAATTAGTGCGCAGGTGTATAATTGACACATAACCTTGCTAGTTTTGTGCTGAATTCCTCTCACAATGAATAGTAACATTCTATTAGCTTCCCTAATTACTTATTGTATCTGCTGTATTGATTCATGCACTGGGACGCCCAGACCCCACGCCAACTTAAAACTCCTGTCAAAATGGATGACTTCACATCTCACATCTGGCAATTTGTCAAATCTTTGCCAACTTATTTGACCTATCTATAGCTTTTCGAAACCTTTTTATGTCCTCTGCACAACCTATTTTCCTACATATCTTTGTGACATCAGCAAATCTGGTAACCATACCTTCCGTCCCTTCATCCAAGTCATGCGTATAAACTGCAAACAGCTAAGGTGCCAGCATCGGTCCCTTTGGAACACCACTCAATACATCTTGCCAACCTGAAAAATATCCATTTAAGCCCATCCTCTGGTTCCTGTTAGCATGCTAATCTCACTATCCATGTCAATATAATATCCCCTACACCATGAGTGTTTACTATCCACAATAATCTTTGATGTTGCACTTTATCAAATACCTTCTGGAATTTTAAGTACAGTACATCATCAATTCTCCTTTATTCAAAGCATGTGTTACTTACTCAAAAAAACTTCAATAGATTGGTCAACTATAGATTCGTGCTCACAGAACCATTCTGATTTTGCCTGATTACGTTAATCATATCGATGTGCCTTGCCATAACTTTTTCATTAATAGTTTCCAACATTTTCCCTAAGATACATTTTAAGCTAACTGGCTTTTCTACTTCCGATTTGAATTAATGAGTTACATTTGCTATCTTGCAATTCACTGGAAACTTTTCCAAATCTAGGGAATTTTGTAAAATTAACAACAATGTAGTAATTATCTAACTGGCCATTCATTTTAAAACCCTATGAAGAAAACTATTAGGTGCCAGGCACTTGCCAGTCGTGAGTATCACTTCTCTGGTGATTATAATTTTTTTGAGTTGCTTGCTCTCTTCCATTTCCTAATTATAGCTGTTTCTGGAATGTTATTTGTAAAGTCTATATGAAAGACAGATGTAGAATCCCTGGTCAATTCATTTGCCATCTTCTTATTTTCCAATGTAATTCTCCAGATTCAACTTCGATTGGACCAACACTTACTTTGTTAACTCTTTTCTTTTAAAGATACTTACAAAACGTCTTTCTGTTTTTATAGTTCTGGCTAGCTTTCTCTCAAACTCAATTTTTTCTTTCCTTTTTTTAGTCTTTGCTGCTTTTTTAGTATTCTGTCCAATCCTCTGACTTGCCATCTATCTTTTTGCAATTGTATGTTGCTCTTTTTTCTTTAAAGTGTGGCACTATCTTTAACCTTTCTAAGTAGCAATGGTTAGCAAATCCATCCATTGGATTTTTTCATATTCTTTGGAATTTTAAATTCCATATCCGCCATATCTACCTTGCTCTATTATCAATGTCAAGCAACATAACACTGTAATCTCATTTGACAAACAAATTTAATACAGTTCTGACATGGAAAACACATGGCAACTGGGCTGTAACTTAATTTTGGAGGCTGGTTTTAAAGAGATCATGCTGATGTAATGGATAAAATAAATCAAAGTTTACAATAACCTGACAATTACTCCCTCTGCTTCTTTCTCAGATTGAGAAAAATCAGGTCTTTATATTTATATTATGTCTCATGGTTAGGTTGTTAGTGTACCCTTAAGTGCATGTTCATGACAGCAATGTATCATATCATTTAAGCTGAGAGTATAAAGATCTCATCTCTATTTTACCTCAGATCATTAGAAATGGGACACTCCACAGAAACATGCTCCTGTGTTACACTTTTAACAGCTTTATAGTATATACCTGAGGAAGGTAATATATGTAAATTATATTTTGTTATAATAAATATCTGCTGGATTTTTGATAGAATGATATGCATGTCAAGTCTCTTATGTCATGGGGAAAAAAGATAAGCATTGCTACAGCTGGTAAAACACTCTGTTAGGGTCAAACTCACATCATGCTAACAGGAATGGCCATCTATAAAAGATACCAATATCTTGGTGGTAGAGATTTGGAAAACTGACAGAAGACCAATGAAGCAATAGCTTTGGATATCAGAGAATGTGGCTCAGGGTGAATTTGTGGCCTTAAATGGCACTCATTTCGATGAGTACATACAGCTGTATAAATCTGTAGCTGGGGTATTGGTCACCAGAAAAAACAGATTTTCTTTTAAAATTGCAATATCAACTTTTTCAAAAAAAGAAGGAATATGAATAGATGTCCAAGGTTGCCTCAATTAAGATGTAAAATAGAATGGCTGATGTCAACTTTTGAGCTGGGGCACAAGGTGCAGTGCATTACTGAAACCTGGAAACCTAATGTGTTCTATTCCTCATAGTCATTACATAAGTGTTTCAACAACAGATACAAGGTCTTTGTTGGTAAGGTTCGAACAGTTATAATTAATGTAGACATGAAGCCAAGGATATGTGGCTTACAATGGTACAATACAATGTTTTTAAGGCAGAACTAGATATAGCACAAACCTCATTATAGATTGGGCATATTGGGCATTTGTACAGATTATGGCTGCACTGTATACAAACTTCTTTTGTATTAGTGAAACATGGGGGCATGGGAATGGGAGTGGGAATATCTTCCTAGCCTATTCCCTTAGATAGCAGGGTGTGAATATTTCTAAAGATTAAATTTGTACAGTTAGAACTTTCTACATTGTGAAGCAAATAAAGCTGGTGTTGTGTTGTTACTGGTGATCATTTTATTTGGCTGACTCATGATTACTGACTACTTGTTAATCATGGACTGATATGAAGAATATGTAGGATCTAAAATGGGCTGTATGTAAATGGGTTGAAAAGGAAATTGGAGAAAACCTCTGAAAGTTAAAGATGGTTCCAGAATGGGAGGTAAAGATGACTGGAACCTTGCCACAAATTAAGCTTTTTTTTTCATAGCTATAAAGAGATTTTAAAAAAGTCTTGATGCAGTGCCAAGTGAACATCAGCCCAAAGCACACTGAGTATAATTAATCAAAAACAGCAATTTGACTCATTAGACTGCAGTGTGGTTAATAAGTGCAATGAGTCACACAGGAAGTACAAGGTTAGAGGTTAAGGCATATTATAAGAGGATATGTAGATTACATGATGTTGAAGCTAAACTGTACTGTAACTGCTTTGTGAATGATTAACGTTTTCACTGAATTTAATGGAGCAAAGTATTTAACTCTAGATCATGTTGCAGCTGTACAGGACATTGGTTAGGCCACTTTTGGAATATTGTGCGCAATTCTGGTCTCCCTCCTATCGGGAGGATGTTGTGAAACTTGAAAGGGTTCAGAAGAGATTTACAAGAATCATGCTAGGATTGGAGGTTTTGAGCTATAGGGAGAGGCTGAGTAGGCTGGGATTATGTTCCCTCGAGCACCAAAGGCTGAGGGGTGACATTATGGAGGTTTATAAAATCTTGAGAGGCATGGATAGGATAAATATACAAGGTCTTTTCCCTGGGGTGGGGGAAGTCAGAACTAGAGGGCATAGGTTTAGGGTGTGAGCGGAAAGATTTAAAATGAATCTGAGGGGCAACCTTTTCACACAGAGGGTGGTGCTTGTACTGGAATGAACAGAGGAAGTGGTGGAGGCTGGTACAATTACAGCATTTAAAAGTCATCTGGATGGGTATATGTTTATGAAGGGTTTAGAGGAATAGGGGCCAAGTGCTGGGAAATGCGTCTAGATTTATTTAGGTTATCTGTTCAGCATGGATGAGTTGGATTGAAGGGTCTGTTTCCATGCTGTACATCGATGACATTATTTTGGTTTAAAAAGCAAACCAAAAGATAACAAACAACCAATAAAAATACATCATTCAAGAAGGTCTGTTAAGAACAAATCAGTGGTGGAACATATCATAGCTACCTTTCACAGTGGTGAATGACGTTTGGATTACATTAATCATTGAACATGTCAAGCTGTTTTCCTCCCTTTTGCTAACACGTGTTCAAATCAGTGGGGTTCTCCAGTTACTCAGCTAATTACATTTTCATGTGGGGGAGTAGACAATAAGAGTGGGCTGCTTATTTAACCTGACAGATGGAGGCAAACAAAGTTTTGACTGATATTGTTCTCAACTATTGTTCGCACAATTGCACTTTCTATTAGGGGGTCATTGGATAGTGATTAGCAAGAGGAAATTTTGCCTATGTATACGCTTTGTGGTCTGGGACCTATTGTTATTACTGTAGGCTTGCTAACTTCAGCTAACTCAGCATCTTACTGGGACAGAACCAGGTTGGATGGCTCAGGCAGTACAGGCACAATAGAATTACCACAAGAGAAGGAAACAAGATTAAATAAAGTTTTTTTTTGTAGTATGCATGACATTGTATGTACATTCCACTCCATTAGTACTGTGACACTGCTATTTCATAAAATCCTACCATATTTTACAGCATTGATTAATCTTAATCCATATTAATATCTAAATTACATTTAATATGTGAAATTGGATAATCTCTTCTAGATTGCGAACATTGACTAGTGGATATGTAGCATAAAAGGGATGCTTCTCTACAATAGAAAATTTAGTCTATAATTGCATTGAATGACATTTTTGTAGACCCTCGGTGATGAAAAACATACCCTTGTGTGGCAAGCTGTGAGGAAAATTTAGTTCTAACAGGGTTAAGAAAACACTTAATAACAGCAAGTGTCAATCACTGTCACTCAAAGAGAGAGGAAGGAAGGGCAATTTTGCGTGGCTTTTAGAATGAGGCAGAAATTGAGAAATCTACACCAGGCTAAGGAAAGGGAAAAGACCACAGAGAGAAACGATCTTGATCTCACATACAAACACCGTGTGAAGCAGAACTTGAAACCTCGCTAGTACAGCGTGGTGGTGCAGTGAGAGTTCCTGACTGACTGTTGACGCAGGTTCAGGAATGCCGTTATCACCCCCCCACTCTCATAAAAAGACCAATGAGCCCTCTTGGTATAATCTATCCAGTTTATCTTGTTACAAAATTTACTGAACTGAGAATTTTCTTGTAATCAACTACAGATTATTTTGTGAAAAATCTGTGCCAACTGTCTGTACATCATGGCCATGATAGTAGCAGTGCTGACATCATCAGGCATCAAGTGACAGGGCATTGACATTTGTCATCAACAAAAAAACAGCTATTGCCAGTCTTAAACTGGAACCACAACTAAATCAGTTAAGTCAACATTGTATTGGAACATTATGAATTATTTTCAAAAAATGTTTCTAAGAACGTATTATTATTTTAAAATAAGGTAATATTTCTAAATCGCTCACACTTAACTCTTTACAGATTAAGATACCATCTGAATGCCTAAAAATTACTCAAACTCTGTAATGATTTCTATTTTTATATCTTTTATGTCATTGTATTATGGAAATTATGATTGATTAATAAGCAGGACAGCAGCTTATAACTTGTAATTTGTGACAGTAACAAAGCAAAGATGAGTACACTATAAGTACCTTAACAATTTTCAGTGATTCAGTCCATTCAATCAGTGCTCCACTAACATATAAAACCTGATACTAGACTAGTTTGTTGAATGGGAAGACAACATAAGATTACTCAGTGGCGGAACATAATCTAAACAAATGTTTATTAACCATGTTTGTGTGCAATTATTGAACATGAATCTAGCAAACTTATACCAGCTAGCATTACTAGTAAAAGTAACTGAGTTAGATTCAGCACTGATAATACAATATTTAACTTTTTGTTTTGACTACTTCTGGTCACAGTGATGTTCTCATGATCTCTGTGAACTATTATGTTGAAGTGCCATCAGAAGCAAGGCAAAAGCAATGAAAAAAAGAATTTCCATTTATGCCACAACTTTCACATCCTCATGGTATCCCAGTGAAGAAAGTTAGTTTGAAATGCAATCACTGATGTGTTGTTGCAAGATGCTTCAATTAATTTGTGAATACCAAGATTCCACATTATGAAATGATTGGATAACCAGTTCCATCATGGTTTAGAAATAAATATTGACTGAAATACTGGAAGAACTCTCTTTCTATTCCTCCGGTTGTACAATGAGATCTTTTATGTCCTCCTATGTGGACAGACAGAATCTTTGTTTATGCCTTAGCTAAAGATTTCAATGTCAGCGAAGGCTGTGGATTTAAGTCTCTAGAGTAGGGCACCAACCCATAACCTTCATACTCAGAGATAAAAAGAATATTTTTAAGTAGAATTTGAGAATGTCTGTTCCAACGCAGTATACTGGCATTGATATTCAGATTCTCTTTAGAGGGTTTTGTTTATAAATCTTTATACAGTCTTTGCTGGAATAAGTGCCAAAGAAAATTCTGTGTAAGCAGGCAATTACAATTTCATTCAATTTTCTTCCCTCCTCTCCTGATGGTCTAAACTAATGCTGAATAAAATTCTATTAGCACTGTCCAGTATCTTATCTGAGAGGCACAAGTTTGGTCTGATTTGGGTTGTCATAAAGAGGAGAGAGTTTTCTGTCTGAAATTCAACCCAAATAAATTATTCCTGCATTTTCCTCCCAAAAAGAAATTGTTGTCGCCTGTTAAGACCCAGTCATATGCTAAGCACGACAAGCAAATTTGATCAAATGGCATGTTCACCCCTTTGGCCCATTTTCCTCCAGCTAAAACTCAACATAATTGGCAACACCTTAACAGAGTTCATAAAACTGATACAACTGTTCCTGAGGCAGACACAACTTGTCTGCTCACATTGAAGCTGCACATTATTTGTCCACTTTATAGTCTTCAGTGTACTTTACAGATTGAGTCAGGTTTTTTTGTTGCTTTTTTGTATCTCTATCTGTTCAAAACAAAGTAGCCATGATGTGGAGGTGCCCGTGTTGGACTGGAATGGGCAAAATCAAAAAGCACACAACACCAGGTTGTAGTCCAACAGGTTTATTTGAAATCACAAGCTTTTGGAGCGCTGCTCCTTCAACAGGTGATGGAGCAGTGCTCCAAGTGCTTGCGTTTTAAATAAACCTGTTGGATTATAAGCTGGTGTCGCGCGACTTCTGACTTTATTCAAAGCAGTGCTTTGCATTCGAGATATGGCTGTTGATTTTAAGTCTGGTCTAGATTTCAGCAAGTGATTGTTGGTTCACAGTTTGTTCAATGCAGCAAAATAAAACAGGTCCAAAGGATTTTAATCCATTACAATTAATTTGATGTGAATACATCTCATTAGAATTTTACAGGTAGGTTTAGCCACCTAATTTTGTGACAGTTGCGAAAGCAAATGCTTCGGGATTCTGAACTTTCCCAAGTTTTCTGAACCTTTCTGAGGTCCTGGATGAAGAGGCAAGTTCTCTTTCAGACAGGCGAGAGGGAAGTGAAATGAAGATCACTGGAAATGTAAAGATAGTAATCAGGTTAGTCACTTTAGGAACATGGTACATCAGGATTTGGATTCAGTGCAGAAGACAGGTTAAGGGCCTCACAAGAGTACATCAAGGCAATATTCCTTTTTACCCTCCACTACCAACTTCAACCATGCCCTCTCTCCTAATATCTTTACGCATATTGCATGTCCAAGGACACGCTACACAAGAAGGTAAATGGTATAAAAGCACAATACAATGGATGCTGGAGATCTGAGAGAAAAACTGAAAATGCTTGAGAAACTCGGTAGTCTGACAACATTTGTGGACAGAGATACAGAGTTAACATTTAAAATCCACTGTAATTCTTCTTTGGAACTGGTTGTTGCTAGCTGTAGGTGGCAATCTCACTGCTTTCAATGGGACTTAAGATGGCCACTGTTTATAACAAAATGGAGCCTTAAACACCTTGCATTTTGTTCAAATTCCCAGAAATAAAAATTGTGGAATAGAGTGACAATTCAACAGCACAGAGCCTTGAAATGCATTGTGGACACACCTACGAGTCCAGTTCACACAGTGCTTAGGAACCGTTACTCCAGTAGAGTTATATTACACCGGTAATAAAATGTTGCTTGGAATTCTTACACAGTAGCTGGTATCCCATCACCAAAGCAGCCTTTATTTACACGTGGAGAGTTCTTAACACTGATTGAGCTGCTTCAGAGACAACTCTCAGAGAGAATAGGATGTTTGACACTCCTGTTCTTATTTGTCATCCAGGGCTCCCTAATTGGACCAGATTAACAACCCCAATCGGGAATTCATATTTTATGAGCTCCACCTGGCTGACCACATTACAATCACTACAGCTAGTTTTCTACTATTGGGTCTGGTTCATTTTAGGTACCTCTGCTTACTTTTTAGCTAGTGAGTCCATCCTACCAAAACTCATAAGTGGGAAGTTAATCGATTGCACTCCTATAAATTAAGGTATGCTTACAGACCATACTTCTCCGAAGAAGGGTGTTGTGCTGCAGATTAAGTAGATGCACTTTGAATTGATCATTGCTCATTTGTAGTGTTCTGTCCTGGACTCAGCAATGTATCCACCAAAATTCTAATGGTCTTCTAGAGTTAATTAAAGAGGCTTTTATTTAAAAGCATTCATTACCAAGCAAGCTGCCAAAAAGAATTCTTCCATTCCTGCGTATTAACTGTCCCCATGGCTTTGTGTGTGGGAAATCATGTCTCACAAACTTGATAGAGCTCTTTGAAGAAGTAACAAAGAGGATTGATGAGGGCAGAGTGGTAGATATAATCTATATGGACTTCAGTAAGGCCCCATGGGAGACTGGCTAGCAAGGTTAGGTCTCATGGAATACAGGGAGAGCTAGCCATTTGGATACAGAACTGGGTCAAAGGTAGAAGACAGAGGATGGTGCTGGAGGGTCGTTTTTCAGACTGGAGGCCTGTGACCAGTGGAGTGCCACAAGAATCAGTGCTGGGTCCACTACTTTTCATCATTTATATAAATGATTTGGATGTGAGCATAAGAGATATAGTTAATAAGTTGCAGATGACACCAAAATTGGAGGTGTAATGGACAGCAAAGAAGATTACCTCAGATTACAACTGGATCTTGATCAAAAATGGGCCAATGGGCTGAGGTTTATTTAGATAAATGATGGAGGTTTATTTAGATAAATGTGAGGTGCTGCATTTTGAGAAAGCAAATCTTAGCAGGACTTATACACTTAATGGTAAGGTCCTAGGGAGTGTTGCTGAACAAAGAGACCTTGGAGTTCAGGTTCATAGCTCCTTGAAAGTGGAGCCATGAGTTGATAAGATAGTGAAGAAGGCGTTTGATATGCTTTCCTTTATTGGTCAGAGTTTTGAGTACAGGAATTGGGAGGACATTGGTTGGGCCACTGTTAGAATATTGCATGCAATTCTGATCTCCTTCCTATTGGAAATGTGTTGTGAAACTTGAAAGGGTTCAGAAAAGATTTACAAGGATGTTGCCAGGGTTGGAGGATTTGAGCTATAGGGAGAGAGTTAATAGGGTGTTTTCCCTGGAGCGTTGGAAGCTGAGGGGTGACCTCATAGAGGTTTATAAAATCATGAGGGGCATGGATAGGATAAATAGACAAAGTCTTTTCCTTGGTGTGGGGGAGTCCAGAACTAGAGAACATAGGTTAAGGGTGAGAGGGGAAAGATATAAAAGAGACCTAAGGGGCAATTTTTTCAAGCAGAGGGTGTACGTGAATGGAATGAGCTGCCAGAGGAAGTGGTGGAGGCTAGTACAATCGCAACATTTAAAAGGTATATGAATAGGAAGGGTTTGGAGGGATATGGACCAGGTGTTGGCAGGTGGGACTAGATTGGGTTAGGGTATCTGGTAAGCATGGATGAGTTGGACCAATGGGTCTGTTTCCGTGCTGTACATCTCTAGGACTGTATGATGTGTTCACTTATACTTTTATGCTAACGTGAACGCCAAGACTGGGTACTTATGCAAAATGTGTATCAGAAGATTTAGTCATCATGTAACTAAATACACCACAACACTACCACAACAATTGTTATAGTCTTGGCTCAAGGTGATTGACCAACTAATAGATTAAAACGTACAGCAGTAGCTATTCAAGATTATATGAGAACATTACATCTCATACTATCACACTGATATCATCACTTAACTCTCTCAACTATACATATTTACCTGATCATAATCCATGCACTATCACAACAAGAAGTAAAGAAGTCTTGTTCCAATGTTATAGATATTTTCTAAGCAAGCCGTTCAGCAATGTTATGACTTGAACCCATGTCTCCTAGCTCAGAGGGAGGGACAAACCATTGCACCATAAGAATCCTTGGTCCAATTATATAGAGTGCAGTGAGACTGCACTTAGAGCATTATATTCAGCTTTGATTTCTTCCTCTGCAGAAGTATAGGCATTTACCATAGAGGGAAAGGTTCAACAGGCTGATTTCTGGATTGGTAAGATTGTCCTATGAGGGAAGATTGAGAAGACTGGGCCTCTATTCTTTAGAGTTCAGAAGAAAGTGAGGTAACAATTTTCCAAAGTTCATAGGATAGGTGCAAATAGGAGAAAGTTCCCCTTAGAACCTGGTGACTCTAGTAAGTGGTAGGCCATTTAGGACTTAGATGAGGAAGGAATTCTCTATTCAGATAGTGATAAATCTTCTCTTTTCGGGGGAATTCTCTCCCCTGGAAAATTATATTTATTCTGATTCACGTGCGCCTTACCTCTAAGACAGTTCACATTTAAGGACTCCATGTGCTATGTTTTTGCAGTGCTGCTACTCTGCTCGGAAGTCATCCTGCTATGAACTTGCAAATTGCATGCACAAGATGGTTTACTATATTCTCTGCTTCATAACGTATTAGTGTGTGTTATTTTTCTGGTATCATTACCATGATATTCTCACCAGCACCTTCTCAAATACAATTGGAGTCAGGCAAATGAATGCTGGCCAGCCAGCGACCCCACTTCCATTGAGTAATGAAAAATTCGAGACAAAAATCAATAGGTTTCTAGATATTAAAGACATCAAGGGATATTGGATGGCGAATAGAGTCATGCAGGAAAATGATGTTGTGGTAGAAAATCCAGCTATGATTAGTTGAATGGTGGAACAGGCTTGAATGTTGCTACTGCTTCACTTTCCCATGTTACACAACTCCTAATTCCAAATACACCAAACGTATCGCTTTGTTTTGAAAAAGGGTCATTGCTACTGGGTGACAAGAGTCCCCTCAGTACATTCATGATCAGTTTACAAACACAATTATTGTTAAGACCTAGTCTTGATTCCAGATTTTATCATTGAATTTAAACTCAGGACCATGGAGTATTAAACTGGGGCTCTGGAACACTTGCCCAGTGTCATTAACACTACTCGACCATCCTATTGTAGACATGGTGGCACAGTGGTTAGCACTGCTGCTTCACAGGGACCTAGGTTTCAATTCCAGCCTCAGGCAACTGTCTGTGTGGAATTTACACATTCTCCCCGTGTCTGTGCATGTTTCCTCCGGGTGCTCTGGTTTCCTCCCACAATCCATAAATGTGCAGGTTAGGTAAATTGACCATAGTGTTCAGGGATGTGTAGGTTAGGTATATTAGTCAGGGGAAATGTAGAGCAATAGGGTAGGGGAATGGGTCTGGGTGAGTTAATCTTCGGAGAGTTGGTGTGAGCTTGTTGGGCCAAATGGCCTGTTTCCACTCTGTAGGAATTCTATAATGATTAACATTGACTATTATGAAAACATACAAAGGGTATGTTAGTAGTCTTTCCAAATTTAAGTTTATTTATACTATTGGTGCTCCATGTAGATTTTGATTAATCCAATTTGGAGTTAACGAGAGACAGCAATATTACAAGATGTTCTGAAGTATTAAATATACATAACATGTTCAATTTATAATTTAATGGAAAAATAATGATATAAGACATAAGAATGCATACCAAATGTCATATAAATCCTAATATCCAATAAATAATTAATATTGTTAGTTAAATTGACTTTTTTCACCAAATATTAAATGGACATATATGTCTTTTTTTTCTGTGTATATATATTATACATATGTATAATAAATATTTTATAGATATATACATATATATAAAT
Source organism: Chiloscyllium plagiosum (assembly GCF_004010195.1). NCBI lineage: Eukaryota > Metazoa > Chordata > Chondrichthyes > Orectolobiformes > Hemiscylliidae > Chiloscyllium > Chiloscyllium plagiosum. The sequence continues at coordinate 128,676,918 of NC_057710.1, forward strand.
ATATTTAAGAAAATGCTCTTAAATTAAAAAAAAAATGAGTTGAAAACATTTGGTAATTTCAGATCTCTGACTGGCAAACAATTTTCCCTTTCAAGAAAAAAACAGGGACTGGTATTCAACACTGTCAACAATGATCAGCTTCCCTGTCACAGTGTATATAGCCCAGGGCTTATTTGACCTTGTGCACTGCCATTTCTTGCAGGTGAAATGTCCAATATAATTACTTAAACAGAGCAGAGAATCCCCAGTTGCACTAGACTGCCACTTGCATGTTACTTTAGCACCACTCAGCCTGTCTGAAGGAAACGGCTACCTCAAGGTTGCCACCAATCAGCTGGATTTCAAGTTTCACACATCTTGTGACAGAGGAAAGGTTAGTGAAGGAATAGTGATTGCAAATCATTGGGCATTTGGAGAAGACAAAAGTCTGTAAAAATAGGACCATTCAGGGTAACAGAGATTTTTGTAATCTTACACATATAGAGAAACAAAAGATGTTTCACAGAATGAAATAGGGTGGAGACTAGTGATGCATTCCAGTAAGATTTACTTTTTAAGTTTAAGACAGAATTAGAAGGATGTCCCAATCTGTGGACTTGGTTTTCAAATTTCATTAAATCAGACATTGTATGGAGAATTAAGGAGGCAAAAATAAACCTTAGTTTGATTTCCTGGGTTAAAACAGAGACTAAAAGATCCAATCCTTTAGGTCATAGAATCCCTATATTGTGGAAGGAGGCCATTGCAGAACTGGTCTGCATTGACCCACCCGAACAGAATCCCACCCAGACGCAGGCTCCTAATGTATCCTCGTAACCTTGCAATTCCCACAGCTAACCCACATAACCTACACATCCCTAAACATTATGGCCAATCCTGGGGCACCAAGAGGAAACTCACACAAACATGGGGAGAATGTGCAAACTCCACACATACAGTCACCCAAGGCTGCAATTGAATCCAGGTACCTGGCACTACTCTTTATGTTCAGCCCTTTAGAAAATGAGCATTTTTTATTCACTCATGGGATCTGGGCTTTGCTAGCTTGCCCATGCTTAGTTGCTCTTGAGCAGTTGGCGGTGAGCAGCCCAGTTGGTGAACTGCTGCATTCCATATGCTGTAGGTTGACCAACAATGTCCTTGGTGGTGATTTCTAGGATTTTGACCCAGTGAGTGAAGGAATAATGAAAGTTACCCAAGTCAGGATGGTGAATGGCTTGGAGGGGAAATTGCAGTTAGTGTTTCCATGCATCTGTTGCTCTTGCCCTTCCAAATGGAAGTGGTCATGGGTTTGGAGGGTGCTGCCTAAGGGGCCTTGGTGAATTTCTGGAAAGCATCATGTAGATAGTACACAGTACAGCTGCTGAGAATTGGTGTTGACAGGAGTGGATTCTTGTGAATATGGTGCCAATCATATGGATTGTTTTGTCCTGGATAGCTTCAGTCCCCTTGAATGTTGTAGCCAGTGTTTATGCAATGATTTCAGTTGATATTTCTGGCAAATGGTAACCCCCCCAGAATATTGATAGTGTGGGATTCAGTAATTGAATGTCAAGCGGCTGTGGTTAGATTGTCTCTTATTGGAGATTGTCATAAACTGGCATTTATGGGGTGCAAATGTTACTTGCCACTTGTTAGCCCAAACCTGGATATTCTCCAAATCTTGTTGCATTTGAATATGGATTGCTTCAATATCTGAGGAGTCAGCAACAGTGCTGAACATTGTGCAATCAATCATTTGCAAACTTCTCCACTTCTGACCTTATGATGGAGGGAAGGTCATTTATGAAGCTGTTGCAGATGGTTGGGTGTAGGGGACTACCCGAAGGAACTCCTGCAGAGATGTCCTGGAGTTGAGATGACAGACCTCCAAAATCCATAGCCATCTTCAAATGTTAAGATATGCCCCCGATACCCATTGATCTTAGTATTGCTAGGGCTCCTTGATGCAACACTTGGTCAAGTGTGGCCTTGATGTGAAGGTCTGTCACTCTCATCTCACCTCTGTAATTCAAGTCTTTTGTCTATATTTGAACCTGTAATGAGGTCAGGAGTTGAGTGGCCCTGGCAGAACCCAAACTGGGTATCACTGAGCAGGTTATTGCTGAGCATGTGCTGCTTGATAGCACTGTTGATGACACCTTCCATCACTTTACTGATGATCGAGATGGGGCAGTAATTGGCCAAGTCGGATTTGTCCTTTTTTTGTGCACAGGAGATACCTGGGCAATTTCCACATTGTCAGGTCCATGCCACATATGGGCCTGAGTCTGTACTATTGCCTGGTTTCTGGCAGTTCTCTGAGAACCAATAACACGTGATGTTCCTGTTTCAGTCAGATGCTAAGAAATGGAAATGAGATGTTCACCAGCATCTGCTCCTGTCTTGAATCTAGCCAAAATATCCACCAAGATGCCCGTATCTGAATTAGTGCAGGGTACAGGAGGCAGCCTTGCTGGACTACCTCTGAGAAATCTGTGCTATCTTCCTCAGAGATAAAGAAGACATCTCTTGCAGCCCAGTCTTTTGGCCACTGAGGCAATGCAGATGCCATTTGTAACTGCAGGAGATAATTGAGAAAATGCCTTTCAAACAAGGGTAGAAATCTGGCCATGTCAAGAATGCATTCACAGTGATGGAAATGGGAGAGAAGCACAACAATGGACAATGATTCTTACTTACTTGCTGGGACATGGAGGTTTCGGCATCACCACAAGAACTGCCACACACCATGATCTTATCCTAATAGGGGGTGAGAAGCTGGGCCTCCTACTTCCCATCCTTACTCTCTCTAACCTATTATAGGCTGTTTTCTCCTGGGAGGAGACAAAGGGAGACATTGAAAGTCTGGGGAATTGAATGTGTGAGAGTGAATAAGAGAAGATATCACATGCAATTGAGTGCAGTCGCAGAGATATTGTGAATGTGAGATAGTAAAGAAAAGATGTTGACACTGACACTCACAAATACCTTCTTGTGGTATTGTTGTGCATACCTCCAGCCCATGGGTATCACACTGACCTGGGCAGCAACCTCTGACCAGATTGGCAGAGGCAGGAGTTGCGGCTGTGTCTACAGCTCCTAGGTGATGAGGACAGCCCTTTTCTACTTCCGAAAGTTCCATGTCCCAGCAAGCAAGTAAGAATCATTGTTCATTGCTGTGCTGCTCTCCCATTATCACCCCATCCAGCAGGGCCTTTATATCCACATTGACAATGGGAGCAGCCAATTTCTCTTCATTAAACATGTCTGGCACTAATGACAACACAGCTCTGAGCTGTCAGCATTTGGTCTGGTACACAACTGGTATTGGCACAAGGATCAGTGGAGGTCCTGAATATGGTGAGTACTCGCACTTATGGTCATGATTTGGAGATGTGGGTGTTGGACTGGGGTGTACAAAGTTAAAAATCACACAACATCAGGTTATAGTCCAACAGGTTTACTTAGAAGCACTAGCTTTCGGAGCACTGCTCCTTCAGCAGATAGTTGTGGAGTATACAATTGTAAGACACAGAATTTATAGCAAAAGTTTACAGTGTGATATAACTGAAATTATACATTGAAAAATACCTTGATTGTTTGTTAAGGCTCTCATCTGTTAGAATGACCATGATAGTTTCACTTCTTTCATATGTAAATCACAAAACTTTTTTTAAAAGTCATGTTCTCAGGTTAACTGTAACAATTGGTGTCAGCCCAGATAGTTTGTTGAAGGTGTTAGCTCCCGTGTTCTGTTGTCTGTGCTATAATGTTTTGACTGATTCTAATCTAAAAAATGAATTAACAGAGTCTTACATGGATTCATGCAGTTTTTGAGCAAAGTACAATGTAACTCTGCAAGTACAAATTCACCCCACAAGCACATATGTGTATGTGTGCATGTGGATTTTATGTGTGTGTGTGTCTGTCTGTCTGTCTGGGGTTGAGGTTTGTGAGTGTCTGTGAGAAAGTGTGTATATGTGTGTGTGAGTGTAAAGAGGTATAAGTCTGTGAGAGGATGCATGTGTGAGTGTGGGAGTGTGTGTCTGTAGGAGTGTGTGCATGTGTGTGTCTCTGGGGTGGGGGTTTGTGAGTTCTGTGAGAGAAAGTGTATATATGTGTGTGTGAGCGCAAAGGGGTTTAAGTCTCTGAGAAGGTGCATGTGTGAGTGTGTGTGCGTGCCTGTGTGTGTTTGTCTGTGTATGGTGTGTGTGTGTAGTGCAATGGTGGTACCTGTTGTGTGACATGAACCCAAGGTCCCAGTTGAGGCCCTCCCTATGGGTACCGAACTTAACTATCAGCTTCTGCTCGACCACTTTTCCCTGATAAGTTGCCCTCATAAGAATGAGGTATGATACTCAACTCATCGGCCGCCAGTTCCAAAGTGCCACAGCAAGGAACCGTAATGACCTCCTCAGGAGACAGACACGTGCTGCAACCAACAGGGTACCCTTTGTTGTTAAGTACTTCTCAGGAGCCGAAAAGCTACACCATGTTCTTTGTGACCTGCAACACATTATCAGTGAGGATGAGCACCTCACCAAGACCTTCCCCACACCTCCACTACTTGCCTTTAAACAATCGCCAGACCTCAAACAGATCATTGTTCGTAGCAAACTGCCGGCTTTCAGGACAATTCCATACAATCCTGTCATGGTGGGCGCTGCAAGACGTGTCAGAGTGTGGACATGGCTACCACCATTACGCGTGGGGACACCTCCCGCCATGTACATGGCAGGTACTCAGGTGACTCAGCCAATGTTGTCTATCTTATACACTGCAGGAAAGAATGCCCTAAGGCATGGTACATTGGCAAAACCGAGCAGAGGGTACGGCATCGGATGAATGGGCACCGCACAACAATCAACAGACAGGAGTGTTCCCTCCCAGTTGGGGAACACTGCAGTGGTCCAGGACATTCGACCTCAGACCTTTGGGTGACCATCCTCCAAGGCTGACTTTGGGACAGGCAGCAGTGAAAAATGGCCGAGCAGAGGCTGATAGCCCCCATAGGGAGGGCCTCAACTGGGACCTTGGGTGCACCTTCTCACAGCCTTATACCCCTTTCCTCCTCAATGCTGCCTGACCGGCTGTGCTTTTCTAGCACCACACTTGTTGACTCTGATCTCCAGCATCTACAGTCCTCACTTTCTCCTCCCTGATATAGTTGTGCCCACTGAATCATATTTTACAAACAATGTCTCAGACTCCTCTATCATTCTTGGATATGTCCGGCCACAGAGGTTACAGAAGAGTATTATACATTTGAAAGTGAGTTTCCCTGGGAACCCTCAAACAGTGATACTGCATCCTGTGAACTCACATGGCATCACCTCAAACTTTGGCAAAGAAACCTGTGTCTAATTACCACCTACCATCCCGAGTCCAGTGAGGAACTGGTGCTGCTCCATGTTGAACAGCAGGGCAGCAACAGCATAGAATGTACACTGGGTGGGTACTAACCACCAAGCCATGGACCAACACTTGTTCAATGACACATATAGGAGAGGACACAGGGACACAACTAGAAATACCAAAAATGACATGTCAACTTGCTGGTAAGGCTACAACACAAGACTCTGTAAATATTAACTAGCTGAAGCAGCACTTAGCAGACAAGAGTCGAGTGATCCTGCAATTGGCAGCATGGTGGCTCAGTGGTTAGCACTACTGCCTCACAGCACCAGGGTCCCAGGTTCAATTCCAGCCTTGGGTCACTGTCTGTGTGGAGTTTGCACATTCTCCCCATGTCTGTGCGGGTTTTCTCCGGGTGCTCCGGTTTCTTCCCACAGTCCAAAGAAGTGCAAGTCAGGTGAATTGGCCATGCTAAATTGTCCATAGTGTTAGGTGCATCAGTCAGAGGGAAATGGGTCTGGGTGGGTTACTCTTCAGAGGGTTGGTGTGGACTTGTTGGGCCGAAGGGCCTGTTTCCACACTGTAGGGAATCTAATCTAATCAATAGAACATCTCAATATCAACCAGACATAAACAGTGATGGCCATTTAAACAGGAAGAAGAAGCTTCACAAATATCCCAACCCTCAATGATGAAGGGAATCTGACATGTAAGTGTAAAAGACAAGGCTGAAATATGACAGCCACCCGAAATGTCAAACTGATAATCTATCTCGGCCTCTTCCAGGAGATCCCCAGCATCACAGAAGTAAGTCTTCAGCCAATGGATATCTACAAATGGCTGAAGGAATTGAATACTGCAAAAGCTGTGGGGCCTGGCAGTATCTTGGAAATCATGATGAAGGTTTGTGCTCCAGAACTAGCTACACCCATAGCCAAGCTTTTCAAGTACAGATACCACACTGACATAAAACTGACAAAGTGAAAAGGTGCCCAGGTTCATTCTGTTGACAAAAAGCAGAACAAATCTAACGTAGCCAATAATTATCCCTTCGGTCTATTCCTAATCAATAGCACAGTGATAGAAGGTATTGTCAGCAGTTATCAAACATCATTTACTTACTAAGATCCTAGTCATCTGCTCCATTTGGCTTCACCCAAGACCATCCCATGACAAATCTTATAATAATATCTGAACATGGACAAAAAATCTGAATCCCAAAATAAATTGACAGTGTCTGGTCTTGGTAACAAGATAACAATTAACTGAGAATGTCATCAAGAGGCCCAAGGGAATGTACAGTCAAAAGTAATCCAGAATTAACTTCTCACCTGATTGGAGTCTTATCTAATCAATGGGGTTGTGGTGACTGAAGATTTATAACGTCAGTATTAGATATCACTGCATGACTTTCCTCAGGACAGTGTCCTTGGTGGAATCATCTTCAATTGCTTCATCAAAGACCTTTCATCATCATTTAGTTAGAAATGGAGATAAATCTCACAAAGCTTCATACCATTCACAACTGTTCACATAATGAGGCAATCTGCAACTTGAGCTGGAGCTGGACTGATATGTCGAGAGTACCATGTGCACCATGGAATTTGAATCAATGATCATTTCCAAGAGAGGATCCAACCATTCCCCCCTTGAAGTTAACCAGCTTTACTGGCAATATTCTGAGATCAATCATATAATCACTGTGGCTGCGAGTTTGGTTCAACCATATTAGCAACCATCATTCACCTCACCTTAAAATGGGTAGTCATGCATGATATTAAGCTCTCTGCTAGTACATGCAGCCAATGAATAATGAGCAGAGCACTGTTTACATGTAGCAATCATGGAAATGAGCAGTCGGCACCCTGTCGGCATAGTATGTCAATGGGTACTGGTCAATCTTCCATCACAATATCACCCCCTTTTGTCAAGACCTATCCAGTTTAACCTCCATGATGTTGTAACAGTAAGAACAGTCCAATATTTGTGCATCAAATAATTTGTAATGGTAATAGCTTCTAAACTGAATTACCATTTAAGATAAGTACATGTCCTCATTTAAATTTGGAGATACCTTTAAAACAAACAAAACTGCAGCTGTTTCAACTTCAACCTTGGACTTTCTGTCTGAATGATTGATTTAATGAAGGATGAGGGAATTAGTGTCACAAGATTGGCACTAATATGATTTACAATACAAATGTTCTATAAACAAAAACACTGTGTGCCATAAATTCATAAGTTATAAGAAATCATCTTTAATCATGACTGTTGGATTAAAATAAATTATTAACCAACACTGAGCTTACATTTCTCAACAATAGTCCGGAAATTCTTGGAGAATGTATTTAGTGAACTTAAACTTATAGTCTGTGGGTAATGACTCACTAAATAGTGATATCATTTTTGCTTACTTGCTTTATCAAGATCTTTTCTAATTTTAAATGTTTCTACCAAGTCTGGTCATACTTCCTGTTCTGGTCAAAATGAATATAAAGAGTAAGATTAGTAATGTGGCTTCAACTGAAAATGTCTAATTTACATTGTGCTCATGCTTCTATTCCAGGAAAGCTACACAACAAGGCTGAGTTAGCATTGTCTTATTCCTTCATTATTGTGTTGTTGTTTTTTTTTGTCCTGAGCTATTTTTGTAACCATGAACCAGTGTAGTCCCTAACATAGCCTAGCACTGGTAGAAGGGGCACAGCCGCTGGTGAAGGCATTCAGAAGTGTCGATTGGATTCCACATTGCAGTGGGTATAATGAATGATCTCAAAATATCTAACTTAAAAGGCTCAACACTCTCTTCCTAAAGAATCTAAGAGGAAGAATACAAGTAGGCTTGCTCCATTGCTGTTATGCCTTCTATTTGCCTATAAACAGATTGCTCTAAAAATTATAAGGACCTGACATCAGGAGAATTATAATAATTCAAACCAGACTCATGTGAATACCATAATTTAAATAGAACTTAAGGTCCTTAGCCACTGTTGAATGAAAGCATGTTTCAGACACTAAATTGGTGCTAAGATATATGTCCCACTGTCCCAATTCAGGATACATGCACTAAAAAAAAACAATAAATCCGTCCGAATCCTCTTTGGTTAAGTGGAAATTTTGGCTGAGACATTTTAGTGGGGTAAATCTGTACAAAAAGTAAAGTACCTCATTTCTGGATTATAGGGTTGCAAGGTTATTAAATGTTGACCATATTTGCTGAGTAATGTGAATGGATATGATATTGAGATGGCGATATATAATTAACCTTCTTTTTGCATCACTGTGCATTCTGATTTAACTCATACCGAGCATTGACCTGGGCCACTGTCTAAGTTTGGTTTGGTTGGCAGTGCTATGGCCTTCCCTAGTGGCCTGCAGGATAAAACACTGCCCTCCTTTCTACTACCCCATCACCCAGCACCTCCAGGTCCTTGCTGGTGAAGAGGAGAATTAACCTGCTTCTCTGGATCATCTCCTCTATGACAACAACACAGCGTGTAATGAGTAACATCAGAAGTGGTTTGCAGTTGGGATTTAAGCATGATGCCAGTGCTGGGAAAGTCCTGGCAGTAGTGACCCTCATCTATTAAGTAGTTACTCAAGAAAAGCATTATAGAGCCCAAAAGCACTGATAATTAGCTGAAGATGTAAGCAGTGGCAGACTAAGTCTCACTTGTTAAAGACAGTGTTAAAATCTGTATGTGGAACTTTAGTGTGGAGCCAGGGTCTGAATATTGCTTGTCACTTGTCAGCCCAAGCCTTAATATTGCTCAGATTTTGTTGCATTTGAATGTGGACTGTTTCATTAATTGTGGAGTCCAAGAATGGTGATAATCTTGCGCAATCATCAGTGAACATCCCCACTTATGACCTTATGATGGAGGGAAGGTCATTGATGCAAGGGCTGAATATTCACACCACATAAATGCCAGGTAATGACCATCACCAATAAGAAACAAACTAACCACCATCCCTTGACATTCAATGATGACATCACCATCCTTTGACATCAATGAATATCCCTCTAACAACAACCTGGGGGTTACCATTGACCAGAAACTCAACTGTGCTCACCTCATGACCACAGTAGCTACAAGTGCAGGTCAGAAGCAAGGAATACTGTGGCAAATAGCTCACCTCCTGACTCCCCAAAACCTGTCCACCATCTATGAGGCTATAGTCAGGAGGGTTATGGAATCCTCCTCACTTGCCTGGATGGGTGCAGCACCAACAACACTCAAGAAACTTGACACCATTGAGGAGAAAGCAGTCTGCATGATTGGCACCACATCCGTTAACATTCACTCCCTCCATCACTGATACTCAGTGCATACAACTACTACTATTTACAAGATGCATTACAGAAATTGCTGTGGTTCTGTTCGCCGAGCTGGAAGTTTTTGTTGCAAACGTTTCATCCCCTGGCTAGGCGACATCATCAGTGCTTGGGAGCCTCCTGCGAAGCGCTTCTTTGATGTTTCCTCCGGTGTTTATAGTGGTCTGTCCCTGCCGCTTCCGGTTGTCAGTTTCAGCTGTCCGCTGTAGTGGTTGGTATATTGGGTCCAGGTCGATGTGTTTGTTGATGGAGTTTGTGGATGAATGCCATGCCTCTAGGAATTCCCTGGCTGTTCTCTGTCTGGCTTGCCCTATGATAGTAGTGTTGTCCCAGTCGAATTCATCACACACGCAGACAACAAGCAACATGAATTCGACTGGGACAACACTACTATCATAGGGCAAGCCAGACAGAGAACAGCCAGGGAATTCCTAGAGGCATGGCATTCATCCACAAACTCCATCAACAAACACATCGACCTGGACCCAATATACCAACCACTACAGCGGACAGCTGAAACTGACAACCGGAAGCGGCAGGGACAGACCACTATAAACACCGGAGGAAACATCAAAGAAGCACTTCGCAGGAGGCTCCCAAGCACCGATGATGTCGCCTAGCCAGGGGACGAAAAGTTTGCAACAAAAACTTCCAGCTCGGCGAACAAAACCACAACATATTTAGGTAAGAGCCTGTAAATGAGGTAGTAACATTTGTACTGCAGTTTTGTCATTATTGCCTTCACCACCTTGCATTAGATTAGATTACTTTACAGTGTGGAAACAGGCCCTTCGGCCCAACAAGTCCACACCAACCCGCAAACCACCCATACCCCTACATTTACCCCTTACCTAACACTACGGGCAATTTAGCATGGCCAATTCACCTGACCTGCACATCTTTGGACTGTGGGAGGAAACCGGAGCACCCGGTTAATTTTACTATCTACAAATTTAACCTTTTACAGAGGGATAGCTCCGACATGAGCTCCCCAATATCTCCATGCACAGTGGAAATTGCTACAGTCACCTTGTGCAATAAAAGGCTGTACAGCTGTACTCACAATCCATTGATACAGCTGGTAGCTCAGTGAAGAGAAACGTGAACAGCAGAGTGCATGCCATCCAGACACAGCGATGTTTCAGCCTCGGCCACACACTGCAGAAAAATCTGAACACAGAGTTCTGCAAAGGCCTGTGCTGAAACTTGGTGCTAGAGCCACATTATTATTCAACGCTCGCCTTCTGTCAGAGCAGTAAGCAGGGCCTACGTTAGTTCCTGGCCAAGAAACACCTTGATCTTGACACTATTGTTTTCAAATACTTCCATGCCCCCAACCCCGCGCTGTCTCTGAAATCTCCAACCCCAGAACCATCAGACGTATCTGCGTTCTAGTTTTTTTTTTAAGCATCTCCCATTTTAATTGCTACAACATTGGTGGCCATAGAATCAGAGTGTGATAGATTCATACAGGGCAGAAGAGGCCCTTTGGCCCACCAAAGCTGACAAGTGGACAGCACAGTGGCTCCAGAAGCGGCAGGGACAGATCACTATAAACACCGGAGGAAACATCAAAGAAGCGCTTCGCAGGAGGCTCCCAAGCACAGATGATGTCGCCTAGCCAGGGGACGAAACGTTTGCAACAAAAACTTCCAGCTCGGCGAACAGAACCACAGCAACGAGCACCCGAGCTACAAATCTTCGCACAAACTTTGATTACAGAAATTTGCCAAAGATCTTTAGACAACACCTTCCAAACCTATGACCACTTCTATATATAAGGACAAGAGCAACAGATACTCAGGATCACCACCACCTGCAAGTTCCCCTCCAAGCCACTAACCATGCTGATTGGAAATATACTGTCGTTCCTTTATTGGTGCTGGGTCAAAATCCTGGGATTTTCTCCCTAAGGGGACTATGGGTCAACCCACAGCATGTGGACTGTTGTGGTTCAGGAAGGCAGCTCACCAGCGCCTTCTCAAGGGCAACTAGGGATGGGCAATAAATGCTGGTCGAGTTAGCACTGCCCACACCCAAGTGAATGAAACAAATAAACTCAGTCTGGAATCTGACTTGACCAGTATTACCATCAGCTGGGATCATAGCATGACTCTACCTTCAAGCTGGATGCCTAGCCCTTTAGTTTTGCTACTGCTGCCACACACCACGCCCCGCCCCCTTCCCCCCCCACAAACCTCTCCACCCCGCCACCTTGTATCTGATCTCATGTAGTATTTTCTCGGTGTCAGACAAATGGGATACCTGAAATAGCAGTACTGACTCAGGAGGTCTGCAATATAATAGGAAGGGATGGAGAAATTCCCTTGCCACAGATGCTGCCAGATCTGCTGAATTTCTGTTTTTAAATAGATTCCCAGATTCAGCGTGAGCCAAGTTCACTAGAAAAGACAGCTTGGAATCAGTTAGCAGGACTGACATCCTGGGTTCAGCGATTTCTGACACATTCCAAAGGCCAGAGCATGTCTCCCAAGAACAGCCGGCAGGCACAGCTTGACCCCACTGGAGCACCTCTGGCATCTCTCTTCAGCAGTGCCATGGATCTGCAACTTGTCCCTGTGTTGTTTGATTCACAGAACTCCTGATTCATTTTAATGACAGAAGATTTGTGGAGTGCCAGAAAGTCAGCCTTACTAACAACTACACCTAATTCAATGATTGATATGATGGCACAGATCAAGGCTCTGAGTTGTGAGCAGAGCTTCAGGAAATGTGTACTCTAATATTTTTGAAGATGCCTTTTAATGCATGCACCACAGCTAAAAATAAATGCGAAAAACCTCTTGTTTACTAAACATGTAGCAATTTCTAACTGCTGGGGAGCAATGGTTTCTAAAATTAAATTCAAATAACTTTCTAATTTTTTCCAAACTCCAGCATTTTGCATAGATAAAAGCATTGATGATTAGATTACTTATAGTGTGAAAACAAGCCCTTTGGCCCAACAAGTCCATACCAACCCTCCGAAGAGCAACCCACCCAGACTCATTCCCCTAACACTACAGGCAATTTAGCCAGGCCAATTCACCTAACCTGCACATTTTTAGACTGCAGGAGGAAACCAGAGCACCCAAAGGAAACCCATGCAGACATGGGGATAATGTGCAAACTCCACACAGACAGTTGCCTGCGGTGGGAATTGAACCCAGATCTCTGGCACTGTGAGGTAGCAGTGCTAACCACTGTGCCACCATGTGATGTCAGTAACCAAAGATGGTGGTCCATCATACAGTCAACATGGCACCTACACAATGTATATGCCTAGTTTTGACAGCTATCTTGATTATATTGCTCTGCCGTCCAAAATGAGTCTCATATAAAACCACTAAAGGGGAGAATTAAACTTTGCTTTCACATCAGGTTAATGCCACTTTAAACAAAGGACATAGAATGAGCTGAGATAGAAGGAGACTTCTAGGGTTATGTCAGTTCACAAACAAATTCCATCTGGAAGTATTCTATGAAGCATCCCATCCTGAGGACTGAAATTAGAGCATTAGACTTATTTTTATTCATTTACAACATTCATTGCCTGGCCCTAGCTGCTTTTGAGAAGGTGGTGGTGAGTTGTTATCTTGAACCGCTGCTGTCCATTTGGACCCAGTGACACTGAAGGAAGGGTGATATATTTCCAAGTCAGGAGGGTAGGTGGCTGGGAGGGAACCTTACAGGTGGCTGTGCCCCCATCTATTTGTTGCCCTCGTATTAATGATTGTATGTTTGTGGATGGGGAGCCAATCCAGAGGGCTGTTTTATCCAGGATAGTGTGGGCAGCACAGTGTCATAGTGGTTAGCACTGCTGCCTCACAGCACCAGAGACGCGGGCTCAATTCCCACCTCAGGCAAATGTTTGTGTGGAGTTTGCATGGGTTTCCTCCCACAGTCCAAAAATGTGCAGGTTAGGTGGATTGGCTAAGCTAAATTCCCCGTAGTGTTAGGTGATGGGGTAAATGTAGGGGAATGGGTCTGGGTGGGTTGCTCTTCGGAGGGTCAGTGTGGAGTTGTTTGGCCAAAGGGGCTGTTTCCACACTGTAAGTAATCTAATCTAAAAATTACTTGTGTGTCCACATAATCTCAATACTGTTGTAGTGCAGAAGAAGGACATTTGGCCAATAGTGTATTCACCAGTTCTAGTCCCCTGTGCCAATTTCTTGTCTTTTCCCATATTTATGCATACCATTTCTATTAAATAATGATTCAATACCCCCTTGAATGCTTTGATTGAACCAGCCTTCATCACATTTCCAGTGTTGCTGGAGCTGCACTCATCCAGACATGTCTGGTATATTCCATTACACTGCTGACTTGTGCCTTGAAGATGGTGGACAGGCTTTGGGACAAGCTTCTGGAAGTGAGTTACAGGTTGTTTCAAGTTTGCTTGAGTTTGAAATGTCTGAGTTGAACACTGTAATGCGATTGTAACAGCATCGGTCTGTACAGCCACCTCTGGACTTACCCTGAGAGTGGAAAAGAGTAATTGTCATCTGTGACGGACCACCAACAACAATGCGACTATTTGGAAAACTGTGCTAGGTTACAGGTCATTACGTGCAGGAGTATATATTGTTAAATGCATGTTATCCATAATGCTCTGATGCATCATACTTTTGGAAACACCCCAATCTGACCAAAACGCCTGACCCCTCTCTCTATTTCAGATGTCCTTGGGGGAAATAATGCAGATGTTTGTTCAGCAAAATCTGCCAGTTACCTGACCTTCACCCAGAAAAGGAAACACAGTTGGAAAAGCACAGCAGGTCAGGCAGCATCCGAGGAGCAGGAGAGTCGCTGTTTCGAGAATAAGCTCTTCATCAACTCTTCACTCCTGCCCCTCAGATGCTGCCTGACCTGCTGTGCTTTTCCAGCACCACACTCTGTGACTCTGATTTTCAGCATCTGCAGTCCTCACTCTCTCCAAGGAAACAAAGTTCCCTCAGAACAATGATAGAGATGAAGTGCTGCTTACTTTGTCCTTCACCTTGGCTTCAGGTAATTTATACATCCACATTCTGGTATCCTAATCTCTCACATTATCTCATTCACACCCATTGCTTCTTGCTCTCTGAGTGAGCCATGCCCAAGTCCACTGTTCCCTCCCACCCCAGTCTCTGCCCCAGTTCCAGCTTCAGACCCAGATCCCAATTTGTGGGGGTAACCTGCAACTAAAGCCACGTCAAATAAAAGACTGGAAAGCACAAATCACAGGTTTTCAAATGACCATTAATTCAGAAACTGTCTTTGAACTGAAGACTGACCTCAACCGTCCTTCCTTCAACTCATGACATTGTAGCAGCCACAGGTTCACTGGGATTGTACCATGCCAGCTAAGTTCCCCGGATCATTCACCCATGGATCCACCCAGCAGCTGTGAGGTCCAGTGCCCACAGCAGCTCTTCAGCAAAATAAGCGCAACTTTATACACATAGACAACAGTATACATCTCAATTCATCACTGACAAGAGGTGGCTCATTACATTTTGAACAAAAGACAATACTCCCACGCAACTTGAGGCAAAATATACTTAGAAATAACGTTCGTTTATACAGACAAATATATTCTCAAACTTGTAATTCTGTTCTCTCCTCATTTAGCTCTCAGCTCACATGCAGTCAGGTGACCAGTATACACAACCGTACTCTTGTTATTGTTGACCTCTAACTCAGGATGTATTTGATTAACACAGAGTGTCCTAACCCCCAATATTTTCGAGGAGAGCACTGAGACCAGAATCCTGCATTGAATATCCTGAAGGTAGCTTGCTCTCACTGTTTAAATTACAAAAAAAGCTGCTGCCAATTATTTTGCGAATGCAAAAGATTTTCAGTCAGCTTTTGGTCAGATATTCATGCAGTACACTAGTATTGAAAATGAGAGGCATGCCAGTGTTGACAATGAATCCCATTAGTGTGTATGTGGATAAGTCTGCAGAGTGAAACAAATGTGTGCATTCCACATCCAATAGATAAAAGTCAATCGAAATAACCTTGTTCACATCCCTGCTCTCAGCAGGGCTGATCCACTGCTGGCAAACACACATGCTGTTTCAGAAATCTCCAATATGGTTAGCTGACACCTGCCAAGTAATTTGGCTATGTTCTGGGACTGAGATAAA
The DNA here is from genome assembly GCF_004010195.1 of Chiloscyllium plagiosum. NCBI lineage: Eukaryota > Metazoa > Chordata > Chondrichthyes > Orectolobiformes > Hemiscylliidae > Chiloscyllium > Chiloscyllium plagiosum. The sequence continues at coordinate 128,692,725 of NC_057710.1, forward strand.
CAGAGCTTTATAAAACTTGGCTCTACAAAATAGTGTTTCTAAAATGGGACTAGCATGAAACTCGCTGCTGGAAGGCAAATCCTTTCATGCCTCCAAAATACACACTTGGGCATGTTCAGTGCTGCCAAGCTTTCCCCAGCATGTACTCTACACCAGGTTAATGTGGTGTTGTTTAATAGGACAGTTACAAGTCGACAGGTTGTTAGGAACAGTCATCCATCAGTGGCAGCAGGTTTTTCTGCTTTCCTTCTTCAAATTTAAAAATAACACTGGCAAATTATTCTACTAGATATTCTGTATAATGCATTTTCTTAAAATATTTACAAATAAACTTCATGAAATAATTACCCTGTCAGAAGAATATCTACTTATGCTCTTATATTAAATTCTTAAACAGTATCTTGTTAAAATTTATTTGATTATTTTAAGGAGCTCATACATTGCTGCGACTTGATTGGTAACACTTTAATCTCTTAGCTACTAAACTCTGGATTCAAGGTGCACTCCATGCTTGAGTATAAAAATCAAAGCTAAGACTCCAGTGCATTATTGAGGAAGTACCATACTATCAGAAGTGCTGGCTTTTGGAAAAGAATATAAAGCACTGAGCTAAGCATTTAGCAGCACGGTGGCTCAGTGGTTAGCTCTGCTACCTCACAGCATCAGGGATCCAGGTTCAATTCCAGCCTCAGGCAACTGTATGTGTGGAATTTGCACACTTTCCCTGTGTCTGCATGGATTTCCTTCGGGTGCTCTGGTTTCTTCCCCCAATCCAAAAATGGGGGTTAGGTGAATTGGCCATTCTGAATTGCCCATAGTGTTCAGGGATGTATAGGTTAGGTGCGTTAGTCAGGGGTAAATATAGGGAATAGAATTGGATCTAGGTGGGTTACTCTTTGGAGGATCAGTGTGGACTAATTGGGCCAAAGGGCCTTTTTTCACACTGTAGGGATTCTATTCTATTTAGGTGGATTAATACAATCCAAAAGCATTACTTTGAAGAGGTACATGAGAGTTATACCTGATGTTCTGACTGATACCTAACCTTCAATCAACATCACACAAACAGGCTATGTAGCCATTATCACATTGTTGTTTCTAGGTACTAGCCATGTACAAGTTAGCTGACATTTCCTGCATTATAATATTGGCATTACTTCAAAACATAGTTCATTGGTTGTAAAGAACTTGGAGACATTTCATGCTCATGAACAACACTACATCAAGGAAAGTTTTTAACCTAAATTCTTTGGTAAATCTTTCATTTTTCAATTTGTTTCTTTTAACTTTCCACTGAAGAGAGCAGGATTAATGACAATAGTGATGTTTCTGAGTGCTGATGAAAATGCTTCACACTCTAGAGCTGCATTTAGAAATCTTATGCTTTATGAGAACTGACCATGGTGATTAATTCATTCTGTACCATTCATATCAGAATGCCCACTGAATTCAACAAATACATGTCAAACTGATTGGGCACAAAGTAAGAAAACATAAGCCGCACGTGGGCAAAATGTTGCTTCTATTCCATTTACATCATTTTGCTTCACTGTAATTAAATATTTCTTTTCAGCTTTACTAGACCTTTATACTTTGATGCCAAGTAATCAGGTTCATGGCCAGTGAAACAGTTGTGTAGTCATAATATGAGCAATGCATATAGAGTACGTGTTTGGTTTTCCAGAAAATTCTGAAGGCATGTTTATAGTATATGTTTTCCAGCAGTTTTGCATGCACCTTTTTAGCTTGTTCTGACAAGATGTTCACAATGGATATGTCTAATTTCATAGGAGAGTATGAAATTTATTTTCAACATTAAAAATTATGGAAAAATGATGATAACACAAACATTGGGGATAATTTTGACTTTACATTGTAGTGGGAAAAAAGGCTATCATAATTTGGCAGCCCAAATTATGTTATAAGTATGAGACTAGGAACCCTGCAATAAGTAATTCACCTCCTGACTCCCAAAAGCCTATCCATCATTCCACAAGTCAGCAATGTGATCCACTTGCCTGGATGTGTGCGAATCCAACAACACTAAAGAAGTTTGAAACCATCCAGGAGAAAGCAGCTGTTTCGATTGGCACCACATCAATAAAACATTCACTCCTTCCACTATATTAGCACCAGAATATACCATCAATAAAATGCACTGCAGAAATACACCAAGACTTCTCAAACAACACCTTCCACCACCATTTAGTCGGATAAGGAAACGAACAGCAGATACATGGGAATACCACCATCTGCAAGCCATTCACCATTCTGACTTGGAAATATATTACCATTCGTTCAGTGTCACAGGATCAAAATCTTGTAATTACCTCCCTAACAGCATTGTGGGTCTACGTACGCTAAATGGACTGCAGCAGTACAAGAAGGCAGCTCAATACCACCTTCTTAAGGGGAACTAGGGAGGAGCAATGTATGTTGGCCCTACCAATGACGCCCACAACCTACGAGTAAATAACAACAAAAGCAATCTGACCATTTCAAAAAAGACTTAACGCTTTACGTTTTCTTCCAAGATTGTGACAGCAGTAACTTTATGGTTTAACCTGAACATTATCAATACTATTATAGTTTAAAATAAAACTGTTATTTTGTTCAGTAATTGCAGAGCACCATTTTATCTTCATCCACAACTGCTTTCCCAAATTGTGTCCTGTCAATTACACTCTTGAAGTCAAGACTGCGCTTCTAAATGCAAAAAGAAAGCAACATAATAAATGGCCTGCTGTCGAGAGGTGATCATTGTGTTGCTTTAAAAATAATAAAGTGTGTTCACACTATATTTGGCTTCAAGTATACCTCCATATTTCCTGTACCAGACATTATTCTGACCTCAAAATGTGTTGCTGGAAAAGCGCAGCAGGTCAGGCAGCATCCAAGGAGCAGGAGAATCATTAAAAAGACGTTTCGGGCATAAGCCCTTCTTCAGGAATGAGGAAAGTGTGTCCAGCAGGCTAAGATAAAAGGTAGGGAGGAGGGACTTGGGGGAGGGGCGTTGGAAATGCGATAGGTGGAGGGAGGTCAAGGTGAGGGTGATAGGCCGGAGTGGGGTGGGGGCGGAGAGGTCAGGAAGAAGATTGCAGGTTAGGAAGGCGGTGCTGAGTTCGAGGGATTTGACTGAGACAAGGTGGGGGGAGGGGAAATGAGGAAACTGGAGAAATCTGAGTTCATCCCTTGTGGTTGGAGGGTTCCCAGGCAGAAGATGAGGCGCTCTTCCTCCAACCGTCGTGTTGCCATGGTCTGGCGATGGAGGAGTCCAAGGACCTGCATGTCCTTGGTGGAGTGGGAGGGGGAGTTAAAGTGTTGGGCTACGGGGTGGTTGTTTAAAAAGACGTTTCGGGCATAAGCCCTTCTTCAGGAATGAGGCAAGTGTATTATTCTGACCTCCCATTTTCTTTTTTCTTTGCAAAGAGATGTCACAGAATCTGCTCAGCATGATTCACATTAGGGAATCAGTAGAGATTGAAACAGCATTCAAAAACACTGAATGTCAATACCAGCACTTGCGTGGTAATGAGTTGTACACAGAAAGAAGAATAGTAATGGAATATTAATGCTGAAGATAAAGCTTACTTATGTCTCAGACCTCATCTGAACCTTCTGTCTCAAAGGAACAGAACGTGCTGAGCCAGAGTTGGAACCTAGCTTCGGTGTTGTTATTTTTTTGTCTGTTCAGTACAAAGTCATAAAGTAAGCACACAGATTTTTGAGATGAATATGTCACAAGAATAGATCTTAGAGAGAAATTGGATGTAATTTATCAAGTTATCTAGTACAAATATCAAGGCAAAGTCAACTTATGGGTCAAAATCAAATTTTGATTTTTGTGACCTCTTTGCCAGTAGGTATTTTGAAAGATTTTGATCTTCCTTTCTTCTGTGGAATAATGTAGATGTTGGGTAAGCAGAGAAAACATTTAATGACAAAAAAATTAAACAAAGGATTTCAGCAAGTTACACCTTTATGCTTTCTGAACCCTCTGTTGTGTGGAATACTTTGTAGAACGTTAGAATAATACAGCATGTTAACTATGCTGGAGGTTTATCAGCTGATGTAAACGTGTGGTTTGTTGGTCAAACACTACTGTGATTAGGATATGGCCAGAGTGGATCCCTCAACCTTGAAGCCTGAGTTTATGTTGAAACAGATATTTTGAAGTGTATTAAAAACTAAACAATTCAAACCATTATAATAGTTCAGACTTTCACAAAGTCTGCGTTCCATGCTTACTGATGTTATGGTTATATTGCATGGCAGACTGATAGACTGCACATGACACTGACTGCACTGTATTGTGACAACCGAAAGTGGGGCAAGGAGAGGAATTTTACAGTGGAACATTGTATCATGATATTCTCTAACTGTCTTAAAGGTATCCTACTTTCTTCAGATCTATCCAATAATGCAACATCAGCCAGCTGGCATAACCCCATTCTGTGCTTCGTTCCTCAATTCTTTGACATTTCTCTTTTCTAGGAAGCAAATTCCCTTTTAAAGTGATTTTACATGTCCTGATTTAGCAGTGGCTTAGGTAGGGAGTTCTGTGTTCTAAACTCCTGCTTTGTAATGAATGTGTTGTTAAAGAATTCATGATTGTCAGCATATGGCATTGAAAGTACCAGAGAGCAAACACTACAAAGCTCAACCGCTGACCTTAATGGATTTTGAGGTCACAGGGAGGTTCCCTCCTTTCCATTCCACTGGCAGGAATTCCAAATTTAAAAACAATGTGAAGTTACTGCAGACATCTGCCTTTCTGAAAAGCATACACATTGTGGTTATAGTTTCAGGGAGAGGATGGCAGAGCAGAGAGGGGAAGACAGAGGGTATCAGGTTTTCATCCCCTATACAAAATCTGGAAAGAAGATTTTTGTGTCCCTCATGAAAGTACTGAAAAATAATGGAGCAAAATCATCCCTCTTTACACTTTGAAATATTAGGTCCTTTGACAAACAAAACAGAGGTTGGATCCTCAATAGTTCTACAAATTCCTTCCAGAAGTAAGCTATTGCTAATATGTCATCTTAGAAAGAGGAAAGGGTAACCTCCTAGCTCTTGGAGCTCCCTGTCTTGACCATGTTGCTTCATGTATCACTAATCTTATTACGAAGGAGGGGTATCTTTGTTCATTTCAGACTGTATGGGAATTCCTGTGCAGGACCAAGATCCAACATATCTATATCTCAACCATGTTCCAATCATAATCACATTCCGAATGATGCTTTGTAAATGTATACTACATCATTTCCATTGTTATATCATCTCCCAATAAAGCAGTGTCCATAATTGCATACATGAGTCCAACTGCAGCATAACTATTATCTTATGCAAATTTAATAACCTTCTTGTTCCTGTAGTCTATGCCTCAAGATCCAAAGTCCATGATTTCATTTGCCTCTCTGGGCTTACATACTGTCACTTCCATCACAGCTGGTGTCACTTCACAACCAGCATCCTCTACTTCTCTATTTAAAATCTTACCATTTAAGGATAATTTCTTTTTCATAGTTTCACTTCAGGTTATGCATTTCAAGGCAGTTAGTGAATTAACATTCAACTATATATGCAGTAATGTGAAAATGTGTTTGCCTTTAGTCTAGAAGCAATTATCTGCCTTAATATGCCTTGTGATGGATCAGCACCTTCAGGTTGGAGACCATGTTACTTTATAGGTTACCTATGTAACTAGCACCACCTAATGGAATTTTAAGAAGTTGCACACAAAATATGCCTGCTTTTCCATGCTATTTTAAATGTCTCCTCAGTTAGTATCCTTTTGAACTGTTGTAATTTATCCATCCAAATTAAATGCTTGCAAGCATATTTTGTCCATATTTTATCCTAGTGTTTGATATTCCCACAAGAAGCATAAATCAGTCAACGGAAAACTGAAGCAACCTGGGAGATCTTTTTACATTTTGACTTTTATCTTTTATTGTCAGAATTTTCTAATATAGTGTAAAGCAAAAGCAAAGATTTCAGGAAGATTTGTGAGTTAACTCACACTTATGGCAGGAACTATATAATGAATCATGTTGTGATAACCTTCCTACTCATATGGTCATGTCATCATTAAGTCAATGAAATACAAATGTTTTGACAAGATATTTGAGATGACTGTACATGACAGTAAGCATTAAAACCGCAGCATGTATGTCTACTAACATATATATGCTCAAAGTTTGTGAGAAGATTTGTAGCTCGGGTGCTTGTTGCTGTGGTTCTGTTCGCCGAGCTGGAAGTTTTTGTTGCAAACGTTTCGTCCTAGACCCAATATACCGGCCACTACAGCGGACAGCTGAAACTGACAACAGGAAGCGGCAGGGACAGGCCACTATAAATGCCGGAGGAAACACCACAGAAGCACTTCACAGGAGGCTCCTTCTTTGTTTGGCTTGCCCTATAATGGTAGTGTTGTCCCAGTCGAATTCATGTTGCTTGTCATCAATATTCAATACATGCTCAACTCTGAAATCTCTCCATATCTTTTCCAGGAAACCTATTACAATCCCTTCCTCCCACCATTCCATTTTCATTTTTTTCAAAATGTTCTTCAAGCCATATTTTCAATGAAGGCTTTGACCATCTTTACAAATTTATTCAGAACATAACTTCTACTCCTGCTTTCACTGTTAAAGTATTTTTGGATTTATGTCGAAGACCCTATGAGTGCAAGTTGTAGTTATGCCAACAATTTAAGGTATGTCCAAAGAAATGGCTGAGACATGAATGTAACCTTTTTTTGATGATTTTTGAGGTTGTCGGTCTCTATGAAATGTCTATCATTAGGTTAATTACATCCCATTTACACTGGTCTTACTGCCACAGTTACCATGGTAGCTCATTTCCTGAGGAAGGGCTTATGCCCAAAATGTTGAAATGTTGATTCTCCTGCTCCTCGGATGCTGCCTGACCTGCTGTGCTTTTCCAGCACTACACTCTCGAGCTCATTCCAAATGTCTGTTTGATACATCTAAAGTACTATGGTGTTTTTTTATGATGGTTTTTAATTTTAAGGAACACTTGTATTCATTGTAAGGCCTGCTTATTTATATGTACAACCTACCTTGTGGTCCTTAAAATACAGCCCAAAACCTTTTATTTTGTTGTTCAGAAAAAGCATTCTTGGCATCACAAAACTACTCTGCAGCCCTGAAGAAGGGCTTATGCCCGAAACGTCGATTCTCCTGTTCCCTGGATGCTGCCTGACCTGCTGCGCTTTTCCAGCAACACATTTTCAGCTCTGATCTCCAGCATCTGCAGACCTCACTTTCTCCTACTCTGCAATATTGTCAGCCTGTGGGCACTTTATCCCTGGATTTGTCTCTTCCTGTCCCGTAGATCAGTCTATTGGCCAATATAGTATTGGAGGGTAAGTTTCCACTTTTCCCAACCAGCAAGCTGCATTAAGGCATTGTCTTGCTATCTGCAACTCACCATAATAATGCAGACCAGGCCCAGACCTCAAAACAACTCATATCATTAAACTCTGCCCACTGACTACCTACTTTAGGATCATAGTTATTTTCTTAAATGCAGCCACTAAAATATTCAGGTTCCAACTTATGGATTGTATAGTAAAGGATGAGCTATACAAACTCTGTAAAGTTAGTTACTGAGCATATGCAGAAGGAGGGATGTCCTAATGATGAGATCACATGAGACCGAGACCTGATGGATGAAGGAATGAGCAAAACCCTGTTCTGCCATGCTTCTGTAGATAGCTTGACGTAAACAAATGCTTACAGTTTTCACTAGCCATGTGTTTATACATCATCTGTCTCAAACTCTCAGAGGCTGCTAACAATATTCCTACATATACATCCATCACAGTTCAGTTTGAAAGGCTGGTGTTTGCTTATGAACTGTTTGAGGTTAGACTTCTTGCTCCCTGTGATAATGCATGGCCTGCTCTCATCTATACATATCTCATTCTATGGAGGTATACAGCATCCAATGCATTGTATTGCTTACAAATGTTAATGAATTTTTGAAAGCAGATAAATAATTTTCCATTTTAAAAAGATGGATCTGTGTAATAGGATATAGCTGAAACAACAACTACTCTGTTGCAAAATGAGTTTTATAAAGCTTGGAAAACAATATATTTTGTTGGAAAAGAAGTGAAGATATTAATGATAGATATCACCAGAAGTCATCTAGTGGTCAAGGGACATAATGAGTATTAAGCTGCATCTCCAAGAAAATTAAAATTTAATTTGTTTGAAATATGATACAGACAAGAGACTTGATTTTATGATTCAACACATTTAACAATTATTTACATGCTCTTTTTACGGTGACAAGAGAACTGCAGACAAGAACAGTAATTGATCTAGATTCTACTCATGGTGGTTGTAATATCAATCACTTTAATGTAAGTACAGAATTAGAAAAAAAGATAAGGAAAAGTATTGGATTAACTTTAAATAAAAATAAGCAAAATTAAAAAAGGACAGGGAGAATCCTCTAATTGATTGATCCGGAAGTAAATATGTGTGGACTGTGAGACCACCCAGGAGTCAGGTGGCTATGTACCAGAGGAGGGAATCATCACCAGTTCTAGGAATATTTCTGCTTCATTTAAGGTTTCTCCAATATTTTCAGCCAATCCCTGCAATTAATAAGCAAATTACAAAATGTAGACAGCTATTAAAAAAACATCCTTCTGTTAAAACCTGGTGGGGTTTCAAGAACAAATCCAAAGCTCCTGAGTTGGAACGTGCTTCATCTCACATTATTTCAGACTGACTTTGTGATATCGACCTCCAGTATGTCCTTGTTGTAATTATGTACTAAAAACTAAACTATCAATTTTATATAAAACCATTGAAATTCTATTTAATGACTACAAGAAGAAATAATGTAATTAATAAGAACTAACGCAGAACCAAGTTTTGAGGTGATTTCAAGAATTTTAACCTTGTTCAAATTATTCCAATTATGATGCATTTGCTTCATTAATCAAATGGTGCCACAGCCGTGCTGTCAAACAATTTTATGTCAGTCATCAGTTGTGTACTTTCCTAGTGCTGATGTACAAATTCGACAGAATAAAATAACAACAACTTACATTTATATAGCATTTTAACATCATGAAGTATGCCAAGGACTTTACAGGAGCATTTTAAACAAAGTACGATACCTGACCTCATTAGGACATGGTCAGATGGGCAGAGCGTGATCAAACAGATTTTTTTTAAAGAGAATGTTAAAAGGGGAAAGTGAGATAATGAGGCTGAATGATTTAGAAATGGAATTCCAAATGTTGGGGCTAAGCAACTGAAGATGCAGAATGCACTGCAATCTAAAATTGTAGGAGCGCAGATATTTGAGAGGGTTGTGGGGTGGAACAAGATTACAAGGGTGGAGAGGAAAAGGCAATGGAGGGATTTGAGATTTTTAAAATCAAAGTATTGACTCCTGGTCAGTAATCTATGTCAGTAAACACAGTGGTAATAGGGAACCAGGACTTGGTGAGAGATAAATCAGGAGCAGCTAAGGTTTGGATGATCTCAAGTTTACAAAGGGTCAAAAATGATCAATCAGCCAGATGTGTGTTGGATTAGTCGAAGCTAGATATAGCAGAGTCATCAATAAATTTTTCAGCAGCTAAATGGGACTAGTTCAATTTAGGATACCTGGTCAGCATGGACTGGTTGGACCAAAGGGTCTGTTTTCATGCTGTATGACTCTTTGACTGTGAAGTTGAGATGGGGGTGAGGTCAGGTTATGTTACAGAGGTGGAAATAGGTGACCATGGAAGTGGTACAAGTATGCAGTTAGGAGCCCAACTTGGGGTCCAATGTAACAATCAGGAAGCAAACATTCTGCTTATCAGAGACTGTTGCCAGGGAGATGGTTGGAGTTAATAGTTAGTAAATTGAGCTTGGAGAAGAGACAGAAAGCAATTACTTTAGTTTTCCCAATATTTAATGGAGGAAATGTTTGCTCATCCAGTACTGTATGGCCCTGATGATCGGTCATATCATTTAACAACAGTTGTGGGAGTGAAGGGTGTTGTGGAGAAAATATAGATAATCACCAGGAGATGCAGAGAGTTCTTCAAAAAGTAGGTCTTTTATTTGCAAACAAAAAACCGTGACACTGAGAAAGCAGATTCTCGAATGCCCATGAACCTCAGGGTCCGGGGATTTTTATATCTTTTTTATCATGTTTCTGTTAGCTTATCAGCATGTCCAACTATATTAATCAAGGTACCTCACTCCAGCTACACAATAAACCAGTGATGTTAGTTCCCATTATCTCTTTAGTTCTACATTCCACTTAATGTTATTCTAACGTCACGGTTAGGTATTTATTGCTGACTCTGCTACAGTGATCCACAATTCCAGACTAACCTGTCATGAGAGATATTTAGCTATTCCATTTATTACAATAGTCTCCTGTCTCAAGCAGACTCTACTAACTATTAATTAGATATTTTAATGTCATGTCCCAAATATTTATTGTCCCAATCCTGTCATAATAACACTTAACAGAGAAATTTGCTTTATTACGTGTTATCTCATCTCACCATAGTGACTTTTCAGCCTTAACCTCACTCTGCTAATTGGTGTAAGAACATTCCACAATTCTTATCCCATCCTGCCTTCCACAGACCACAGATTGCCAGTGGTCTTCATGCTTTAACCCTTCTCATACTTTCATCTTCTTTATTTTCCATAAGGGATGGAGGGGTGTTGGTGATGTAGAGCTGGGTGTCATGCTGTGAAGCTTAAGGCTGTCCTTTAAGATGAGATCACCAACAGCCAGCACTTCTGAACAGAAGGGATAAAGGGCAAGGATGGATTCCTAGGGAACACCAGAGGTAATGGTGCAGGAGCAGGAAGAGACCTCAGTGCATATAATTCTCTGGCTAGGATTAGATTGGAATGGAACTATGGCCCAATGGAATGAGGTATTAAAGATAGGTGATGAAGTCAACCAGATTAAAAACTGCAGACAAGTTAAAAAGGTTAAAGAGGAAACACTTATCATCTTCATAGTCACATCTTTAGCTTTTGTTTCCTTTTGTCTTTGGATGCGAAACATAGGAGGTATGATTTGTAAGTTTGCAGATGAACCAACATTGGAAGTGTAGTGGACAGCAAAGAAGGTTACCTCAGATCCTTACAATAGGATCTTGAGTAGATGGGCCAATGGGCCGAGGAGTGGCAGATGGAGTTTTTTTTAAGATAAATGTGAGGTACTGCATTTTGGAATGACAAATCAGGACAGAACTTATACACTTAATGGTAAGGTCCTGGAGAGTGTTGCTGAACAAAGATACCTTGGAGTGCAGGATCATAGTTCCTTGAAAGTGGAGTTACAGGTAGGTAGGATTGTGAAGAAGGCGTTTGGTATGCTTTCTGTTACTGGTCAGTGCATTGAGTATAGGAGTTGGGAGGTCATGATGTGGCTGTACAGGACATCAAATAGGCCACAATTGGAATACTGCATGCAATTATAACCTCCCTGTTATTGGAAGGATGTTGTGAGACTTGAAAAGTTTCAGAAAAGTTTCAGAAAAGGGTTGGAGTGTTTGAGCTATAGGGAGAGGTTGAATAGGCTAGGGCTGTTTTCCCTGGGTTGTTGGAAGCTGAGGGGTGACATTATAGAGGTTTATGAAATCATGGAAGGGCAAGGAAAGGGTACATAGACAAGGTCTTTTCCCTGGGGTGGGAGAGTTTAAAACTAGAGGGCATAGGTTTAAGGTCAGAGGGGAAAGATTTAAAAGGGATCTAAGGGACAAAGTTTTCACACAGAGGGTGGTTGTATGTATGGAATGAACTGCCAGAGGAAGTGATGGAAGCTGGTACAATTACAGCATTTAAAAGGCATCTGGATGGGTATATGAATAGGAAGGGTTAGAGGGATATGGGCCAATGCTGGCAAATGGGACTAGATTTAGTCGGCACAGACAAGTTGAACCAAAGGTTCTATTTCTGTGTTGTATATCTCTATGACTGTATGACTCTATAACTGAAAGGAAAGAATGGTTTGAATAGTTTTGTGTTCTGGACTCAAATGACTAACCCTGCTTACTCTTCATAGATACTGACAGACCTGCTGAGTTTCTCTAGCAATTCCTATTTTTGTCGGAGGAATAGTTTGTTCATTAATATGTAAAGGCTTACGTCCCTCCTTAGTCTATGTTACACTTTGTATCTTGTTGTTCATATGTTGCATTTGCTAGATGCATCTGGCATTGCTAATAAACTAATCACAAGATATTCCAGACTTTTGTCTGCATTACAGTCTAGGAACTACCTATGCACTTATCTCTGCGGTGGTCTCTGAGGTACTTGTGTTGTGTAGTTCATGGTGGTCTCAATGAATATATATCATATCAATAGTTCTCTTAACTCTGGCATTGTATTCCTGGAAATAATGAAAGACTCTATCAATTGTCAATCAGTTCTCAAATGTTATAGTTTACAATATTTTGCAGTATAGTTACTTAATTGTTGAAAATTTGAATGAGATCAGAAATTAAAGGAAATGCAGAAAATGTGAATCAACTTCAGTGAAGAGAAAAGCTAGGTTTTGTGAATTCACCCTATATCCAAAATTGAACACCAAAATATAATCACGTGTATAGTAACACTGTGGGGATAAAAGAAAATCAATGGATATTATAAAGATTAATAAAAGATATTACAAACAAATTTTTTTTTAAAAAAGGGTAAAGTTTTGAATTTTCCTTGACTTGACTGGATTTGTTTAAAAAAAATTGAGATTCCCCAACAGGTAATTTTGTTTTTAAAGCAGACACTGCTAGTTAGACTAACTGCTGCAAATCACACATTCACAATCACAACTGGGATGAAAACAGACAATCAAACTCCTGGGTAGTGTAAAATATCCCATCTTCTATTCAAAACTTTTCAAAAGTTTTTGAGATATGACATCAAATTGCAACTACCTTGTTTTGAAGCAATAACTAATACAGACAGAAACTACTAAACCCCTCTAAAGTATACAAATGAGTAGGGAATTTCAATCAGCGGAAGAGATTAAGGTGATGCTGTACTGTTTATCTGCTGAAAAGGCTGTCTGTCTACCTTCCTCTCACTTGTGGTCTAAGGGTTTTATGTTTTATCTGTTAATTGTGAAGATCCCTGAGAAAAAGCCAACTGTGTTTTTAGAAGTGAAAATCTCCTTCATACACCTTCTTTTCATAGAAGTAGAGGTACAGTGGTCATGACACTTAGACAATCCAGAACCCTAGGCTAAAGTTCTGGGGACACGGGTTCGAATCGCACCATGGCAGATAATGAAATTTGAATTCAATGAAAATCTGGGATAAAAAGCTATTCTAATAGTTAAAAATCTCACAACACCAGGTTATAGTCTAACAGGTTTATTTGAAAGCACTAGCATTTGAAGCGCTGCTCCTTTGTCAGGTGATGCTACAGCAGAACCCCAGAATTGATAGCGAAAGGTTACAGTGTAATGCAGCTGAAATACATTAAACAAACTTAGATTAAGTCTTTCATCTTTTAGAAAGGGTTTGCTAGTTTTGGTTTGTTAATATGTAAATACCTGAACTTCTGTTAAGTCACATTCTCAAGATAACTTCAGGTTTTCAAACAAAATGTGCCAGCTCAGACAATGCATTAAAAATGTGAGGTTAAAGTCTGTCTGTGCCCCAAACTTGGATCAGACTGGTTCTATTTCTAAAGTGGGATTTACAGAATCCCACATGGATTGAGTGTAGTTTATGCATTTTTGAGCAAAATTAAAAGGCTTTGCTACATGCTGAAGACAGTGCAGGAGACAGAGAGAGAAAGAGAGAAACTGCACAGTTACTGCTTTGCTGTTTTTGAATTCATGTGCCGCTGGACATTGGAGTGCATCTGAGAAAATTAACAAACAGTGAATTTCACAACTAATCTTGGAGGAAACGATTTGGGTGAAGTTCACAACACACAATCAGATAAGTTAATTGTTGTTTTAAGTCTGTCCAAGAGAAAGGCTGCATTAGTGAGTACAGGGGTTCTTTCTTGATTATATGTTTTTGGAGATAAGTCTCCTGATTAAACTTAAAATATAAGCCATAACTATTAGTTTAACTTGCAGTGTTTTGTAGAGGAATAAGACAATGTTATTTTCTGGGTCTGTAGATTGTGAAAGAGCAAAAATGGCCTTTCCAGTGATATGTACTTCTTGTCAGATGTGGGAGTTTAAAGAGAGTTTAAGGGTTACTGTGGATTATATCTGCCATAAATGCTGTTGGATGCGAATCTTAAGAGATCAAGTGGATCGGTTGGACAGACAGATAGAAGCGATGAAGAATTTGCAACAGCAACAGTATGTGATGGATGGCAGTTCTAGGAAGAGGGGGGAAGTCTCGGATACAGTCACATAGATGGGTTAACTCCAGGAAGGGTAAGAGAGGTCGGCACCTAAGGCAGGAGTCTTTTGTGGATATACCCATTTCAAACAGGTATGCTGCTTTGGAAAATGTAGGGGGTGATGGATTCTCATGGGAACGTAGCACAAACAGCCAAGTTTCTGGTATTGAGACTGGCTCTAATGCAATGAGGGGTATGTCGGCTTCCAAGAGATCAATTGTGTTAGGGGATTCTGTAGTCAGAGATACAGACATTCGTTTCTGTGGCCAGCAGAGACAAAGTAAAATGGTGTGTTGTTTCCCTGGTGCCAGGATCAAGGATGTCTCAGAGAGGGTGCAGAATGTACTCAACGGGGAGAGGGGCCAGCAGGAGGTCATTGTCCACACTGGAGCCAACAACACTGGAAGGGAAAAGGTTGAGATTCTGAAGGGAGATTACAGAGAGTTAGGCAGAAATTTAAAAAGGAGGTCCTCAAGGGTAATAATATCTGGATTACTCCCAGTACTACGAGCTAGTGAGGGCAGGAATAGGAGAACAGAGCAGATGAATGCATGGCTGATGAGCTGGTGTATGGGAGAAGGATTCACATTTTTGGATCGTTTGAATCTCTTTTGGGGTAGAAGTGACCTGTACAAGAAGGACGGATTGCACCTAAATTGGAAGGGGACTAGTATACTGGCAGGGGATGATCACCTTATTGGGATTGTATTATAAACCTAATAGTCAGAGGGAAATTGAGAAACAAACTCGTAAGGAGATCTCAGCTATCTGTAAGAATAATAGGGTAGTTATGGTAGGGGATTTTAACTTTCCAAACACAGACTGGGACTGCCATAGTGCTAAAGGTTTAGATGGAGAGGAATTTCTTAAGTG